>NC_140165.1:33570924-33940635 GCF_963971535.1 Notolepis coatsorum | reverse complement strand
GATGTGACAGGCTGCCTCCTCGTGTACCGGAGGGGACACGTGATGCAAGGCTTCTATCCTCCCTACAACCGACCAGTGGGGGGCATAGTCGAGCAACGTTCAAGACAGGGGAGGGGAGAATTGGAAACTCAAAAATTGGGATGGGAGAAAAATAGAAAAATAAGGAGAAAAAGTGGATAAAAAAAATATAAACTTCCTCAATCTTAAAGGGGACATGCATTATAAATCCCTTTTTTCTGTGTTTAGCATGGTTTTATAGTAATACAGGTTAGTATCAATGGGTTTGTGTCTCTAATTACCATATTGACTCATCAGTCTAGTCTCGAGTTCACAAGATCCTCCCTCACTCAACTAAACTGTTCTGATTTGACGGTTTCTGTGACGTCGACATAGCATTGATTTGCATAACTAACTCTATGGTTGACAGCGACAGCAAACAGAGCAGGCAGATAGTGTAACCCGACACTTCCTCAGAGCGAGGCAGACAACGAGCGAGCGAGTGAGAGAGAGAGGGAGAGAGAGGGAGAGAGGGGAGCTTCTGTCGGGGAAACAAAAACCGTGCACGAGGAAGCAGCAGTAGCACATACTCATTTACACACAACCTGGACCTCGCGCGGGGACTCATTTACACAATGCTTATGGGCGGAGCCAGGCCAACACAGCCTGAAATCCAAAGTGAGAAAAATGTGGCTTTTGAGTACTTGATTAGAAATATAAAACAATGAATTTTTTTTAATAAAAGCTTACAGATGTCTTCAATAGACTCTCAGGAATTGTGTAAAGTTGCCCAAATAGTGCTAGGAATAGCAATGCATGTCCCCTTTAATGACGGTAATACAGAGGTTATTGTGTTTGGGCATCTGGACTGTTTAAAAAACTCTGCTGGTGTTTTAGGGCCCCTCGATGCCAAAAAACTATCTTTTATTAAAGCCTCAAGGTGTCACTTTTGATAGTGATTTTAAATTTGACAGACAAATTGGGTCGGTAGTCAAAGGCTCCTTTTTTCAGTTGAGGCTTTTGACCAAAGTGAAGCCCTACCTCTCTCCCAATGACCTGGAGAGGGTATCCATGCCTTCATATCATCTAGGCTGATTTACTGTAATGCCCTGTATGTGGGTCTAGACCAGCTCTTCCTGCGACGCCTGCAGCTAGTGCAGAACGCTGCTGCATGCCTCTTGACCGGCACAAAGAAGCGTGAACTCATCAAACCAGTGCTGGCTTCCCTGCACTGGCTCCCTGTTCGCTTCAGGATTGATTTAAAAATTGCGATGTTTGTGTTTAAGGCTTTAAATCATCTGGCCCCTCAGTACCTAGCTGAACTTCTCCATGCTTGCACCCCAGCTAGAGCACTGAGGTCATCAAACAACCTACTTTTAGATGTCCCAAGGTCTAGGCTAAAAACAAGAGGTGACCAAGCTTTTGTGGTGGCTGCCCCTAAACTGTGGAACAGTCTTCCACTACAAATGAGGTCTGCTCAGACCCTAGAGAATTTTAAGGCTCAGCTAAAGACTCACCTATTTTCTTTGGCGTTTTGAGGCTTGGTAAGCCATACATCCCTGGTCGTGTAGTGATTGTTTTAATGTATTGCAGCTTTTGATTTTGTATATACTGTATTTTGTATTCTTTTTTGTATTTCTCTGTTTTTATATTGTATTTTTAGTATGTCTCTGTTTTTATATTGTAAAGCATGTTGCTGCAACTTTGGTTTTAAATGTGCTATATAAATAAAGTTGACCTTGACCTTGACTGAGCCTGTACCTGGTAAGGGTTAGGGCTAGACTGTAAGGATCTGTCTCTGCTTATTGTCTCTTGACAGTAGAGAGATTTTTTAGGTCCAAATAGCATTGCATACTTTTGGTGTTTTGGTTTCATTGTGCCAATGTTCCAAATAAGATGTTTGACTCTGTTTGATGATTTGATTGATTGTAACATTTCTTTTGGAAGCAGTACTGGTCTGGGACTGGTTTGTTGCAATGATTGGCTGATTCATATGTCTAAGCACCAGTTATCTCTCTCTCTTTCTTTTTCTCTCTTTCTTTTTTTCTCTCTCTCTCACTCTCTTCTCTCTCTCCCCCCCCCCCTCTCTCTCTCTCTCTCTCTCTCTCTCTCCCTATCTCTCTCTCTCTCTCTCTCCCTATCTATCTATCTCTCTCTCTCCCTCTCTCTCTCCTCTCTCTCTCTCTCTCTCTCTCTCCCTCTCTCTCTCTCTCTCTCTCTCTCCCTCTCTATCTCCCTCTCTCTCTCTCTCCCTCTTTCTCTCTCTCTCTCCTCCCTCTCCCTCTCTCTCTCTCTCTCTCTCTCTCTCTCTCTCTCTCTCTCTCTCTCTCTCTCTCTCTCTCTCTCTCTCTCTCTCTCTCTCTCTCTCTCTCTCTCTCTCTCTCTCTCTCTCTCTCTCTCTCTCTCTCTCTCCCTATCTATCTCTCTCTCTCCCTCTCTCTCTCTCTCTCTCTCTCTCTCTCTCTCTCTCTCTCTCTCTCTCTCTCTCTCTCTCTCTCTCTCTCTCCCTCTCCCTATCTATCTCTCTCCCTCTCTCTCTCTCTCTCTCTCTCTCTCTCTCTCTTTCTCTCTCTCTCTCTCTCTCTCTCTCTCTCTCTCTCTCCCTCTCTATCTCCCTCTCTCTCTCTCTCCCTCTTTCTCTCTCTCTCTCCCTCTCCCTCTCTATCTCTCTCTCTCTCTCTCCCTCTCTCTCTCTCTCTCTCTCTCTCTCTCTCTCTCTATCTCTCTCCCTCTCTCTCTCTCTCTCTCTCTCTCCCTCTCTATCTCCCTCTCTCTCTCTCTCCCTCTTTCTCTCTCTCTCTCTCCCTCTCTCTCTCTCTCTCTCTCTCTCTCAGGAGGAAAAGAAGCTTCTCCCGGCTGTGGAGCTCCAGTTTAGCTACATCAGCACGGAGCGGAGGAGGAGGCGCTACGTCATGTTGGATGACGACCCGCAGCAAGCGCTGCAGGTACACACACGCAAAAATTCGATTTGGATTAGATTCAAATGTATTGTCATCATACAGCAAAATGAGCAAATGTGACAGTAAAGTGCAATAGTAATATACAATGTACAAGTGATTCAACTCTTATACTGGAGTCTTATTATTTAATTTACAAGGAGCAGATAAAAGGTCTAGAGTTAATTTAAAGTGTGATATTTGCATTTGGAATCTGTTGCTGTCGACTCTCAATATGAGGTCCAAAGAGCTGTCACTATCGGTGAAGCAAGCCATCATTAGGCTAACATTTAAACAAACCCATAAGAGAGTTAGCAAAACATTAGGTGTGGCCAAATCAACTATTTGGCACTTAAAAAGAAATAATGCACTGGTGAGCTCACAACACCAAAACAACACTTCACAGCAGTTGGCCAGATCAAGAATTTTCTAGACCAGATCATGCCAAAAAACATCTATAAAAGCCTGTACAGTTCTGGAACAACGTCCTATGGACAGATGAGACAAAGATCAACGTGTACCTGAATGATGGGAAGAGAAGAGTATGGAAAGGAACTGCTCATGATCCAAAGAACACCACCTCATCAGTGAAGCATGGTGGTGGTAGTTTTATGGTGTGGGCATGTATGGATGCCAAGCCACTGCTTCCCTTGTGTTTATTTGCATACCGCCCCAACAGGTCCACGGAGGACGCCATAGCCCATGTGCTGCACACAGCAGCATCACACCTGGACAAGAGGCAGGGGAACTATGTGAGAATGCTATTCATCGACTACAGCTCGGCATTCAATACCATAGTCCCCTCCATACTCATAGCCAAGCTCAGGGACCTGGGCTTGAACTATGACCTCTGCCAGTGGGTCTTGGACTTCCTGACTGGCAGACCCCAGGTGGTGAGAGCAGGCAACTGCACCTCCTCATCCATCACCCTCAACATAGGGGCCCCCCAGGGCTGTGTTCTGAGTCCCCTCCTCTACTCCCTGTACACACACGACTGTGTGGCTCAGCGGAGTAGCAATACAATCATCAAATTTGCTGACGACACAGTGGTGGTGGGCCTGATCTCTGCCAACGACGAGAGGGCCTACCTGGAAGAGGTCAAGGTCCTGGCGGGATGGTGCCAGGAAAACAGCCTCTCCCTGAACGTCAGCAAAACAAAGGAGATGATTGTGGACTTCAGGAGGTCGGGGGTCAAGGACTACAGCCCCCTCAGCATCGACGGGGCACCGGTTGAGAGAGTCAACAGCTTTAAGTACCTCGGAGCCTACATATCCGAGGACTTGACATGGACCACACACATTGACCGTGTTGTGAAGAAGGCACGACAACGCCTCTACTTCCTCAGGCGCCTAAGGAAGTTCCAAGTCAGTCAGAAGATCCTTAAGAACTTCTACTCATGTACAATAGAGAGCATCTTGACCGGCAACATCACCTCCTGGTTTGGGAATAGCACTGCACAAGACCGAAGCAGACTACAAAGAGTGACACGTTCAGCCGAACGCACAATTGGAGGGGGGCTCCCCACCCTCCAGAACATTTACAACAAGCGTTGCAAGGGCAAGGCTAAGAGAATCATTAAAGACTCCAGTCACCCGAACAACTGCCTCTTTGAACTGCTGCGGTCAGGCAAGCGATACCGGAGTCTCAAGGCGAGCACAGAAAGACTCAGAAGAAGCTTCTATCCCCAGGCCATCAGGCTGCTAAACGAACAATGAACACTACACAACAACAACCACCAAACGCACATAGCACACACATCCACACGCACACACTCACTTTAAACAAACACACTGTAGCACCCACTCCACACACTTTATAGCACACACCCACTTTAAACAAACACACTGTAGCACCCACTCCCCACACTTTATATTTATTAATGAAGGATTGCACTACAACTCGTACACCTTACTGTAAATTGTACCTAAATTGTACCTCATCCCATTTCTGCTTTGCACTATATAGTACTGTACATTAGTACACTGCATAGTATTGTATATTATATGGTAACTCAGAACATTGTACATATGTCTATACCGAACACTGTGACCACATTTTCTTCTTCTAAATTACATGCTATACTATGTTATTTGATACTATCTTGTCTAGCACAGTCTCTGGAGCGTAACAGTAAGAAGCATTTTGTATGAAAGTATTCTGTACTTCTGTATGACAACTATTAAAGAAACTTGAACTTGAAACTTGAAACTTTATTGATGATGTGACTGCTGACAAAAGTAGCAGGATGAATTCTGAAGTGTTCCGTGCAATATTATTATCTGCTCATAGTCGGCCAAATGCTTCAAAACTCATTGGACGGCGCTTCACAGTGCAGATGGACAATGACACAAAACATACTGCGAAAGCAACCAAAGAGTTTTTTAAGGCAAAGAAGTGGAATGTTATGCAATAGCCAAATCTGAATCCAATTGAGCATGCAGTTCACTTGTTCAAGACAAAACGGAAGGGAAAATGCCCCAAGAACAAGCAGGAACTGAAGAGAGGAACTGCAGAGCATCACCAGGGACAAAACCCAGTGTCTGGTGAAGTCTATGAGTTCCAGACTTCAGGCTTAACAGTATTAAAATCCAAGTATTAAAAGTGACTATTTTATTTATGGATTGTTAGTTTGGACAAACCATGGACTTTTGGTCCCTTTTAAAAAGGGGGGTAGAAACTGTTGTAATTCCTACACTGTTCACCTGATTTTGATGTAAATATCCTCAAATTAAAGCTGAAAGTCTGCACTCAAAGTCCACTGTGATGGTGTACAGAGCCAATATTTAGAAAATTCTGTCGATGTCCAAATATTTATGGACCTAACTCTATAACTCCTATTGAGAGAATATACCGAACAAAGCCTTTCTAACGGCTTACTAACTCCTAGTGAGAGCAGCTACTTCACACACTGACTGACCCCGAAGCAGCATCCAATCCAATTTCTCTTAGCAAGAAATGGAAAAGTTGCATCATAGGTGATGATATGATCACGGAGTAGAATGCGTCACAGCTCTTAACCCCTCGCACGAACCGTGCCAACCCCAGAGCCAGCCACACCCAGTGACTCCGATACACACGGAGCGAGTCTGGTCTCGCCTCGCCTCAGCCCACCAATCCCCCCCCCCCCTTCTAACTATCCCTAACGTCTTGTCATCTATTTCCTACTCGATGCCCAGGAGCCATCGGGAAATGTTCTGTCCCATGTTTACTGGTTTGGAATATCGCTCTTGTCACATCAGATCACTACATCTTTTTGCCGCACCGTACTACAAGCTTCGGTTATGTGATATTATGTAATGTGAATGAAAAACCTCATGTGTGATTTAAAAAAAATAAAAAAATCTAAATAAAGAGCAACAATGTCTAGGGCTATCCAAGGACAAGCCGAGTTGAGCAAAACAGATGTTCCCCAAACCAGTGTGTGCGTGTGAGTGAGTGCGCTTGCTATACTGCATGTGCAGAGGTTTTGGGAATTACGGATTACATGTAATGGGATTACTGTAATGCAATGTAACAATGCAATCCATTACAGCTAAGGAAAAAAAGATTAAAAAGTCATCTGTAAAAGTAATCCTTTAAAAAAATATATATACAAAAACTGGTGTTAATGGGACGCTAAGAATGTATTTAATATGTTGGAAGGTAAAAAAATAAAAATCATGGTGAGATTATGGATGCAAACGTAATTGTATGTAATGAGGGAGGGTGGTTCCCTAGGCGTGGGAAAATGAATGGGTTATTAAACTAGCTTCATCTGTGGTTCACACGAGGATTTTGAATTTCGAAGCGGCAGTTTAAAAAAATTAAATAAAAATAAAGGGAAAAATCACAAACTATCTCAGCGTTCCAGGTTCCCCCAACATCACCAGTTTAGTGTTAGCAGTGTGGCTCTTAGAAATAGGCTAGTTAGCCAAACATATACTCCTCCTGTAAAATGTCACTTTACCTCTTACCCTGAATGCACTGTTAACACTTTGAGTGCCACTCACGAGATTTCTCGGGTTTTTTTATAGGTGGTTGCATGCCACTCACGAGATTTCTCGGATTTTTTTTTTTTTTTTTGTGATCTGAAAAATTATTGCATCACCCGAGCCTACCCGAGTATAGCCGAGGGGCGCCGGCGATCACTGTGGAAAAAAGCGCCCCCTGTCGTCTCCCAGATGACATAAGTGATTTTGGAATGGACTCAATGAAAATGAATGGGGAAAAAAATCCGGTACTCCACATTTTCCAGTTCACTGATCCAGCCGGGGTTACCAGAGTTCATTCTGGAGCCTCAGAGCCCCGCGGATCATGGAGTTCTACTGTATCGCGTTGGATCCATACACGTATCGATTTTTTCGAATGGTGATCAGGAATTGGAATATACCAGTTGGATACCATCTGATGTCAGGTAAGGACTCTATGTTATCAGTGGTAGGATAATCAGAGTAAGTTTGATGAAGTTATAAGCTGTTTTGTGAAATGTCTTCTTTCGGTTTCACTGTAAAACTCTGTGAGGAAATCAACGGAGCGATTATCAGTGCGCGGCCGCAATGTGCTTGCGTGCACGTATAATATTGATCATCTAGCGTTTATTTGAAAACGATTCATAAAAAGGCAGACGAATATCAACGTTGTGGAATATTCCACTAAAAGACGATTTTCATAGAATGCTCCAGAATGAGCTGTTTTTTATATCAAAACGGGGGCTTTTCTAACTGCTCTGAAACGGAAACGACGCGATAAAAAAACAATCTGCCTTCACAGCACTGACTGGAAAATAGTATTTGATAATGCGATGGGCAGATTAGACACATAGCCATAATTTAAAACATAGATTAGGCGATATTAACGTTAACATTGGCGCCGATGGTGGCATTCAAGCGGTAAAATGGAAAACCAGGCGTGGCGCTCAAAGTGTTAAAGGAACACGCCAACATTATTTACATTTACATTTAGTCATTTAGCTGACGCTTTTTTCCAAAGCGACTTACAAGTTCTGTACGGCAGAAGGAAGGGCACAACTCTATCAGCTGAGTAACAATGTTCATCAAAGTGTTGAGCATGTCAACATCCGGGTTCTATCACTTATTCCCAAAAGAAACTAAAGAAATATGAATGAAAGAATGGACAGTAATACTGTCTATTCTTTGGATCTCCTTGTTCTTAAGAAGTATAGACCCATTTAAATTTTTAGAGAAAGTGTTTTCCAAGTGCCAATTTATTTTATGAATGATAACAGAGGGAGGGAGAGAGGGAGAGAGATGGAGGGAGAGAGAGAGATGGAGGGAGTGAGAGAGAGAGGGAGAGATTGTCTTTGTCTTTGAGAAATTCCATTTACCAAAAAGCCATGGGCTATGCTTTCCAGCAATTCAGTATTACCTTTTTAAAAAATCATTCAAAACTTAAGTCAAAATGTCCAGGGTTTCCTTGGCAACCTCTACAATGCTAGCTGAGCGAGACAGAATCCCTAGCTCTAGAAACGGGATTATGGGAACATATAAAGCTATCTGGCTGCAAACTAGCCTAGTTTAGCACAAATGAATAGCCTAGCTTAAGATTCCGGAAAAGGCAAGGCTAGGCTAGTGATCCCTATATCCGCTTCCATTCATTTGTCCTAAGCTGTTCATCGGAAAATAAGAAGAATCAGAGCTTTGTGTTGTCGTTGTTGGTTCTGAGGTCTACTTGAAACAAAGGCTAATCATGAATGAATGAATGAATGAAAACTTTATTTAACAGATTGCAGAATGGGTACAATACAGTACGGCTCAATACATACAATTGTTAAGGGGATGCAGACCTGAGAAAGACGTTTGTCTTGTTTCCATCAGGGTCCCCCATTTTCATTTCATATAGACATTTATGACATACACAACATACATGACATTTATGGCATAGGGACATATAGGTATTTAGTACTGATACATTTGTGACATAAGCGGTATTCAAATATACAGTACTGTTACCCCTAGATCCTGACAGAGTATATACATATGATGGGGAGGGGACTGTACATTAGGAGGGGGTGGGTGGGTGGGAGGCAAATATACATACGGCGGGGAGGGAATATATACATGCGGTGGGGAGGAGACTGTCTATTAGGAGGTGGTGGGGGTTTTGGGCATTTACGGTGGCCAGTTTCGAATTGCAGCCTCCCGTAGGTGCTCTTTAAGAGCGGTTTTGAATGTGGGCAGGGATTCACATTCCTTTACAGCTTTGGGTAGGGCGTTCCACATTGTTGTGGCATAATTGCGAAACGTGTTTAGTCCCTTGTTTGAGCCGAATCTGGGTTTAACATGATTTGTTGAGCTTCCTCTGGTGTAGTGGTTGTGGTATTCACTGACCTTTGGGAAGTATTTTGACATGTACATGGGCACCCCGGTCGTATAGTGTATCTTGAAGACCAGGCCCATTGCAAGTTGCTGTACTCTGTCGTCTACTCTAAGCCATCCTAGGTTGTCAAAGTGGGCAACCCATCCAGTGAGGTGGGTTCTGGGGTTCAGGTCAAGTAGTAGTTTGACCAGTTTGTTTTGTGATGTTTGTAATTTTGTTTCAAGCGCCTTTGAGGTGCTTTGGTACCATGAGGTGCACGCATAGTCATAGTACCCTTGAATGAGTGCTCCTGCCAGAGTCTTCAGGGTATTCTTGTTTACCAGAGAGGAGATCCGGCTTGTAACCATTGAATGTAACCATTAAAAGTTCAAGTTAAAATGACATTGAATCTGAATTAATAGAAACAATTTATTGTTTTGCCTCCACGGATGCACCAATAGCACTTTTTCCCAGCTAATACCGATCCGATCCATCACTATTAGTGAACAGTACAGTGAACGTTAACTGTTAGTTATGGGTCATCAGACCGAGATCAAGTCACTTTGCTTTGTTTTCCTTCATGTTATACATGGCTTTTGGTAAGTAACCATCTCAATCCTGCATGTGCCGACGTGTAAGCTAGGACACATTCTACTTCCACTTTCTCAGCAGTTAGGTATTTTTGAAACACGCACTACACAAACACATGCACACACACACACACACACACACACACACACACACACACACACACACACACACATACAGCTTGAGTGAAAGGTAAGTAACCCCAGTAATAACTCCTGGAAGAGGCCCCTCCATGCCACGGCCGCTCATGTTTGCTGTCGTCCGGTTCCTAGGCGCTGACTGACGTGTTGTCGCGCGCGGCTGAGGAAAACAAGCGGCGCACCTCCGACCTTTGCCTCGACGTTTGCCGCGTGCACCTACAGTGCCTTCGCTGCAGGTCAGAGTTCACCGCGCGGGGAGAGGAGCGTGAAGAGGAGGAGGAGGAGGGAGGGAGTGGTGGGAAAGCCTGGAGGAGTAGAGGTACGGCACCGCCGGAAGGGGTGGTCCGGCTGGACGGGGAAGAAGAGGAGGAGGAGGAGAAGCGCAGAGAGGATGGCAAAGGTGAGCGAGGACAGATGTGGAAAACATTAACGGAATACGCCCCATTATTATCCCAAAACTACACACTTTCTCAAGTTGACATTTAATTTGTCACAGTTCATTTGGTTTGAGGAGATATCGACTCAAACAGTTGAAATGTGTGATGTCATTATGATGTCACATATTCCAGGAAGTATTAAATGCAGCTCAGTGAAATTGTGAAAATTAAATCATATATACTATATATATATATATTATATATTAGACCTAAAGGAACACGCCAACATTATGGGAAATGCGTAATACCTTCTTCTGCAGAGTCAGACAAGATACCAATTCCCTCTCTGTGCGTTCAGTAGAAAACGATCTGGCTGCCAGCTAGCCTAGTTTAGCACAAATTAATGGAAGTGGATACGGACCACTAGTCTATCTGAAAACTCTGGGAGAGGTGTTTTTGGCCAACAGCTAGGCTAGCTGGTCCATATCCACTGCCATTCATTTGTGCTAAGCTAGGCTAGCTTGCAGCCGGATAGCTTTCTACTGAACGCACAGAGAGGAAATTGGTATCTATCTTCTTGTCTGACTCTGGAGGAGACGTTAATCACATTACCCTTAATGTTGGTGTGTTCTTTTAAGTTGGGGATTAACACTTCCATGACACGTTCCAACTCTTTTAACACAAAAACTCTCAAACCAATTGAACCAATATCACAAAACGATCAAAATGATTTTCTATATGAATATTTTAGGCCATCGGCTTACGTATGAGAATGATGAACATTATTTATGACGTTAAATAATCCAATTGCTGTTCATCTCATTGAACTGCTTGGTTATACCGAGTGTTCATTTTCAAATAATAATCAACGGGTTTGTAATTACGACAGTGTGTTGTACCTGTTGTTTTCATTTAATTTGCTTGAAGTGAATGGTTGCTTCCATGTCCTACCACCCCATTGTGTCACACTCTGCCAATATGGCGACCACTGAATAAAGTGAGCTGCCCTTGGCGATCTTGCCTTTCTCCCTTGACATGACAAAGAGGCAAATCCACCCACAGACTTATTCACAGCACTGACTCTTAAAGCCCTTTGGCCTTATCAGATCTTGGCACATCTCGTAATCAGCCATGCTAAACCTCCGATGGGCTTAAGCCAAAGCACAGGACTTGACATGTTGCTCGACACAAGGTCAGCTTGTAGACCTTTTCAGTGGAAATCCAAGTTTATTTCCTGTCAGCTATTGATATTAGCAGACACCGCGAGAGGAAATAAACACATCGCTTGTTTGGGTGGATGTGTAATGTTATAGGAAAGATTCCATGAATCTGTAAACACGGATTATGTGTCGCTAGCTGCACATACAATATAGCCTTTAATCAAATTGTGCTGTTGTGTTCTCGGTCATTGTGAGTTAGCCTCGATACCACAGTGCGACGCCGACACGGATTCCAGTGAAAGGGGGGAGTCGAGAAACGAGGCATGTGGCGAGGTTTTCCACTCACGCCAGTTAAAGTTGTTAGTTCATTGGATAGATTTAGGGCATTGACTTGAACATTATGCTCATTCTGCCTGGTATTCAGTTTGTATTCACACCTACTGATTGAATGCCTTAAAGCCTTTAGTGCCAGAATAGCACCAAACGGAGTTACTCAGGGCTCGCTCTATAACCATGTGTCACTCTCCTCACTTTGCACCAAAACAACAGTCAAGTTTGTTCAAGTTTCTTTATTATTTGTCACGTATAAAAATACATGTACTTTACGGTGAAATGCTTGCTTCTGTATGAGCCTCTGAGAGTGTGCTTCATACAGTAAAAAAGTAAGTGAAAAAGTAAGTAAAAGAGGAATATACAATACAATATACAATCTAGAGTACAACCTAAGTACAATCTAAGTACAATGAGTAAAAATGCAGACAACGAGGTAAAAAAAATTTAAGGTAAGGTGCAAATGCAAATGAGGTATGAATGTAGTCCAAATCTCTTTAATAAATATAATGTAGTGTTAAAGTGTCTAAAGTGAGTGTTAAGGTGAGTGTTTGTTTAAAGTGAGTGCTAAGGTGAGTGTTTGTTTAAAGCCATGAGACTCCGGTAGCGCTTGCCTGACCGCAGCAGTTCAAAAAGGCAGTTGTTTGGGTGACTAGAGTCTTTGATTATCCTCTTAGCCTTGGCCCTGCAACGCTTGTTATAAATGTACTGGAGTGTGGGAAGCCCACCTCCAATTGTGCGTTCGGCTGAACTGGCCACTCTCTGTAGTCTGCTGCGGTCTTGTGCAGTGCTATTCCCAAACCAGGAGGTGATGTTACCAGTCAGGATGCTCTCTATTGTGCATGAGTAGAAGTTCTTAAGGATCTTCTGACTCACTTTGAACGTCCTTAGGTGCCTAAGGAAGTAGAGGCGCTACCGTGCCTTCTTTATTACACTGTCAATGTGTGTGGTCCATGTCAAGTCCTCGGATATGTGGACTCCGAGGTACTTAAAACTGTTCACTCTCTCGACCGGTGCCCCGTGAGTCCCTGTCCCCCGAGCCCCCGACCTCCTAAAGTCCACAATCATCTCTTCAGGCCAACCACAACTGTGTCGTCAGCAAACTTGATGATTGTGTTGCTGTTTTGCTGTGCCACACAGGCATGTGTGTACAGCGAGTAGAGGAGGGGGCTCAGAACACAGTCAGTCTCTGCATCGCCACGTCAACAGAGGTGATTCGTTGACGGGGGCTGTTGACTGTTAACAATGAGTGAATGGTGCTTTTAGATGCCATGCCGTAAACGTTCAGAATAGGCCCTCGGCCCTCTGGCAGATCCCACTTGTCCCTGTTGTGGAGAAGGAGCTGTGTTCACAGCTGCGTTGACCCATGCCAACATCTGAGTTTTCAAAGAGGCCTAAATGAAGCGTCCCCCAGAGGTTATCTGCTGTGTTTTACAGCTCGTTCCACACGCCTACCGACCCCTATAATCAGCAGGAGACGGATAAGCAGCCCTTTGCTCTAGCGGGCAACCCCCCCCCCCCCCCCCCCCCCCCCCAGAGCTTCATCCAAACCTGATATTAAGACCTGCTCAGACACGCTCTGGGACAGCACTGGCTTTGTTCAACAGATGTTTTTGAGGCTTTTTTTGGGCGGGTGGGGGGTCTGAGCTCTTTTTGTTTGTCTGGTGTATTTAGTCTGCCGCACTTATCAAAACGCAGGCAGCTCATCCCCTTTCATCCACACGTGTCTGAAACGAAGGATCCAATTACTAATGTTTTTGAAGGATAATGTAGCTGGCGGCTATGAATCGGGTCGGATTTTGTGGGTTCAGATGGAGATTATAAAAGAGCAAAAGAAAAAGAAAAACGGTGTCTTCTTACAATCACGTTCACTTGTTTGATCCTGCTGACATTTCTGCACCTATGAAATTGTCCCTCAAGTAGTTCATATCGAATGGTCATTGTAGCATAATGTACTCGACATGCACGAGCATAACTTACAAAATATTGAATGGTCATAGCACCGATACAGTATTAGAAAAAACAACTCATCGAATGCAGATTAGAAATGTTTTACATTAGATGAGATGTTTTCTCACAATTCTCTACCTGTATGTTTTGTTGATTTGTTTATCTTTCGCTGACTCACTCGTTTGTTCATGTGTGTAGGGAGTAACACGGTCTGCCCGGACTGTGGCAGCGACCACGTGGTCCAGCTGGCTGGCCAGCCCGCTCCCTCCACCAGCACGCCCGTCCACCGGCCCCCGGCACACGACTCCAGCGGCTCGCCCTCCAGCCGTGACCCTGCCAATAGGCCCCGGAGCGGCGGCCACAGCGGCAACGAGGTCTCTGAAATAGTTTCGCTCTTCTTTTTTTTACTGCAGATCGTAAAAAGGCAGGACACACAGTCCTGCTATTGTTCAGGCAGCGTCATTCTCTGTCTTGTCTGTTTAGATGTTTTCTCTCTCTCTCTTCAAACCTGTACCCTGTTTTCATTGCTGGTACCGATTCTCAGTGCCAAACCTTTAAGTGCCGGTGTCAGCCGATACTAAATCCCAACACGACCCGTTACTTTTAGCGAACAGTGTTAGACTTGGTCCATTAGTATGGGCAAAAAATTATTGAAGTAGAATCCATTTACTCCATAGAGTTTTATCAAATCAAAAGTGTCTTTGCTTTCTGCCATGTCACACATGACTCTTGGTATCAGTATTGGGGAGATTCTCCCAGTATCGGTATCCGTGCATTCCTACCTAAAACCAGCACATCTGAATCTCATCCACCACCTACCCTGCTCTACAACAGGAGCACCACCCGGACGGGGCATCGCCTACGGGGGCGAGCCGAAGCGGTAGCCCCGCGCTGGGGTCCAGCACCGCCACGGAGGACCCCACCGTGTCGTCCTTCCACACCGCGCAGGGAAACTCCTTCTACAGCGGGGAAGGTGAGGGCAACACCTGGGCCAACCGGTGCGTCTCCCAGCCGGTCAGCTTCTACAGCACCGACGGCCAGAGTAGAGAGGAGCTGGCCGGGAGTTACCACTACGCCGGCGCTGCGGAGCTGACGCCGCCCGGGGACCATGGCCTGGTCCAAGCCCAGCACGCAGAAAGAGCCAGCCCTGGAGGTGAGTGTCTTCCCAGCGAAGCTCATGACTATGATTATTTATACTCGTGAAGGCACTGAGGTTTCCCTCATTTACCGTGACGACGGGTTACATACAGAAAGAATACAGACAATCTTGCCTTGTTTGTTTTGACATGTTTTTCTGTTTCTTTCTTTGTTTGTCTGTTGGTTGTTTATTTATACTTCAGGAGTACTTTCTTTTTTTTAAGCTACGCGACTCACTGTGAAGCACTTTGGTTGACAAGTGTCATGTTTAAATGTGCTATACAAATAAATTTGATTGATTGATTGATTGATTGAGACATCAACTAGACAACTAATACAGTGGTTCGAGATCAATGTTTCAATCTTCGACAATTTCCGAGTAAATTTGGGGGACCTTAAGAACTAGCCGTGTCACTAGAATGGGTCACATAGGTTCTACTATTCCATTCCAACAATGTTGTGATATAAGGAGGTAGCTTTCTGGAGTTAGTTGCTCCTCTCGGCTAGAGAGGCCCAACCAACCTTATCATAAAGGATGCAACATCTATCATATCTATCACCAGTAATGAATCCGAGGGCAGAGTGATAGTCCAGGGGTCTAAGCGTTGAAGCCGCAGCAGGCCTATAAACTACATCAACCACAGTCCAACATGATTAACGATGTGTGAGGGCTACTGTACACCCTTCATCAAGTCTGTGTTTAAGTTAACCTGTCAACAGCTCAAGCTTTTCTTCTTGTCCTTAGAGCAGAGAGGCTCTTCCAGCCTATTTGTTTCTCCCTTTATAAGTGGAATGTGAATGACGTGCTTATCTCTTCTATCCCACCCACGTAAAAAAGATTGCTTCTGAGTACGCAGCAGAGGGAGCGGTTCTACTGTATGGCACAGTACGATACCGGAAGATTCCATGAGATTTGATCGATTCGGTCGCTGCGGTTCGCATGACTTAAGGGGAACGTCAATGGAAAACAGACTCTCACTGGCATCATTCAGGATAAATTGTCTTGAGTCAGCTGCATTGTGTCTCTTAAAGATAGATCCAGACTTTGATTGAAAGCGATGGCCGACGGGAAGCAGTCGTCTCTTGCGGAAACTGTGTGGCAGAGAATTCCCCCCGAAGAGAGCTCGTCCATCTCCGAGACAGTATCCCATTTCCTCCTCCCCCCCTCTCCTTTCAGCCTGAGGATAAACCACATAGTGTAAGAGCGCTGCAAGACGGATCTCAGTCCCTATTGGAAGTGATGGGATGAGGACGGAATGCCTGCAGCTCCACAGAGGGAGCAACGGCAGGATCGGGAAGCTTGGAGCGTAATGATAGCGTTCCCTGTCACTTCACTTCACTTCTCTTTTATTATGGTAGCAATGCCAATGCCGTGTAATCTCTACTTTACCAACTGCAGGCAAAAACCCTGGCACGAAGTCAGACTTTCTCCCATGGCGCACAAGACTGCCACTGTGGGCTATGCATGGCAAATTGTGGTCCATCACTCACTCACTCATTCACTCACTCGTGGACGTTACACGAGGGACATTTATTGAAACGCATGCGCAGATCATGTACATACTTCTAGTAGGGGTGGGAATCACCAAGTATTATATCCATACTTGGTGTCACTTTATCGGTATATAATATTGGCACGCTAGATATCGCAATGTATTGCTGTATTGATTTTCTTTCCCCCACCCCTAACTTCTAGTGACTTTCTCCTGCGCTATAGTGTGGAGAGAGGTCTGGCTACGCCACACTAAGCAACGCCTTTCTCTGCATCTCCCTGAATCATCCCTGAACGGCATCATCATTGCAAGATATTAAAAGAACACGCCAACATTTTGGGACATTAGCTTACCGTCTTCTCCAGAGAGAGACAAGAAGATGGATACCAGTTTCCTCTCTGTGCGTTCAGTAGAAAGCTATCTGGCTATCACGTTAGCCTAGCTTAGCACAATGAATGGAAGCGAACAGTGCCGCTTCCATTCATTGTGCTAAGCTAGGCTAACATGCAGCCAGATTACTACTGAACGCACAGAAAGGAAACTGGTATCTATCTTCTTGTCTCTCTCTGGAGAAGACGGTAAGCTAATGTCCCAAAATGTTGGCATGTTCTTTTAACAACAGATAAGCTGCCCCCATCTAAAAAGCAGGTTGGGATGTGCATGGATCCCAGGGGAGCATGTCTATGTTCCCCGGGTCCTATGTTCCCCGGTAGCGATAGATAGTCGGTTATGCTTAGAGTTTATCTTTAGAGCAGGGCGATAGACCACCAGCCCTGATTCCAAACTCTAACCTTAACCAACTTCGAAAGAGTCGCCAAGCTTAACCAGTTCGAAACAAGGCGGACATTAATAAAATGTTCAATCAATCAATCAATCGGGGAACATAGAATCCGGGGAACATAGAACCTGGGGAACATAGAGCCCGGGGAACATAGGGATGACCCCGATCCGAGCGTTGCCAGAGGCAGCTTCACTTCACCACAGTTTAGCTCTTCAACTTTTCCTTTTGTTATTTGTGTGCGTCAGTGATCAAGGTGAGAATCTACTCATGTTTCTTAAACTGTAGAGCAAGTTTATTTCCTGTTAACATGCAAACCTTTGTGTATTTCTCAGTCTGTGTTTGTAAAATGTATTGATGAGCCAAGGTGCTAGTTTACATTCCGTCATTTACATTAAAGGAACACGCCAACTTTTTGGGAAATTAGCTTATTAGACAAGCCTGGAGTTAGACAAGCAGATACATACCCTTTTCTTCTCTGTGCATGCATTAGGCTTAAGAACAGCCACACTGTTAGCCTAGCTTAGCGTCATTCACTGGAAGTAGGTGTGCCAGTGTAGACTAGTCCCCAACAGTCACCAAATACACTCCAAATACAACTACAACACTTTCCTGTAAACCTGTGTATTTACCACGTGGAGAAATAAATAAAAATAATTAGACATTTTCATTTTCTAAGCAGATATATACCTTTTAGAAAAACTGGGCTTTTGAGGTGATTAAATCAATGCGCCCAGGCAGCAGTGGTTTGGCAAAAAAAATATTCCGAGTACGGTATTTATCTGCTTAGAAAACAAAAATGTAAAAAAAGAAATAAAAATAATTCTCCACGTGGTACACAGGTTACAACATGTTTACAGGAACGTTTTGGAGTTATATTTGGAGTGTATTTCGTGACTGTTGGGAACTAGGCTACACTGGCACACCTACTTCAAGTGAATGACGCTAAGCTAGGCTAATGGTGCGGCTGTTCCCTAAGCCTAATGCATGCACAGAGAAGAAAAGCGATCTGCTTGTCTAAAATAAGTACATTTCCCAAAGAATTGGCATGTTCCTTTAACTCATTCAGCGTCAGACCCGATGATAGTCGGGTTAACTCGCCATCGCTTGAGCACCAATCACGAGTATAGTCGGGTTTTAATCGTTATTTCTTTTATTAGCGATATCCATTCATTTTCATCCATCCAGCCTGATGTTATCGTTGGGAATGGGTCTGAGCTAGCAAAATGGCAAATACCGCCGCCTACGCCTTCCAGCTGGTATTGCACTCCATTGGGAAGGGTGTAGTTTCTTTTCTGGGACAATCCGAGCCGTGCGGGCGGGGTTTAAATACTCAGGCGAGGTAGGCCTCAACAACGATGGCATGGAACAGTAACCCGGCCCGCCCATCAGTGTGTAATGGTCGGTAATGTGGTATGGACCAGGGGCGTTTTTAGGGTTTTATTTTAATTTTTTTTTACACACAGAAATACGCAATTTTAGAGTAATTAGAGACGAATACTGAAGACCTAGATTCGAGTTTTTTAAAGTGAGGTCCAGGTCCATGAGAGGGATCTGGGCAGTCCCCATAGAAAATTCAAAGTTAACGGGACCAAATCATCAGTTTCTTATTTATTTATTTAACCTTTATTTAGCCAGATAAAACATTGATATGGTCCAAGAGGCCCCAACGAGGGTACAAATATACATATATACATACATACATACATACATACATACATACATACATACATACATACATACATACATACATACATACATACATACATACACACATACACACATACACACATATACACCAATAACAAAATAAAAAACACAGTTAAGAATCATACATCGATTGCATAAACACTCAAATCAAAAGTATTACACAATTATCAAAACCTTACACTCAAGGAGCAAAACATGCCCAGATTTGCACCCCTATAAGCACAAAGTCAGCCTTACACTTTTTGCAAAACAATACACACAGTGATTTGCAAAACACTAAACACACTTGCATTACATTACACATAGAATGTCAAATTACCACACATATGAGCCAATTGGTTAAACACAGCAATCAGATGCACAAACACACCATTGCTTAATTGTAGATACACCAATCAGGTTTAAGCACTATAAAAATGCAGCAGGTGAGTTCACCTGCCTTCAACCAAAATGGAAGGAGAGTGAAGTACTGTACACAGAGAATGTGAAAATATACAATACATTCACCAAACACTACACAAGACAACCAATGATGCAGACTGATTCAAATATAAATGTTCTCTCCATATACCCAAATCAGTCAACATGTCAACATGGAGAATCACAACAAAATAATCTCTTGCCAGATCCAGCTAGGCAAAGAGATAATGTCTAGTATTTTCTGTACTCTATTTCAATTTTTTCAATTTTAGTTTTAGTTTTACTGTCATTTTAACCTGTACTGGATACAGTATTTTATGTTTGTCTGATATTTGCTGAGCTTACTGTAGTAGCATGAAAACTGGGACATGTTTTGTTGTGATTCTCCATGTTGAAATGTTGACTGATTTGGTTATATGGAGAGAAAATTTATATTTTCATCAGTCTGCATCATTGATTTGGGTATATGGAGAGAAATTTGTTTTTTCATCAGTCTGCATCATTGATTTGGGTATATGGAGAGAAATAAATTATATTTTCATCAGTCTACAGCATTGGTCTTGTGTAGTGTTTGGTGCATTTATTGTATATTTGCACATTCTCTGTGTACTTCACTTACAGTACTCTAATCACTGAGAAGTAGAATTGCTAAATGTGTTTTAGGTTAAGCACAGCAGTGTGTAACTGGTTCAAACAGAATTAAGTCATATGAAACGTGTGTTTCATATGGTAACAAAATATAGTTTTTATAAATTAGTGTATAGTTTGTGTTTAATTTAGCAAAGGATCTGAGGTGTTCTGATAATTGTGTGTGTGGTTGTGCTAATTGTGTGTAGTGTTTTGAAACACCGGGCCCTGTTTTCAAAATCGTGCTTAAGCAATCGAAAAAATCATATACATAATGTTTCAGTCTTCTCATAAAAAAAGATTAGATTTTGGGGTATTTTCCTGCCTTTGGTCCGCTTTGCATTCACATCTCAAATGAACCACAGCAGGGTTCACTTGCAAGAGTGAATGAGCTTTCACACCACCCCAAACCAACCGGACTATCCGAGGAAATTAACCAGGGTTAGATTAAAGCGATCCAGTGTGTCAAGATGGAGTCCCGGGAGCTATAGCGAGTGGTCGGACCGAATTTGGATGAGCACCAGTTTCCTGTTTCCGGTTTGCTGTTTGGGCGATCTGCCGATCGGCCACCAGATGGCGGTCTTGAACCGTTAGAGAGTTGAGTGGAGATCAGCAGTATATCTCAGGTCCCCGGAGGAGAAATATGATTTCGATCACAGATTTTTGAAATATTGATATCAAAGACGAGTTACGGCGTCTTCGGCAGAATGAGCATGGCGGGGAAAGACGAGTTCCAGCGTTTTCGGCGATTAAAGTGTTAACTGTGTTTTTATTTTGTTATTGGTGTGTATGTATGTACAGTATAATGTATATATATATATGTGTATATATGTATATTTGTACTCCTGTTGGGGCTTCTTGGACCAGATCAATGTTTTATCTGACTAAATAATGGTTAAATAAATAAATAAGAAACTGATGATTTGGTCCTGTTAACTTTGAATTTTCTATGGGGACTGCCCAGATCCCTCTCATGGACCTGGACCTCACAATTGCCCACAGATTGTGACGCCACGCACACCCGCCCTGGACTGTTCCATCAGAGGGGCGAGCTTCGGTGGCCAGTGTCCTTTCAGCCGAACAGGATAATGAAACAATGATCCCACTAAATGGCCAGACGCGTCTTATGGCGACATCTACAATTACCTCATTGAGTCTCCAGGTAGACTAATGTTTATATTTAAGTGCAGTGGTCTGTAGCCACTCACACTACCACCGAAGCTCCCCCCTCTGATGGAACAGTCCAGGGCGGGTGTGCTTGGCGTCACAATCCGTGGGCAATCTGCGCATGTGCATGGGGAATAGGTGCTTAAAAATGGGCTTTTTCTCGGCCGATTTAGTTCTGATCGATTAGGAATGGGTCGCGCCGTGTTCAGGAGATTCAGGCGCATACAAGTCTATTCGATCATGTCTCCAGCACCCCCACAGCCGTAGCTGCAATCACTTACATCACGGCTCTCATCCACATTCATTCATTTGCTCCCCCCGCTATCTCCTCCCCGATTTCAGAATCCCGGAAGACTATTGTTGATGAGTTGTTATGAAGAGCTGGCTACAATCCAGGAACAAAGAGATACAATTGTAAACCACTATCCATATCTTCCTCATTCCTGGTTGTGTCTGTGTGAAATCTCTCCCCAAACAGTTTCAAATGTTCTCAAGGTCATGTCCTACAAAGTATCCTCTATACAGTCTGCCCCATTGTTCTGACCAGGATTATTACGTTCCTTTTTGCCTCCTTGCTGAGTCTGACGTGGACGAGAAACCCATCTATAGTCCTAGTTATCAAATTCTTGGTTTGCAATGGTTTTGCACCTTGTGGGTAAATAAAAACCCAGTTTCCATCTACAAGTTCAAGTTTCTTTAATAGTTGTCATACAGAAGTACAGAATACTTTTATACAAAATGCTTCTTACTGTTACGCTCCAGAGACTGTGCAAGACAAGATAAGTATGAAATAAAATAACATAGTATAGCATGTAAATTAGAAGTAAAAAAAAAAAATGAGGTCACAGTGTTCAGTATAGACATATGTACAATGTTCGATGCAGAATAGATGTAACTGAGTTACCATATAATATACAATACTGTGCAGTGTACTAATACAATACTATATAGTGCAAGGCAGAAATGGGATGAGGTGCAATTTAGGTACAATTTACAGTGGGTGTACGAGTTGTAGTGCAAATCCTTTATCAATAAATATAAAGTGTGTTTGTGTGGTTTAAGTGAGTGTGTGCGTGTGGGTGTGTGTGCTGTGTGCATTTGATGGTTGTTGCATAGTGTTTATTGTTCGTTTAGCAGCCTGATGGCCTGGGGATAGAAGCTTCTTCTGAGTCTTTCTGTGCTCGCCTTAAGACTCCGGTATCGCTTGCCTGACCGCAGCAGTTCAAAGAGGCAGTTGTTCGGGTGGCTCGAGTCCTTAATAATTCTCTTAGCCTTCCCCCTGCACCGCTTGTTGTAAATGTTCTGGAGGGTGGGAAGCCCCCCTCCAATTGTGCGTTCGGCTGAACGTGTCACTCTTTGTAGTCTGCTACGGTCTTGTGCAGTGCTATTCCCAAACCAGGAGGTGATGTTGCCAGTCAGGATGCTCTCTATTGTACATGAGTAGAAGTTCCTAAGGATCTTCTGACTGACTTAAAACTTCCTTAGGCGCCTGAGGAAGTAGAGGCGTTGTCGTGCCTTCTTCACAACACTGTCAATGTGTGTGGTCCATGTCAAGTCCTCGGATATGTGGGCTCCGAGGTACTTGAAACTGTTCACTCTCTCAACCGGTGCCCCGTCGATGCTGAGGGGGCTGTAGTCCTTGACCCCCGACCTCCTGAACAACTCCTGTTTCCTCATTGTCTCACTGCTTGGTCCCTAACAAGGAGAAATGGGCATTCTAAACACTCTGTACAAGGCCTCTATTAGGCGGTAAATTGTTCTTTGTTTTCACAATGTGTGCCCTCTATCGTATCGAGATACATATACCATGTGTATGGAATAACACTCACCTTTAACATTCACTTTTTAACACTACACCATATTGTATCTATTTATTAGTAAAAGATTTGCACTACCTCTCTAACTCATCTTTGCATTTGTTTGCATTGTGTACTTGTACTAGTTTGTATATTTTGTATAGTGTTTGGTCTTTATTTTTTTTACTTTTTTACTGTCTGAAGCACAATCTAGGGGGCTCATACAGAACCAAGCATTTCACTGTAATGTACATGTACCTTATATGTAACAAATAAGCTGGTCAGGAAGGCCAGTAACATGGGAGTGGAGCTAGACTCTTCCTCTGTCAGAGAGGAAGAGCCTTGCTAAGCTCCACGCCATCATGGACAACCCCTCCCACACGCTATACACAGACTTGGCTGATAGAAGGAGCATGTTCAGTGTTACACTAAGACTCCCTAGATGCAACACTGAACGGCACAGGAAGTCCTTAATTCCAACAACCATCAGAGTATACAACGCATCACTGTGCCTCACTGCCTCACCACAGAGTGACAGTACAAACTCTGGTAATCTCCCTGGACTTTTGACTTCTTATTTTTACATATACACTTAAACATTTTTATTAAAAAAATTCTACATTTATTACTGTAAATGTTACTGTATATTTTTGGCTGTATATTTTAGAATGTATATATTTTAGAATGTATATCCCGGACTGTATTTTTATTGTTATTTGTGATTTTTGACTACCTAAACTTTACGCAACATAGGGGAGGAGCAAACATAGCTTGCATAGCAGCCTTCTAAACTCTAATTTGAAAATTACCTTGAAGAAAAAGTTTTCTGCCAGTGAAGTTTTGTCACAGATATTTGACGGTGAAAGTGACATAGGAGAGAATGTATCTGAGACCCTGATTATGAGGCGTCCTCCTCTGATGAGAATGAGACCCTTAGTCCAGATGCTCCTGTTGTCTCTCAACCACAAGCAGACACGTTACTTTCCAAAAACGGAAAGTTATCATGGGCCCACTCCCCACTTGAACAACATAATATATATTATGTATGTATAATTGGGTGGGTGGGGGGGAGTAGGGGTAATGTTTTATTTAAATGGTTATTTAGGTAATCAACAAAGTAACATGAAGCACCTGAAACATACATTTGGGTAACACTTTTGATTATGATCATTTTCTGGAGGTTTAAACTGCTGGGGTCAAAATGTCCCCAAGGATAAAGAGTGTAAAGTCAATTTGAGGATAATTGTAGCCCTGCTAGATAGAGATAGCAAATAACTCTTAAGGATGGCAATAATAATAATAAACGTTATTTGTACAAATTCCATACAAGAATTGCAGCCCAAAGTGCTTCACAGCAGAAAATACACTAGAATTCATCAAATGAGCATAAAATAGACAGAATAAATGCAATGCAGAAAATAAAAATACAAGATGATAGAAGTAGATGATCGTAGTGTTTTTGGGGGCATGTAGTTGACAAGAAAATTGCCAATATAGCTTGGTCTGGTTCCATTTAGGGCTTTGTACATAAGGAGGAGGACCTTCAAATCAATTCTAAATGTTACTGGAAGCCAGTGTAATAGCCTAGCTGAGAGTTGAATAAGCTGAAGTATTTTCTTCATTCGGCTTGGAATAAAGGCATGGATCCGTTTTTCAGCATCCTTTTGATTTATAAATGGTTGTACTTTAGCTTTGTTTCTAAGGTGGAAGAATTATGTTTTTGTCACCTTGTTAATGTGGGACTTAAAGCTTACAGTAGACCTGAGTCTATGATAACCAAGACTTGTAAGCAAGGAGTAAGTTTCCCCATAATATTATTCAGCAGAATTTCTCTTGAAATTGAAATTTGGTAAATTCCAGTAAATATTGCAATTCCAAAGTATCATAAATTGATTCAGCATCCCGAATAACCCCCAAAACCACTCCAACATTGTTGAAATTGATCAAGTAGTTTCAGAGATTTTTCCATTTAGGTGATTATGCAAATGTGGCTAATTATGCAAATAAAAGAAGTTACCCAACATGTACAACTTAGCATCCGGCAGTTTCTAAGTGCTGGTGACCCATACTATCCATATCTATCATAAAAGTTTGGTGGTTCCAAAATTTCCGGGTTCATTGTGTTGGCAAATAGACTAACACTAAAAAGAAAGTCAACAAATCGGTGATAGAAAAAATTATATAGGATCAAATGAAAACTACTACTTGCTAAAAATTGATGTTTAAAAGTACTAAAAACCAAAGAAAAATACCAAACACTAACAAACATTCAGCACAGACAATGGGGATGCTGCCATAAAAAAAAAAAAATAATAATAATAATATGTAAACAATTTCTTTTATTATAATTTTTTTTTAGATCCGGGGCTAGGAAAAAAACATCCAGGGCTAAAGCCCCGGAAGCCCAGGGCTAACGACGCCACTGCTATGGACCTCCACAAGCAGTATTTTGAATGGCGATCAGATAATTGGATTATTTCTTTTGCATTACATCAGATACAAGATAAGAACACTATATATATGCCGTTGAGTGCAGGAGGGGACTGGGGGAGCCTCGCACTACGAGGCTCTTTTCATTCTTGCACGAGGAAGGATAATAATGATGATCTAGCGTTGATTTCAGGAAGATTCGATAATCAGGCGAAAAATGACAACGTGTTTTGTAGTGTTGTCAAAAATATCGATTTTTCGATACATATCGATTCTGAATATTTAAAACGGTTTCAATACTCATTTCCCGCAATATCGATACTTTCGATACCAGCTGGCGTTCTCGCCTGTCTTCTCTCCTTGTTGACACACGCACACACACGCTGCTGCGGCATTGCCCCTCCCCTCGCGGACCTGTGTCAACAACTCAGTTCTCACTCGCTCCAAGTGCATAGCCTCGACAGCTCTTCTTTCAACATCACTGAATCATTAAACAAAATGACCCATTAAACGATTGACTTTAGTTTAATACATGAGGCGTTGTCTAATGTTGGCCTTCGTTGCAGGCTTGCAGCTGTTGGCTAGCTGTTGGTTAGCTAACGTTAGCTATCTTTCTCAGTTGGCTAACGTTAGCTACCTAGCTACTAGCTAGCTAATACTGGCTGGCTGCCTACCGTTTAACCCTTTTCTCGCCAATGATGCGTTACCACGTCATTCCTCGCCATGCGTAATCAGCCTGTTTGTTTACCATTTTCGATACAAACTGCTCTGATCTATATATCGCCCATACTACATGAATGATTTAACGTCGGCCACGGACTTATAAACGACCCCCCCCCCCCTCCGGTCAACCGCGCATGATGAGTCATAACGTCTGGGACCTTGTACAGTTGAAATTTTTTATCTGGCGTCAATCGGTATCAAATTGCATTTGATGATCTAATATATGCATTTATGGCTATAACTCACGTTCTATGAAATACTGCAGAAAACGATAAAAACATATTTATACTCTAGACCGTATTTTTGTTAGAGATGCACCATATTGATTTTTTGACACCGATATCGATACCGATAACTTTATGCTCCTCAAGCCGATAACCGATACCGATAACCGATATTTATTGTATTATAATCTTTTTTTTTTATATATATATATTTTTGGATAACTTTTTTTATTTTTAGTATTTATAAGCTCCGACATCATCGGTACTGCTATCGGTACTCGAGAAATTATGGATTTTTTTTTTTTTTGAGGAATTTAAACTTCGCAAACTAATCTTGTTGGCCGTTTTCTATATCTCTCCTGCCTCTGTGTCTCTGCCTGCGCGAGGAGCGGGCTGTGCTGTGCTCACACACACACTCACTCACACACACACACACACACACACGGGTGCTGCCGAGTACAGACAGCTCTGCTCTCATCATGGCGGACAGAACGAAACGTTCAAAAGTCTGGGTCTATTTTACTAAAGTCGATGCTGACAACGCTTGTTGCCACAAGTGCAACAAGACATTTGCCAGTAATGTATAAGCGCTGGTATTTGTCAATGTGGCTGGCAGGGAGATAACGTTAGCTCCGAGTAGAATAATGGCTAACAATCCGGAAGTAAATAAACGAATGAGAGCTTCCGATTGGTGGTAAGAAGAAGAGGTGGGTGCAAGCGGTGGGACGTAATTGGCAGATCGACTGTCTGCCTCCGAATGTAACGTGACTACGTCACAGCCAAGAAAGGGAGCGCTGGATTTGTGAAAAACTCCCTGTTCCTAAACCACACGCTATCAGTGGTACCACAGTACTGGCAAAACGGGAGGAGGCCATAATAAAAACAAGCACCCTTCATCCAAATCCACCCACACCGGATTTCTTTTAACCAAAAAATGTATTATATATTATCGGAGCTATCAATAACGTTATCGGGTTTATCGGGATGACGTCATAATTGCTGATATGGGCCCGATAATTATCGGCCCGATGATTATCGTGCATCCCTAATTTTTGTATGAATGTGTGAATGAAAAAGTAAAACGTTCCTACATCCTGAACGATAGCTAATCGATGTTGAATGGGCCATAGTAATGTCAATTTAGCAATACAATTTAAAAAGTTATAGCCCTGCAAAGTAGGTGAACATCTCCATAGACAAATAGAGCTGGCAGACTGGCTACAAGGATGGATATAAGCGTGGCAGAGAAAGGGTTAATTCGCAATGGAATGGCTAGCTAACTAACTGTACATATCGATGTGATTGGCTGAGACCGTAATTTGTACAGTTGGCTGGATTGGGGGTTGCCAGCTGGCTAGCTGGCAGTTTATGGTGCAGTAGCTGGCTAGATAGCTGGCTAATGTTGGCCAATATACAGTAGCTGTAACTGAATGATGCTAGCCTTATGTGGTCTTATGAGTTTCAGTTCATAGGAAAATACTTTGACTATAATGGTCAGAAGTAAATTAACTGTATATACTCTCTTTTAGAAACTGTCTCTTAAACAGTACTGTATATCTTGTATGTCATAAATGTCTGGATGTAACAGTACTGTTTATCTGTATGTCATATATGTTATGATGAATTGAAAATGGGGGACCCTGATGTAAACAAGACAAAAGTCTTTCTCTGGTCTGCATCCCCTTAACAATTGTGTGTATTGAGCTGTACTGTATTGTACCCATTCTGCAATCTGTTAATACAATTTTCAATTTTCAATCAATCTGTTATGCTTAACACGCAGTACTATTATTAACTTTACTTAATTTCTAAGATTATATCATTTAGTTATTTTTAAATGTCTGATCTAAAGATAAACAAAGGGTTTTAAATGTGTTATATTTATCTTCTCTTATAGTACCAGAGAGAAGCTGAGGAGAATCAACCAGCAACAAAAACAAAATTTATAAAAATATATATATATATATTTATCTTTTTCTTCTTCTTTTTTTTACATTTTAAGATTGAACCTTTTTCCCCATGGTATCGAAAATGGTATCGAATATTGATACTTTTCAAGGTATCGTATCGAAGTTCGAAATTCCAGTATCGTGACAACACTAGTGTTTTGTGTATTCCACTAAAGGGCTATTATCGCATCTTTTCCTGGGATTACTAGAAATCACCAAAACTATACTCGTATTCAAAACAGTATAAAACGGAAATGTACTGATGAAAAAACAATCCGTTTTGTACATGTTGACTGGAAGCAACTCACTGATAATCGACGGGTGTATTAGACCCATAGCTATAATTTAAGATGTATTTTAAGCACTCGCAAATCTTGCAGTCCCCCCATTGATTAAAGCGTGGCGTTCTAGACTTATATCGGGCATATCGCTCCGGCGCTGAATGACAACCTCAGTTCTCTGAAGAGGTACCTGTACTAAGGGGGAAGGGGTTGTGCTCTAGGGATTGGAGGTGTCCCGGTAAAGTCGCCGCTACTTTGGAGCGATATCTACCCCATTTCCCAGTAAGCTAATGTTTGGTATCAATGGATGAAGCTCAAGATTCATACGATATCAATGACGGTGCACTACCTTAAAAACTCAGCCCGGTACGGCCTTCAAAAGACCGTGATGGCGCACGGTCGGGATGATACTGTATAAGATCTGCTGGTGTAACTGATGGGATCAAGAGAGGCAAGGAAAACTCTAAATGACCGAACACTGGTCCTTCAGAAACACTTAACAACAGGAACTCAAACACACATGGTCTTACCTCGACCAGTTCAACCCACGAACTGAAACTAAACCAAAAGATTCAAGCCAGTAGAGCTCAGCGCACCTCTGATGAAGTGCCCCAGGTGTGTGGCCGATGCCTCCTTAAGCCACTTGGCATCGGGAGCCACTTGTCTCACCAACTAGCCCGGCGGCCTGTTGAGACAAGTGGCTCTCTCATTGGCTCTCCCGCCGTAACGCTAACTAAACAACTTTCACATTCCACAACGCGCTGCGCCAACATACAACGTTAGCTGCACTGTGGGTCTGGACGGTGTCGTGCTTGTTTTCCTTTCTTTCTTTCTTTTTTCTTTTTTTTTTCTTTTTTCATTCCTTTCCATTTTTTCTTTTTCTTTTTCAGCTACAGTGGCCCCATTGTTATTGAGTGGTACGCTAATTCTCTCCTTGTTCCAAAAAGAGCACTTTGTCTCCGGGATAGGCGTGTACTCACTCAGCCCCTATTAAAGTGTCCAAGGATAAGATAATGTGCCTTATTGAAAGAACAGAGACACTTGTCTGAGATCATCCTGTTTACACTCTCTCCAGATGAAAGGACGCCGGTTTGCTTTCGGTCTCCTCCGGGTCATGCCCCTGTCATTCCCACTCAAGTACAACCATTCATAAATGTTCCCATAACCGCCAGCGTGTAGCCATTTACAATTCATGGCTGGATTTATTGCTCTGAAACCCCCCCTCCCGTCTCCTTTAATGGCTGCTGGGCTGCAGCCCCGGTCTGCTGCGGGAGAGAAAACGTTGGATGTGTTTCAGACGGGCCAATAGAGAGTGAAGGGTCTTACCGTGGCTGCCAGGAAACTGCCGTTTTAATACCTGTCTGTCATCTGATAAGGAACAGTAGGAGAGGCCGGAGCCGCCTCGCACACACACACACACAATAGACGGGCGGTCATTTTTATGGAATTGATGTAACTTTTTCCACAAAATTAGAATAATATTTGTTCAGTTGGACTGTGCTCCGAACGGTAATGGAAAAATCTAGCCTTCTTTATGAACAGTTTTGTTTGGTGAGAATGACATGATCTGTGCAGGAAAATATGCCTTTTTTAGTGAGAATGACATGATCTGTGCAGGAAAATATGCCTTTTTTAAAGTTTGGATGAGGTTGAGTCTTCCAGTTTATGATATACTACATATATATAGGGGAATGTTTTAGTCCTTTCGAGCGATATATAGTATTCACAATCCAAATGATTAGTATTACTCACTAACTACTGCAAATATATGGCCTGCCAAACATGTATATAAAAAAAAACTATATGGCTCTTCTGTGTCTAAATTATAAATATCTACACTTGGTTCTCCCCAAAGCATGTGGTTTCCCCAAAGATTGTTGTTTTATTGTTATGTTAGGTAACACTTCAGTTTGATAGTCCATTGTTGACTCAATGGACTGGCTCCAGGGGGCCAGCACCTGCTATTGTTGTCATAAGATATTATTTGAGTTTCAGCGCAAAGGCATCTGCAGGATGGGAGGCGTACTAGGAATAACAGTTTGCGTCGATCCTCACACATCCACTGAAATAAATGCATAGATTAAAAGATTGGTCTTGGGACATTTAGGATTTTAGGAATCAATATTCTTACCAGGCCCTACTATCAAAACAAAGTGTGACGTCATGTTTTGAACATTATGATTGAACAGTAACACGTTAACCCGTCACGACTACTGTGTTTGTAGGCGAGTTGGACCTTCTGTCTGAAGACTACGAGGCTGTGGACCACCGGTTGAAGCTCTACTTGGACGTGGATGTCTTCGAGGAAGAAGAGGAGTTCCACTCGTTCCTCAAGGTAGGACGCTGTTTGAAACAACGCGTGTGGGGTTTGTCGAGTGGTACCTTTTCTCAAATATTAAATAAGATATAACAGGGTGCCAATCCAATCCAACTTTATTTATAAAGCGCTTTAACACTTTCCATGCCACTCACGAGATATCCCATGTTTTTTTATAGGTGGTTGAAAGCCACTCACGAGATTTCTCGGAATTTCAATTTTTTTTTAGCGATCTGAAATCATATTGCATCACCCGAGCCTACCCGAGTATAGCCGAGCGGCGCCGGCGATCATTGTGGAAAAAAGCGCCCCCTGTCGTCTCCCAGATGACATAAGTGATTTTGGAATGGACTCAATGAAAATGAATGGGGAAAAAAATCCGGTACTCCACATTTTCCAGTCCACTGATCCAGCCGGGGTTACCACAGTTCATTCTGGAACCTCAGATCCCCGCTGATCATGGAGTTCTACTGTATCGCGTTGGATCCATACACTTATCGATTTTTTCGAATGGTGATCAGGTATTGGAATATACCAGTTGGATACCATCTGATGTCAGGTAAGGACTCTATGTTATCAGTGTTAGGATAATCAGAGTAAGTTTGATGAAGTTATAAGCTGTTTTGTGAAATGTCCGCTTTCGGTTTCACTGTAAAAGTCTGAGAGGAAATCAACGGGGCGATTATCCGTGCGCGGCTCGAATGTGCTTGCGTGCACGTATAATATTGATCATCTAGCGTTTATTTGAAAACGATTCATAAAAAGGCAGACGAATATCAACGTTGTGGAATATTCCAGTAAAAGACGATTTTCATAGAATGCTCCAGAATGGGCTGTTTTTTATCTGAAAACGGGTGCTTTTCTAAATGCTCTGAAACGGAAACGACGCGATAAAAAAACAATCTGCCTTGACAGCACTGACTGGAAAATAGTCTTTGATAATGCGATGGGCAGATTAGACACATAATTTAAAACATAGATTAGGCGATATTAACGTTAACATTGGCGCCGATGGTGGCATTCAGCGGGTAAAAAGGAAAACCCGGCGTGGCGCTCAAAGTGTTAACAGCCACAGGGGCACAAAGTCCTGTACAGAGGGAGCATATAAGAAAACTATAAGCAGCACTAAAAATAGATAAAAAAAACAAGAGTACCAAAAAGAGAGGGGAAAAAAAAGGGTAAACATACTGTAGGCAGCAATAAACATTTTAATAGATCAGAGTACTTAAAAAATATTTAAAAGCAAAGGACACAGTAACAAAACGATACAACAATAACACAGTAAAACAATAAGATCATAAAATCAACCAGCTACATGGTGTAGAAAGCCAGAGAGAAAAGGTGGGTCTTAACACATTCCGTCTAATCCCACTCTATACGGCCAGCATTTCAAAACAAACTTTCATTGTGCGTGAGGCTGTTTGTAGAGCTAAATCTATACTTTATATTAGTGCTATCTGTCCATTCTCATTGTCAATTGACACTATAAACCGTCCCTTCAAGATGCCTTAAATAAATAAAAAATTCATCAATACGTTCCCATTTTATAGCCTCGTGAATATGAACGTTATAGCAGAATGTTCTGGGGTATTCCCTGGAACGCGAGATATAGGGTGCTAAGCTAATAACTTTAAATCGAATGGCGTTTCGGTTATACACAAGCTCGAGCTAAAACTCAAAATGCATATTGTCGGTATCATGGTCCACCATGAATGCATGAAGGGGGGGCGGGGGACGTCGTTTCTGATTATTGATTACCAATAACGGCATTAGCCTCAGTAGCCTTATTCGCTGATTGGCTGGTCGGCTATCAAAGCAAGGCCCGATCGGGCTGTAATTTACGTGAAAAAGCTCTTACCTGTGGCCGGTTGGATCCCCAAAAGGATTTCCCAGTTATCGATTGCCATCTGGTAGATCCATATGTCCATTGGCTGATGATATATTCCTTTACTGCATACTGAATTCAGCGTCCCAAAGACTATTCCAGGCCATCGGCTACACGCATAGCTTTAGGCTAACAGAAAAACCCATTCAAGATCAAAAATAAAAAAAACACCAGTCTGTAACAGGGAACACTGCATTATCAAGACAGCGCCCCTATGAGGATCTGGCCGGTAATGCACTTTTCCGATTTCCAAGAGTAGGGTCAATCTGCAGTGCTGCAGGGTGACATTGAGTAGGATATTACAATGGAATAAAAGCCAAAACAACCTTGCCACGTATATATAAATTATGTGATTGGCCCTCTTGCGTTGGATCCGAAACACGTATATATACGTGGTTGGCCCCGAATAGGAGGCCTTTGAAATGGGGCAGTGATGAGGCCTGCCTAATCTGCAGCGGCAGCTCGTTCCACATTTTGGGAGCGACAACGGAGAAGGCACGGTCCCCCCTGAGCTTACGCCTAGTTGTACCAAACGTATTCAAAGGAGTGTGGCGCTTTGTTTTTTATGTTTTATTTTTTTTATTGATCTTTTTCCCCCTCCATTTTCCTCCGATTTTCTCCCATCCCAATGTTAGTCGTTATGCCAATTCCCAATCCCCTTCCTGGTCGCTGCGCACTTACCCCCCACAGTCGGTCTGGGAGAGTGGAGGCTATCACGTGCTTCCTCCGACACACGTCCAGCCAATCAACCGCTTCTTTTCACCTGGCAGCGCGGACTCTCATTGAGAGGGCGTAGCGTGTGGAAGGATCACACTATCCCACTCAAGTCCTATCCGCGCTTAGCACGACCCGGACCCACCCCGCCAGCTTCTCCCACCCTCTAATACTGCCAATTGTATTAGTGTGAACGGCCAGCCAAGCTGGTGACAACCCCGGAGCTGTGAGCTGGATTCGAACAGGCGAAGTGGCGCTTTGTTTTGATGTCGGCACCACTTTTTTTACATCTTTCTTTCAGCTGGTCCTTCTTACAGCTTTGGCCAGAAAGTTCCCACTTATCCGTAATACAGTATTGTTGTGTTGATGGATCCCTGGTTATAGCTTAAAAAAAAAAAAAAAAAAACGTGTTTTAAACATGCTGCCTACATGTAGATGCAACACTGAACGGCACAGGAAGTCCTTCATTACGACAGCCATCAGACTCTATAACGCATCACTGTGCCTCACTGCATCACTGAGCACAGGGTGACAGTACTATCAAATCTTCTTGGTCTTTTACTTTACTCTTAAATCGACACTGTACAATTCCACTCTTTTTTACTGTATATTTCTGTATATTTCTACTGTATATTTTATATTAGAATGTATATACATAACATAGAACATTTTATTCTTAGTCTTGTTTTTATTCTTATTCGTGACTTTTGTTTTAGTCTACCTAAATGTTTACTGTTTACTGTGAGCGACCTGTAGTGCCAAATGTCCTCAAGGCTTGAGGATTTAGCCGTCGGTTACTGTTGGAGCTGCCACAATTGAGCAGTGGTTTTCGGTCCAGCGAACCAGCATGAACCCTAGCTAGCAGCTCTCCTGGGAGACCTGCCAGCCAAAGCTCGTCTTCCTTTTGCAGCTCTCGATGTTCTCTGTGACCTCTTTAATGCAAGGCATGCTGGGAGCAGCGGGCGATGGCCTTGCTCCCCTCAGATACCTGGAAGAAGAGCAAAGAGCAGATCCTGAGCAACAACAAAAACAAAAAAACTCAGCTGGAGACAGGAGGTCCAAATCATGTCCATCAGCTAGGAGATGTTTATTTATCTAGTCTATTTTTCAGGACGTTCTCCTGCTAGAGGAAGTGATGGAATGTTTCAAATCAAATTTCAAATCAAATTTATTTGTAAGGCCCGACAACACACGTTAATGTCCCCATGGGCCGGACAAGTCTTGAAGAAACATCACAATAAATCAAGAACAAAACAAAAACACCATGAAGTCCAAAAATGTTTAATGAATGCAACACTCCCAGACATACCCCACGCGAAGGTAAGAAAAAACGTACTAAAAACCTAGCAATAGGAAAAAAGCACCACCGGCAATGTGGAGGGAAGAAACCTTAGAAGGGCCATTCAAGGGGAGATCTCCCTTCTTAGATGTCGGTGATAGTAGTGTTGCTATAAAACAGGCGAAACAGTTGGTAAGCATGTACATAATCATATAATGAAACACAGATTTCAAGTATATGCAATAGCAACTGGGGTACATAAGAACATTTTGAAAGATTGAGAATAGAGCTGATGACTGATCCATTTGAGGTATGGGGGCGGCGTAGAGAGGATTGCATCCTCCCGGCCATCATCACGCTAAAGGCTGCCCTTTAACACAATGGCGCCCGACCACGGATATACCGTATACGTGTTTCGAATCCATGCTTAATGGACCGAAGGACGGATATATCCGTGGCAAGTTGTTTTGGCTTTTATTCCATTTTAATAACCTATTCAAGGTCGCCGAGCTGCACTGCAGATGTACCCTACTCTTTGAATTCGAGAAAGTGCATTACCGGCCAGATCCTCTTAGGGGCACTATCGCGATAATGCAGTGTTCCCTGTGGCCGAAGTTGTCTTTTTTTTTTTTATATATCTCTAATGTAGTTTTCTACTCACCTGAAGCGATAGCTATTGTCTGTTGCACGGAATACGTTTTGGATCGCGGATTTCACTATGCAATAAGGGGATTTATCATCAGCCAATGGACATATCGATCTACCAGATGGCGATCGATAACAGGGAAATGCTCGGGGGGATCCAACCGGCTCATGGTAAGATCTTTTTCACGTAAATTACATGCTGAGCAGAGCTTGCTATGATACTCAACCAGCCGACCAGCGTATGTGGCTACTTAGACGAACACGTTATTGGTCATCAATAATCAGAAACGACGTCCCCCCCCCCCCCCCCCCCCTTTCATGCATACATGCTTGAGGATCATACCGATCATATGCAGTTTTAGTTTTTTTTTATCTTTTTCCCCCTCCATTTTCCTCCGATTTTCTCCCATCCCAATGTTAGTCGTATGCCAATTCCCAATCCCTTCCTGGTCGCTGCGCACTTACCCCCCACAGTCAGATCATCTGGGAGAGTGGAGGCTATCACGTGCTTCCTCCGACACACGTCCAGCCAATCAACCGCTTCTTTTCACCTGGCAGCGCGGATCCTCCCTGAGAGGGCGTAGCGTGTGGAAGGATCACACTATCCCACTCAGGTCCTATCCGCGCTTAGCAGGCGCCCCGACCGAACTGTAGGAGTCGCTGTTTACAACGACCCGGACCCACCCCGCCAGCTTCTCCCACCCTCTAATACAGCCAATTGTATTAGTGTGAACGGCCAGCCAAGCTGGTGACAACCCCGGAGCTGTGAGCTGGATTCGAACAGGCGAATCCAGCTCACAGCTTCGGGGTTGGTGACGAACGCAATCTCCGCTACGCCACCTAACCGCCATGCAGTTTGAGTTTTAACTGTAGCTTTTGTATAACGGAAATGGCATTGGATATAACGTTAGTAGCTATTAGCCCTTTATCTCGCCTTCCAGGAAATATACTAGACCAAATGCCGTATAACGCTTATATTCACGGCACTATAAAATGAGAACGTATTGATGAAAAAATTATTTCTTTAATCCATTTTGAAGGGACGGTTTATGGTCTCAATTGACAATGAGAATGGACAGATTGCAATACTATAAAGTATAGATTTAGCTCTACAAACAGCCCCAAGTCTGTTTACATATGCTGGTCGTCTAGAGTGGGCCCCGTCTAATCCCCGTGTCCGTCAATGTGTTAATGCATCCAAAGAACTCAGACTTGTGTAATCCACAAGACTGGTGTCATAATGTGAATGTATGGTAGATTGTTTGTATAATGTTGTCACGAATGAACGTGGCTGTTACTCAGATGTCAGTTAAGGTCATATGGATTTCTCTGCTCCGTCACACGTCTCATCCTTGTGTCGCCCTCTCCAGATGTCCACGGTCAAGTTCGGCGAGCCGATCGAGTTCCCCTCTGTTTTGGTGGTGTCCGACAGGCGAATCTACTTCCTGGAAATGATGTCAGAGCCACAGTGAGTCAAGTCCAAAGATTGGAGGGCAGGAAGAGGGGGTTATAAACTTGCAATCCTTCCTGTTATATACACACACACTAGGGCTGAACGATTAATCGATTTTTAATCGAAATCGCGATTTGAAATGATTCAATTAAAAAAAAAAGTATTTTATTTAACCAGGAAGTCCCATTGAGATACAAGATCTCCTTTGCAAGGGAGACCTGGCCAAGATGACAGCAATAACATTTGCAATACATCACACAGCAATAAAATGTGCGATACATCACACAAGAACATAATAAATGTGCATGTATACAATATACAATACATCACATGTAAACACAAAAACACAAAGCAGAATAGTCTACATGATAGTAAAAGTGTATAATACAGGGTAATACAGTAATTTTGCAGTTGGGACCCGACTACAGAAAGCAGCAACATTCTTCTTGTAGGAAGTTATGTAATACAGATTTAAATTCACAGAGACCGGGGTGTCTAAGTGGATAATGGTCCTGTAGCCCATTCCATAGCTGTTCCTAGCTAACCCTGCTCAAGACAGAGAAAACATCTGAGCTGAGTAAGGAAAGGATGGGGGGGGAGCGGGGCTCGGGGGGGGGGGGGGGGTTATCTCTCTCTCTACTGCTTCAATTAATGTAGAAAGGTAGAAAAACGTTGCACTATAAAAACAAACTGGATAGTTGATGATAATAAACATTTAACTTCATTAGCTGAAGTATTCTAAAATCATTTAAGCCATTCTCCTTTTCTGTCTGTGTGTGTGTGCACGCGTCTCATATCTGGTCTGACATCAGAGGAGTTTGATAGTATTTACTGAGGATTGCCAGATAATGTTGATATTTAAACACAAAAAAAATTATAATACAAAATAAATATACATGATCATGCAACATAAAACAAATTGTTGTAGGAACAGTTTGGGAGAGGGAGGTAAGGGGTTTTAGATTGTGTGTTGTGAAGTTTAGAATTCAGAGAGGGAGAGTAAAGTACAGAAAAAAAGGTACCGTTGGGTACCGTACCGGTATCGATTCCCAGGTAAAAAGAAACATTTTCATCCTGAACAGACCCACTGCGTAGGCCAGATGCAAACCGCATTTTACAATAAACCTCTGTGGGGCTGCTTAAAAAAATAATTGTAATCGCAAATGTAATCGCAATCGCAATATCTGTCCGAAAAATCGCAATTCGATTATTTCCCAAAATCGTGCAGCCCTAACACACACAGGGAAGTGTCGCACTCAGGCTGTGGCGTACAAATCGTCCCGACACAGATGGCGCCTGTCGTTGTATATTCACAACGGGTAGTCGCTAACCTTTTGGTCCATGGCAGAGACTGTCGTGAAGAGACAAGCCTACCCAGCTGACGATCTGTATTGAAGACCTGCCCGCCCCACCCTCATGAATATTCAGTACCTGCCTCACTCTGCTTGCTCAGCGTCCACCTCATCAAGCCCGGTGAGCCGTCTCGATGTTCAGCCTCCTGTCTTTAGGAGTCTCTGGGTCGGAATCGGAGCTCAGGTTTAATTGACTGCTTTGTGTTTGTCCTCTTCTGTGTGTGTGTGTGTGTGTGTGTGTGTGTGTGTGTGTGTGTGTATACCCAGAATTTATATATCCTCAAAAATCTGGTTTTAAAGAAGATGAAAAGAAAAGAAAAACGGTTACCTTTACTGTGAACAGTGGGAATGTTAAAGGTGCTATAGATAACTAGGGATGCACCGATCCGATTTTTTCAGTCCCGATACCGATACCTGGGTTTGGGTATCGGCCAATACCGATCCCATACCCATTGTCAAAAAAAATTCCCCAAAAAAGTTTAAAAAAAATATAAGATTTAATCCAAGTTTTTTTTATTAAAATATATATTTTTTTATGATTTGTAAAGGATTACAAGTGTGTTTTTGATTTGTTGTAAACAAAGACAGAAAATAAACTTCATTCATTCAATTAATAAACTATATGCCTCACTGTCACTGTGGAAGAGACTGGGATCATTTTTGTGCAAGGCAAAATCAGGCTTGACTTAAAGGGGCTATGTACTGCTATTCCTAGCACTATTTGGGCAACTTTACACAATTCCTGTTAGTCTATTGAAGACATTTGTAAGGTTTTTTTCAAAAAAAATTCATTGTTTTATATTTCTAATCAAGTACTCAAAACCATCATTTTCAGCCTCAAGAAATCAGGCTGTTATGGCCTGGCTCCACCCATAAGCACTTTGAGTGACAGTCAGTCCACAGTCTGCACTGGTAGATGGAGGGAGGGAGGGAGGGAGGGAGGGAGGGAGGGAGGGAGGGAGAGAGAGAGAGAGAGGGAGGGAGGGAGGGAGGGAGAGAGAGAGAGAGGGAGAGAGAGGGAGAGAGAGGGAGAGAGAGAGAGGGAGAGAGAGAGAGAGAGAGAGTCCGCGGCAGCTTGTGGTTATTTTTTTTCTTTCTTTCTTTCAATCTCCCGTTTGCGGGTGTGTGGCGCGCGGCCGGCAGGTACCCCCCCCCCCCCCCCCCCCAAGTGCCCCCTCTCTCTCCATCTCTCTCTCCCTCTCTCCCTCCAGAGCGCACTGGCCCCACTCCGCCTCGCAGCTGAGGAAGTGACTTCCTCCACTCGCTGTCTAGTCTAGGTAGAATGGGGGCAGGCATTAGCTCCAACCACAGAGCCAATCGCATCACCCAGCGGCCGTATGACGTATATCAGCCGTTCAAATCAAAATGGCCTGATTTACTGGAGGAGGAAAGGGGCTGAGCTGAATCAAAGCAATCCGCCAATATGGTATTTAGACACTAAAACACATTGATACGAACTCCTATTACTATAATACAATGCTAGAGACTGAAAAATGACATTTATAGTACATGTCACCTTTAAAACATTACATTCCTAACTTAGTGAAACTAAATGTAACAAATGAACACATAGATATAAATGTACTGAATGGTTATTTCTTATTTTATTTATTATAAAAAATCGATATCGGATCGGTGCATCCCTATAGAGATAACATTCAGCCTCTAGATAGCACTCGCACTAGATCACCAGCATGTCCTTTTTCCAATCAGGTGGATTCCACGTGTGGAAATGGGAAGTAGGGAGGAGATGCATGCCTGCAACTGACATGTAAACAACAACATTCATTTTGGGCCCGCAAAAATATTTTAAATGATACATTCATGAATCAATCGTTTTTTGGGGGGAAAGGCAATACTTTTATTCTGCACCTTTCTAGAAGCTCTGTGGGTGTTTTTTCTTTTCTTTTCTTTTTTATTTCCTTTATTTTAAATGATTATTGATACTCCAGACCTCCAGTACCGCCCGGCCTGTGTGGAGTCTGTGCGGAGCCTCATACGGTTCAGACGATGTGGATATTATCTTTTTTGGCGTTTCAGTGTCTGAGGTGCGGATAACATTACATAACCCGTACCGGCTTTCTGGGCCACATCTTGAGAACACATTGACCTCTGTGTGTCTCTGTGCAAAGTCTATTCTCCCCCCCTCGCTAGTTCGAGCCCCTTTTCTCCTACATCCTCTTTTTTTTCTGTAAAAGTAAATGAAGAGCTTTTTCTTTTCTTTTTTTTAAACCCTCTCCAAAATAAGATCAATTTCCTCCACACATACAGCCCTGCGGCACGGGCTGCGTCTCACGCTGAGTCGACTCATAACGTCTCTGTGATTCCCACCCGCAAAATGTGACCTCCTCCTCCTCCTCCTTAAAGGAACACGCCAACATTTTGGGAAATTAGCTTACCGTCTTCTCCAGAGAGAGACAAGAAGATAGATACCAGTTTCCTCTCTGTGCGTTCAGTAGAAAGCTATCTGGCTGCATGTTAGCCTAGCTTAGCACAATGAATCGAAGCAGACATGACCGGTTACTTAGCCTAGGCATTGTCCAACTAACACCTCTCCCGAAGGCTAACCGGTCATGTTCGCTTCCATTCATTGTGCTAAGCTAGGCTAACATGCAGCCAGATAGCTTTCTATTGAACGCACAGAGGAAACTGGTATCTATCTTCTTGTCTCTCTCTGGAGAAGATGGTAAGCTAATTTCCCAAATGTTGGCGTGTTCTTTTAAGTTATGCAAGGTAGAAAGTAGTTACATAAGCACCTCGGCGGAGTCTGTGCCGTTTTAATCACCATCGGCATGGTTTAGTCATGGTCCTCCTTGCCCATTGGCGGCATTAGGCGTGCTGTGAAAGTATGCCAGGACTCGCAAACCTTGCATTAATTGTGATACATAATGTGTTAATGATAATAATTTATAATAATTTATTACATTTATATAGCACTTTTCTCAGACTCAAAGCGCTTTACAACGTAGGGTGGAAATTACCTCCTTCACCACCACTGGTAGCACCCAACCTTGGGCTATGCAGGCTCAATGGCTGCCATACACTGGCACCAGGCACACATCACACTACACAATGGCTGAGCGGCTCAGGAGACAGGGATTGATATCAGCCAATTAAGGGGAAAGGATGATTATGTGGCCTTGATGTCAGATTGGGAATTATTTTGGCCAGGAATGTCGGGGAACCCCCTACTCTTTACCCTAAAATTACGATAGGCGTCCTGGGTTCTTTAACAACCGAATTCAGTCAGGACCTCAGTTTAGCGTCTCATCCAAAGGACGGCACTCGCAGCTTTGATGATGAAACGTGGCGTGATTATTGTTAATTACTGCATCGGTTCCTCCACCAATCTGGAAAGGATGAAAAATTCAATCTTTTCCGGTTCTTGAATAGTTTGGGAATGTTCCGACCCACTATTATTTTACTCTTATTTCTCATATTTTAAAGCTTTAGAGATCAGCTGATCCATTTGCTTTATTCACACACACCCCATATTGGCGGACCATAATGCACTGCGGTGGAACGACGTGAAAACGATACAAAGAGGCCACTTCAAGAACCAACATGACCGAGACGAGAACGGGCACAACACAGCCCACACAACTCATGATTGCCTGACTACCATTGTTTTTAACTACTGATGTTTTCATGTTTCCATTGTGAATTAGTCATCTGCTAACTGACACGCGGTCATAGTCATCTCATCGGACAGCAGCCAAAAAGTGTCAACCGCTTGGGTTGTGTGGTTTTAGTTTGCGAAAATGATATCCCCTTGTCTCAAATTGCTATCTTTCAATGGAATTATCAGCGGTCATAACATGAGGATCAATTCTGGTGGGAATCACCAGAGCCGTGATACGATATTATCACAATACTAGTCACAATACTGTAATATATTGCAATTTTGCGATTTATTACCTTTTTTTTAACTGATAATTATGTCCCCAACAGAACATCTGCAATTAAAATATTAATGATGATCTAATAAGATAAAGATACATGATCTAATAAGATCAAGATACATGATCTAATAAGATCAAGTTGTCTTACTCCAATCATTTTTATTGCAGCAAAATGGGATTGTCAAAAAAAAATTATAAATGTAATACTTGGCATCAGTGTATGGATATAATTTTCCACACACTAAATATAGATTTTCCCCACCCCTAGAATCAATACAGTTCTCAGGAGTAATGCCCTGTTTTCCCACCCCATCCTCGTTTTCAGTTTAACAGCGGCCAGGTGAAAAAAGCTAATCTCAAACCCTGCCCTCTTTTCTTGATCCTCCAATCACAACAGTTATGACAAGAAAAGAGGGTGGGGTTTAACATAGGTCACTTGTGTTGACAGATTTGAGTTGTAGTTTTCTTCCTTTCCCACCGACTTTGATCCTTCCTTTTGTGGCCGCCCAGCAGAGGCCAGCCGTCCGATTGGCTGCAGAAGAGGGACAGCCATCCGATCACGGAGCTGAGTTACCTGGAAGTGGGGCTGGGCTCTCAGAGTATCCACATGGAGTTTGATGGAGGGGGCGGGGCCTACACCCTCCTCGTACGGGACAGTGCGCGCTGCAAGCGCTTCTTCGGGATCCTGACAGGCAAGATACTCACACACACACACACACACACACACACACACACACACACACACACACACACACAGAGTCACACACACACACAGAGTCACACACAGTCACACACACAAGGCAAGTTAGCACGTTTCGGCTGAATTTGAAGGAACCTTTGGATTTGGAGCCTTGGTTGCGCCGCTGTAATGCAATTGATGCATGCGGTCTTGAGATGCAGCCTTGGAGGATACAACCCCTGAGACACAGCTTGTGAGTCTCACCTTCTCACGTTTAAGATGCATCACCTCTCTTAACCACTGAGTCCAGCTAGTTTATGACCCTGCATCACCTCTTAACCACTGTCTCCAGCTAGTTTAAGATTCTGCATCACCTCTCTTAGCCACTGTCTCCAGCTAGTTTAAGATTCTGCATCACCTCTCTTAGCCACTGAGTCCAGCTAGTTTAAGATTCTGCATCACCTCTTAACCACTGTCTCCAGCTAGTTTAAGATTCTGCATCACCTCTCTTAGCCACTGAGTCCAGCTAGTTTATGACCCTGCATCACCTCTTAACCACTGTCTCCAGCTAGTTTAAGATGCTGCATCACCTCTCTTAGCCACTGAGTCCAGCTAGTTTACGATGCTGCATCACCTCTCTTAGCCACTGAGTCCAGCTAGTTTAAGACGCTGCATCACCTCTTAACCACTGAGTCCAGCTAGTTTAAGACGCTGCATCACCTCTCTTAACCACTGAGTCCAGCTAGTTTAAGATGCTGCATCACCTCTCTTAGCCACTGAGTCCAGCTAGTTTAAGATTCTGCATCACCTCTCTTAACCACTGTCTCCAGCTAGTTTAAGATTCTGCATCACCTCTCTTAGCCACTGAGTCCAGCTAGTTTACGATGCTGCATCACCTCTCTTAACCACTGAGTCCAGCTAGTTTAAGACGCTGCATCACCTCTTAACCACTGAGTCCAGCTAGTTTAAGATGCTGCATCACCTCTCTTAGCCACTGAGTCCAGCTAGTTTAAGACGCTGCATCACCTCTCTTAGCCACTGAGTCCAGCTAGTTTACGATGCTGCATCACCTCTCTTAACCACTGAGTCCAGCTAGTTTAAGATTCTGCATCACCTCTCTTAGCCACTGAGTCCAGCTAGTTTACGATGCTGCATCACCTCTCTTAGCCACTGAGTCCAGCTAGTTTAAGATTCTGCATCACCTCTCTTAGCCACTGAGTCCAGCTAGTTTAAGATGCTGCATCACCTCTCTTAACCACTGAGTCCAGCTAGTTTAAGACGCTGCATCACCTCTCTTAACCACTGAGTCCAGCTAGTTTAAGATGCTGCATCACCTCTCTTAGCCACTGAGTCCAGCTAGTTTAAGACGCTGCATCACCTCTCTTAACCACTGAGTCCAGCTAGTTTAAGACGCTGTATCACCTCTCTTAGCCACTGAGTCCAGCTAGTTTAAGATGCTGCATCACCTGACCTCTCTTAACCACTGAGTCCAGCTCAGTGGACGAGGAGAATTCCAGTGAAGAAGGATCAGTCTCTCCTCTTATGCCAAAATTAGATATCATAGGATCTAGCTGAATGTCCATTTCCAAGACCTCTGACAGTGTTTCAAAGGACACTGGAAACATTTGTGTGTCAGAGATGCCGGAGAAAGACTGTCTGTCACATGTGGGATCTACATTTGGGTAAGAACAAAGCGGGGCTCGCAACTCACTTGTAGTTCCAAGGTGTTTTAATAGACAAAAAAAGACACTGTTTGCTTGAGGAAGACTGGTAAGGTCGAAACGTCGCATCTACTGCCTTTTTTTGTCTATTAAAACACCTTGGAACTACAAGTGAGTTGCGAGCCCCGCTTTGTTCTTATGTATTACTGTTTTTACAGTTTGGCTCAGCACCAACAAATGGAGGATGTGCGTTATTTATTTTTTCTGGATCTACATTTGGGAACATTTTAGAAAGTTTAGCTTATTGAAAAATACAGGCGATGCAGAACCTTAAACTGAATAATGCTTCCCAGCGCTCTGCCGTCAAAGCCCTAAGTCCGCCTCTCATACCGATTGTATGATCTCTCGTGATGGGTTGTGTAGATTTGACAAGAGATCATGCGAAAAATATATCACGGCCCTCCTCGAGGGCTCACAGGAAAACAAATATCCCATGAGCGACTCATCCGGAAAATTGGCAGAGAAGGGAGATTTAGATTTAATATAACTGTGCATTTTTATATAACTTTAAAGTGGGATTTTGCTCAATTACATTTATTTCACAGCTGTCCAAATGTGGGAAATATGTTATCTATAATAAAGGGCCTTGGTAATAATTTCCCCACTTGCTTTCCATATATCAAAATAATCATCTATAATGGAGGGGAGAACAGGTCTGGGATAAACGGGGCTCTTTTGCCATCCTAGCTTAGCACAATGAATGGAAGCGGACAGTGCCGGTTAGCCTTCGGGAGAGGTGTTAGTTGGACAATGCCTAGGCTAACCGGCCATGTCCGCTTCCATTCATTGTGCTAAGCTAGGCTAACATGCCGCCAGATAGCTTTCTACTAAACGCACAGAGAGGAAACTGGTATCTATCTTCTAGTCTCTCTCTGGAGAAGACGCTAAGCTAATTTCCCAAAATGTTAGCGTGTTCTTTTAACATAATGTCATGCTAGGGGTGTTGGAGAAAACAAAAGAGCATTCAGATGTCAATTGACCTCAGCTGTCTTCCAATTGTACCTAACCTGGATTTTCTGTATCCTCTTCACAGTACTTTTAATGTACATGTGACGTGGCTTCAAAAGGGGCGGGGCTTGAGATAAGTCGGTATAAAACAGTAGATGCTTCACCTTCTGAGCCACCATTATGTCACCGACATCTTTATTTAATCACATGTTCGTCATTTAGCAGGTTGCCATCAATCGTGGTCAGCTGCTAGAATCACTGCATTGATGGAAAGAGCAGGACCTCAGTCTTATTATCCGCCATCTTTTCCTGAGCACCACTGGGGATCTGCTGCGGTGAAGTGTTGATGATTATATCATCCATAGGATCAGTAGATGAATACCCAGTTCTGTATTTGTTTTATTTTTTATGTGTACATGCTGCGGTGTACATATCATACAAGTAATATTCCTACTGGTTTAAATAAACAATTAGTTGCTGAGCAAGAGTTTTGTACAAAAGGAATTCGAGGCTTGTCTCAATAGGCAGCAGCTGTCCCAAATAAAGGTGTGGTGCGTTCAGTGATTGAAGCAAATAAAAGCCTGGGCTATTCATTTAAGTGTTCTCTTTTACCTGCAGTGCTACTACAATATATATCCATCCAGGTAGTTTCAGTGTGATCTGGAGTAACCGATTTATGGACCTTTTGCTTTTGAGTTTTTCAATTGTATGTTTTTTTAGGGTGCTTTGACCACCGCACACAGAGTGCCATTCAAGCTTGACTGTATGAAGTGATGGAGACATATTTACACCTCCAGAACTATCTGCATAGATAGAGAGCACTCCAGATTAGGGGTGAAATATGATTTATTTTGGGTGAACTGCACCAAGAGTGTTGTTCAATCAAATCTGACATTTCTTCCAACTACAGTAGCAAACTAACGGAATTCAGTAGAGATGTTAGCAGACCAGTAGAGAGGTTATCAGACCAGTGGAGACCAGTAGAGATGTTAGCAGACCAGTAGAGACCAGTAGAGGTTAGCAGACCAGTAGAGATGTTATCAGACCAGTAGAGACCAGTAGAGATGTTAGCAGACCAGTAGAGAGTAGACCAGTAGAGAGGTTAGCAGACCAGTAGAGACCAGTAGAGATGTTAGCAGACCAGTAGAGACCAGTAGAGATGTTAGCAGACCAGTAGAGACCAGTAGAGAGGTTAGCAGACCAGTAGAGACCAGTAGAGATGTTGGCAGACCAGTAGAGAGGTTAGCAGACCAGTAGAGACCAGTAGAGATGTTAGCAGACCAGTAGAGAGTAGACCAGTAGAGAGGTTAGCAGACCAGTAGAGACCAGTAGAGAGGTTAGCAGACCAGTAGAGACCAGTAGAGAGGTTAGCAGACCAGTAGAGACCAGTAGAGATGTTAGCAGACCAGTAGAGAGGTTAGCAGACCAGTAGAGAGGTTAGCAGACCAGTAGAGACCAGTAGAGATGTTAGCAGACCAGTAGAGATGTTAGCAGACCAGTAGAGATGTTAGCAGACCAGTAGAGATGTTAGCAGACCAGTAGAGACCAGTAGAGATGTTAGCAGACCAGTAGAGCGGTTAGCAGACCAGTAGAGACCAGTAGAGATGTTAGCAGACCAGTAGAGATGTTAGCAGACCAGTAGAGATGTTAGCAGACCAGTAGACATGTTAGCAGACCAGTAGAGATGTTAGCAGACCAGTAGAGACCAGTAGAGAGGTTAGCAGACCAATAGAGATGTTAGCAGACCAGTAGAGATGTTAGCAGACCAGTAGAGACCAGTAGAGAGGTTAGCAGACCAGTAGAGACCAGTAGAGATGTTAGCAGACCAGTAGAGACCAGTAGAGAGGTTAGCAGACCAGTAGAGACCAGTAGAGATGTTAGCAGACATCAGATTTATTTATTTATATAGCACATTTAACATGACACGTGTCAACCAAAGTGCTGTACAGAGGGTAGATACACATAGATACACATAGATACATATTGACAACAATCACACTCCGTTTTATGGGAGGGCACACAGGCAAACACATAGGAAAACAGGGCATGAGTCAGTGAACGGGAAAGGCTAGTAGGTAGAAGTGGGTTTTGAGCCTAGATTTGAAGGCATCTATCGAGGGGGCAAGCCTAATGGAGGTGGGGATGCTGTTCCACAGTTCAGGGGCTGCGACAGCTTGAGCTTGAGGTTAGACCTCCGGACTGTCAGGAGCCTCTGATCGGCTGACCTGAGGGACCTGGTGTTGGAATAGGGGGATAGGAGGTCTGAGATGTAGGAGGGGGGGGTGACCATTAAGGGCTTTAAAAACAAATAGGAGAACCTTAAAATCTATCCTGTAGCGTACTGGAAGCCAATGAAGGGAGGCAAGGACAGGGGTGATGTGGTCTCTCTTGCGGGTTCCGGTCAACAGTCTGGCAGCGGCGTTTTGTACCAGTTGTAAGCGGGACAGGGAAGACTGGTTAATGCCTATATAGAGGGAGTTGCAGTAGTCTAATCTAGATGAAATGAAGGCGTGGATGACTCTCTGAAGGTCTGCAGGGGAGAGAAGGGCTTTGAGTTTGACAATGGTGCGTAGTTGGAAAAAACATGCCTTTACCACTGAGTTCACTTGTCTGTCGAATTTAAATTGTGGATCAAAAATTACACCTAGGTTCTTGACATAAGGCTTGATCAGGGAGGACAGGTTGCCAAGGCTGTTGGTAAGGGTGGTGACAGCGTCTGGGGGACCGAAGAGTATTATTTCGCATTTGTTTTGATTTAGTTGTAGAATGTTTTGTGCCATCCAACATTTAACGTCATCCAGGCAGGACATGAGACTGTTAAGTAGAGACTGGTTGTTAGGTTTCAGGGAAACGTAAAGCTGTGTGTCGTCAGCATAACAGTGAAAAGAGATGTTGTGCTTCTGAATGATTGGACCAGTAGAGACCAGTAGAGAGGTTAGCAGACCAGTAGAGAGGTTAGCAGACCAGTAGAGACCAGTAAAAGTCAAGTCAAGTCAAGAGATTTATTTGTCACGGCATACAAGTATACAATGAAATGCGGGTGGTCTTGCCCGCAAAGATGTGCAAATAACATATAATAGAATCAACATTGTGCAATAAACAAGTAACATTGTGCAGTAAACAAGTAACATGTTAGGGCATATCGGTATATGTACATAAGTTATTTACAGAGCATGGAGGACATGCTAGGTCCTTTGGTAGTGTCTTTCTGTACATGCTAATTTATACAATCTCCGGTTATACTATACTATTTTTAAAGTGACCTTTCCTTAGTGGCCATAAGTGTGGGCGTGTGCAGCATGAGTGTGTGCTTGCTCATGTTAAAGTGGCTGCTAGTGTGTGAGCGTGTACAGTGTGTGTGTTGTGTGTGTGCTTGTGTGTGGAGAGTTCAGTGTTCAGGGCTCTGATGGCCTGGGGGAAGAAGCTGAGCCGAAGTCTCTCTGTCCTAGTAGCTGGTGTTCGCAGGCATCTGCCTGACCTCAGCAGCATGAACAGGCTGTTGTTGGGGTGGTGTGGGTCTTTCATTATTCTGCAGGCTCTGGATTTGCACCTCTTGTTGTATAGAACCTGCAGGGGTGGTAGTGCAATACCTGTGGTACGCTTGGCTGAGCGCACCACTCTCTGTAGGGCCTTCTTGTCCTGTGCCGTGCTGTTTCCATACCAGGCAGTGATGTTTCCAGTCAAGATGCTCTCTACAGCTCCGGAGTAGAAGGACTGGAGTATCTTCCCAGATACTCTGAACTTCCTTAACTGTCTCAGGTGGTAGAGGCGTTGCTTCGCCTTTTTTACGACTGATTCTATGTGTGTTGTCCATGTCGGATCCTCTGCGATGTGGACCCCCAGGTACTTAAAGCTGCTCACCCTGTCCACGGTAGCCCCGTTTATCCTCAGTGGTGTGTGTGTCTCCTGCTGTCCTCCTATAATCCGCGATCAGCTCCTTGGTTTTACCAATGTTCAGGAGCAGGCTGTTGTCCTGGCACCAGCGTTCCAGTACCTCAACCTCCTCCCGGTAGGCCTTCTCGTCGTTGTCCGAGATCAGCCCCACCACCACTGTGTCGTCCGCAAACTTCGCTATGGAGTTGGAGCTGAACTTGGCCACACAGTCATGTGTGTATAGTGAGTACAGCAGTAGAGACCAGTAGAGAGGTTAGCAGACCAGTAGAGAGGTTAGCAGACCAGTAGAGACCAGTAGAGATGTTAGCAGACCAGTAGAGAGGTTAGCAGACCAGTAGAGAGGTTAGCAGACCAGTAGAGAGGTTAGCAGACAAGTAGAGAGGTTAGCAGACCAGTAGAGACCAGTAGAGAGGTTAGCAGACCAGTAGAGAGGTTAGCAGACCAGTAGAGACCAGTAGAGATGTTAGCAGACCAGTAGAGAGGTTAGCAGACCAGTAGAGAGGTTAGCAGACCAGTAGAGACCAGTAGAGATGTTAGCAGACCAGTAGAGACCAGTAGAGATGTTAGCAGACCAGTAGAGAGGTTAGCAGACCAATAGAGAGGTTAGCAGACCAGTAGAGACCAGTAGAGATGTTAGCAGACCAGTAGAGACCAGTAGAGAGGTTAGCAGACCAGTAGAGACCAATAGAGTGGTTAGCAGACCAGTAGAGATGTTAGCAGACCAGTAGAGAGGTTAGCAGACCAGTAGAGACCAGTAGAGATGTTAGCAGACCAGTAGAGAGGTTAGCAGACCAGTAGAGACCAGTAGATATGTTAGCAGACCAGTAGAGAGGTTAGCAGACCAGTAGAGAGGTTAGCAGACCAGTAGAGAGAGGTTAGCAGACCAGTAGAGACCAGTATAGATGTTAGCAGACCAGTAGAGATGTTAGCAGACCAGTAGAGATGTTAGCAGACCAGTAGAGAGGTTAGCAGACCATTAGAGATGTTAGCAGACCAGTAGAGACCAGTAGAGAGGTTAGCAGACCAGTAGAGACCAGTAGAGGTTAGCAGACCAGTAGAGAGGTTAGCAGACCAGTAGAGACCAGTAGAGATGTTAGCAGACCAGTAGAGATAGTAAACAGGGTTCGTACGGGTGCTGGAAATCCTTGAAAATGCTTGTTTTTCAATGTGGTGTTTTCAAGGTTTGAAATGTGCTTGAATTGTGTATAAAGTGCTGGAAAGTTATTGAAATTGTAATTGCACTGTATACTTTCATAATAAATCGCTATCTGACTTAATAGTTAGGTTTTTAGATGAACAAATAAAATTCGGAGAGCGCCTAATTGCTTTCGCCTTTAACGCAAAATGAAGAGGAGTCCTCTCTCGAGCCACTCGCGTGCCCACCCCGCCAACGGCACCCCCCCTCCCCTCCTGAAAGCTTGCGTTAATCCCAGTAACGTTAGTGAGCTTATTTAAAAAAAAAAAAAAAAAAAAAAAAAGCGTTAACAAGCTAGTGAGCTAGCGTTGCCACAGACGGCTATGTTTATTGTTCATGTTGACAACGACAAGCGACACCGTAAGGTGAGTTAATAAATTCACTCTGAAAATCTGCTACTCTCTGATAAACTGACTCTTCGGTCAGAGCGTCCAGTCTGCACAACTTGAGTGCGCTCGCTCTGACACACTGAAAGCCAATTTACCTTAAAACAAGTTTCGTTTAGCTAACGCCATTATGCATCGGAGCTGTGGTTTCGCTGTGATCAACATGACTAACAAGCAAATCAATTCTTTCTATTTTAAGGAATGTTCTGTAGGATATGTCGGCAACATAAGAAGCCAGCTACTAGGGGTAGCTGTTTGTGTGAAATAACAATAGAGGAGACTAGAGCGTGTGTCAACTGTGCGTCTGTATTGCAAGTTTGCAACCAATAACATGGGCATCATATAGCTTACATCCTGGTCCCTGCTGGGACTTACCAACTGAACACACCCCACTGTGGGGTGGGGGGGTATATACAAATTCTAGGTTGATTTGATTTTGTATACATTTTAAGGCTCAAGGAGCTGATTGACTGCCTACCTCAAAGACTGTTCACTTATTTTGCAAATTTTCAGTAAATATTTGATTGAAATTTAAGTTTTATCTGGTGATTATTTGAGTGATTGTTTCATATTGGCTCAGCCAGGTTATATAGGATGTCATGTCTACATCATTTTGGTTGTTTATAGCACAATCACATCTGATTTAATGTGATGGAAGAAGTGACATTATCATTTGTGTAAGATGCTGGAAAAGCTTGAAAAGGCACCTTGAAAAAGCTTGAAAAAAAAATGCATCACAGAGAAATAAATCAAAAGACATATTTTATACCTGGAGGAGAAGCTCAAACATTACCCAAAGGCCTGGTTAAACAGTAATGTTTTTAGCTGATTTTTCAAAATGTCAACAGACGCTGCAGCTCTTAGGCCACGAGGAAGGGCATTCCAGAGTCTAGGCGCTACAGATTGAAAGGCTCTGTCACCTTTGGTGATCAACCTTGTGCGTGGAATGACCAACAGATCCTGGTCAGCTGTCCTCAGGGTCCTGCTGGGCACATATGGTTCCAGCAGGTTGGTTAGATATTCTGGTGCCTGGCCATGCAAAGCTCTAAAAGTGAGCACCAGGACCTTGAAATTAATTCTAAAATGTATAGGAAGCCAGTACAAGGAGGCTAGAACTGGAGTGATGTGACACCTTCTGCTTGATCTGGTTAGCAGTCTTGCAGCAGTATTTTGGATGAACTGGAGGCGGTCTATGGATGATTTATTGAGGCAGGTGAGAACCGAATTGCAGTAGTCTAGACCAGCGATTCTCAACAGGGGTGCCCCACCCTAGGGATTACAGAAAATTATCACTAAAGTGCTATCTGTTGCAGCTGCACTGTTTTCCATGAAAATACCATATTTGGATAAGTTTGACCATTTCTCAAAATCTGAAAATCATTATTTAATAAAACACAGAAAAGGATCACCAAGTTACTCTGGATAAAAAAAAAACTTTACAGACAACATTGAAACAAAGCTTCCTGACACATCTCCATCCAAACTCTTGGAAGAACTCATTGAAATCTCATCTGATACCACCTGGAGAGCTAGTTGGTGCTGAGTACCAAGTATCTCATGATGCAGCAGTTAAGGTGTTGATACCATTCAGCACCACATATCTGTGTGAAGCTGGCTTTTCATCCATGACAGCTCTGAAAACAAAATATATGGCCAAGTTGAGCCTTGAGGATGACATGCGTGTTGCCTTGTCAAAGATCTCCCCACGTATTGACCGTATTATTAGCCAGCAGCAGCAGACCTCGCATTGAGCTAGAAATGTCCACTGAGTGAACGAGTGCTTATTTTCTGTATTTATTTATATTTTTTGAGAAATGGTAACTTGGTGATCCTTTTCTGTATTTAAAAAAAAAATTGTCAAACTTATCCAAATATGCTATTTTTATGGAGAACAGTGCAGCTGCAACAGATAGCACTTTAGTGATCCTTTTCTGTATTTAAAAAAAAAATACATGATTTTCAGTTTGAGAAATGGTCACACTTATCCAAATATGCTATTTTTATGGAAAAGTGTGCAGCTGCAACATCTATCTAGGTCGTCCTCGGACGGGCCCTCCATCGGTGCTTCCAGTCATCCCGATCCTCCATGCATCTGGCTAGCTCGCCGGTGCTTTCTGTTCCCGCATCTCTCCACGTAGGTTAATGTGGGACGTCCTCGTGATCGATGCCCGTGTGTTGGTTCCCACAGCACAAGTTTGCTGGTTGGCATCTCATGGTGTCTCTGGCAGTGACCTGCCAGCCTCATTCTCCTGACTGCCACTTTATCGCTCACCTTTAGCACCCCCCCATACAAGATTGCATTAGTGACATGCTCATCCCTGTTGATGTTGAGCACCACGCGCATCATTCTGGTGTAGCACCCATCCAAGGACTTCTGCAGGGTGGGCTTCAAGGTCCAGCATTCACTGCCATACAAAAGGACAGACTCAACTGTTGCATGAAAGAAGTTGAGCTTGATTTGACGGGGGAGGTTGGATTTCCACACACTGGTCATGCCACAGATAGCACTTAGTGATAATTTTCTGTAATTTTATTTAAAGAAATATGCTATTTGATTTACTACTACAAGCAGTGTAATGTCAACAGTACTAAGCCATTTAGACCTGAAACACCTGTTAATAATGCATTATATAGGCAAGGCATATACACACAAATGTGTTTCCCGGTTTCTTAAATAAACATTATTTTGAAAGCAAGCACTTTTGTCATCATTGTAGCAAAAGAGACAGGACCGGAAAAGTCTTTATCGTATGTAGGGGTGCCCTGGAATATTTTATTGAACACAGGGGTGCCTTGGCAGCAGAAAGGTTGAGGAGAACCCCTGGTCTAGACGAGAAGAAACGAAGGCATGGATAATCAACTCTAGGTCAGAATGGGAAACAATCGACCTGAGCTTAGCAATATTCCTGAGATGGAAAAAAACAGGTGCGGGTCACCGACTTGATGTGAGTGTCGAGGTGCATGGCCTGATCAAAGTTTACCCCAAGGTTCCTGAGGTTGGGGCTCACATTTGTTTCTAGGGACCCAAGGCAACCAGCCACCCTGGATGCAACGCCATCAGAGGCCACAATGAGCACCTCGTTTTTGGCCTCATTTAGCTGGAGGAAGTTGCTACAGTAGCTAACCAGGCCTTAATGGTCTCATTTAAAACAATAAAATTAGAATTAAAATCATCAGATGTTAGCAGACCAGTAGAGCGGTTAGCAGACCAGTAGAGAGGTTAGCAGACTGCTTCCTGCTGGTGACCTAAGAGGTCTAGAGGGTTCATATGCTAGAAGTCAGAGATGTATTTTGGCCATAAACCATTGAGTGATGGTGGAATGTTTTCAGCTTTCTCAGTTTTTGTTAGGAATCAAGCAGCGGCATTCTGAAGGAGCTGGAGTGCTTGTGCTAAGGAGACCTGAAAAGAGACTATTACAGCCGTCTAACCCAGTGGCTTTCAACCCGGCATGTCGTGAAGCAAGATTAAGTGTGCCATGGAATTTTAGACCAATTAATGTTCTACTCATAAAACATGATTTCTAAATTAGATACATTTCCATTCAACGTACAGATTCCGGCTCCTCCCGGACGGCGTGTAGAAGTGTCCGTGAGCAAGACGCTTAACCCCTAACTGCTCCCGACGAGCAGGTCGGCACTAGAGCCATATGAAATCCGTAATTTTTTTTTCCAAATTCCATTTTATTTTTTTCAAAATTCCGTTTTTTCCGTTTTAATATTTCAGAATTCTGTATTTTGCTTTGTACGCTCATTTTACCATCAGAAATAGTGTCTAATAAGTGGGAATTAATAAATGTCCACAATTTAATAAGATATAACAATCCATTTAATAGGGCTGTCTTAAATACTTCGAAGCTTCGTTCGATGGGCATGGGATTCGAATATGAAAATAAAATTTGATTATTAAAAAATATAAAAATATAAATGATATGTATATATTTTTTTTTTTTTGCAAAATCAACTCTGCCTCTCTTTGTTAATTACAACAAGCAATGCTGTTTGTTATTTAAGATGAGGTCGGACTCGGCACTGACAGATTTGTGTTCATTGTGCTGCTTTTATAAAGCCTCAAATGACGGCTTACAATATTTCATGAAAGCAAAGTGTTTTGTTTGTCTAAGATTTAAAAAGGTTTAAACTTTACAGCACTGACAAAGTTGAACAAAGTGCTGTACAAGTCCCACAACATAAAAAAAAATTAAAATTATTTACAGTTGATTCCATTTTTATTGCTCAATTCCGCGATTCCGTGATCGCGGATTTCATATGGCTCTAGTCGGCACCGTGTACGGTCACCTCCACCTGTCCGTGTGTGAGTGAATGTGAGGCATACATTTAAAAGCGCTTTGGATAAAAGCACTATATAAATGCAGTCCATTTGCAGTCCATTCATAACAAATGGGGAAATGTTTTTATATACCTCCATATATGAATGAACATACTTCTTGTTTAATCCAGATATAAATACAAATACTGTACAATATCTGCACTTGTTAATCAGATTGTGACAGAGTGGGTCTGACACTGACGCCGGGGCAGCACGCACGCACACATACACACAACATTCACTCATCATATACATTCATACATAATCAAACATGCATACATATTCATTAATCTAATCATACATGCATTTATACATATTACCATACATTCATATATCCATTCATACATATATTTATTTATGGTGTTGTGTTGTGTGGTGTACATATATTTATTTATTGGGTTGTGTATATGTATTTATTTATTGGGTTGTGAGGGTTGGTGTTGGAGGTTGTTTTTATATAATGTGTGTATGAAACGGCAAATCAATTGATGTGTAGCACCTGTTTAGTAATGTTAATTAATTATGTGTGGCACCTGTGGAGGGGGAGGAGTCCAGGTGTCATGAGGGCTGCGTGCCCAAGGTTTGGGGTTGTTGCCCTGCTCTGTTACAATGAAGGTAACTTAGGGAAGTGCCGTAAGAGTTTTGTTTGTCTGTTTATCAAATGAAGTTATTGTGGAACTCATTTGATATTCCAGGTAGTATAGTGTAATTTTTGTTATTTCGATTGTCACTTTTTGTAAACTAATGTCACCTCTGCACCGTGGATGGCCGGCAAATAAAACAACACCAAGATAATTTTTTCGACTACGCCATCATTTGTGAGTTTGGAGGGGAGAGGAGAAGGACCCTGTCACACAGATATCTATTACTTCCACATAGAAGTGCTGCTTGTGCTGTTCTTGTGCTGTTCTCTCATCTATGTTTCTGAAATCTCTGATTGCACATCAACATCGTTTTCTCACTGCATCAGTCATTAGGCCTTGATATCATAGGGGAAATGTTTCTAATGACAAGATAATCATCACAACTGAGATCTCTATAATTGATTACTGTAAGTTGGTGTGCCGTGAGATTCTGGGTTGACTTTTGGTTGTGCCTTGGGCCCAAAAAGGTTAACCTACTGGAGATGAAAGCGTTTATATATATATTTTTTTAAAAGCTCAGTCTTGTTTGGATATGTATCCTCTCATTATTGCAATATTTTTTTTTACGATGACTCAAATATACACACACCCACACACACACTTAATCTTTCTCAAAACTCTAAGGTGTGGTGGGTGGGGGGCCTAATTCTATTCTACGGTGTAAATTAGTTTAAACCGTGCACACTCCACACAACACACCCACCGGTCTGACAGGTTTCCATGGCGATCCCAGAGGCGCACTGGGTCTGGAGAAAATACCTTGCAGGATTTTGGAACCACGCAGCTGCAGCGTGGCGTCTTAGAAAGAGGAGGGAAGTAATGGTACACTCTGTTCCTTTCTCACACACACACACACAGACACACACACACAGAACGCTGTCCCACTCCTCTACAAGACTCGTGCAGCACTGTACTTGTCTCTCCCACACAGATGCACACATGCACCTAAATCTACAGTACACACGCAGACTCAAAACACAAATCTGGAGCCGTTCCATTAGTGCTTCACATGCACATTCATGGCCATGCAGGCACACACAAATCTAGTTTTCCGTCAAGCCTCCCTACACATCTCTCTCTCTCTCTCTCTCTCTCTCTCTCTCTCTCTCTCTCTCTCTCTCTCTCTCTCTCTCTCTCTCCCCCCATCTCCCCTTAAAGGTTCTCTCTGTGTATGGATTCATAAAATACACACACCCCTCTCTCTCTCTCTCGCTCTCTCTCTCTCTCTCTCTCTCTCTCTCTCTCTCTCTCTCTCTCTCTCTCTCTCTCTCTCTCTCTCTTAGTATTAGGTTCACACACTGTGACTGCCCCCTGTCTTACTCTTGACCAGCCTGTGAGTGAGGTAATGAGGTACGACTAGAAGCAGAGAGAGAGAGACGGAGACAGAGAGTGGGGAGGGAGAGAGGGGAAAGAAACGTTTTATGAGATCAACAGTCCCCCCTGTCTCACAGCCTTGGTCTCAACTCTGGTGGTTTGTGGTGTGATCACCAGTATACTGTGGAATCTATGCTCAAGTAGTTGTAGATGTTGTATCACCCTGGCAGTTGATTCTTTTCTGGAGGTCCTGTACCTCCACGGGTGGAGAGAGTGTGGCACGAACACTGCCAAGGTTAGGAGTTCCATTCAGCCATGCTTAACAAACAAACAAAAGAAACGACGGCACCGACCAATGGTAACTTCAGTGACCGTTGTTGGGGTCACCTGATCCAGTGGCCCAATCGTGTTCACTCTTCATCACTCAGTCTAACTCCATCCCTCAGTCTAACTTCATCCCTCAGTCTAACTTCATCACTCAGTCTAACTTCATCACTTCATCCATTAGTCTAACTCCATCACTCAGTCTAACTTCATCCATCAGTCTAACTTCATCACTTCATCCATCAGTCTAACTCCATCACTCAGTCTAACTTCATCCATCAGTCTAACTCCATCACTTCATCCCTCAGTCTAACTTCATCACTTCATCCCTCAGTCTAACTCCATCCCTCAGTCTAACTCCATCCCTCAGTCTAACTCCATCACTCAGTCTAACTCCATCCCTCAGTCTAACTCCATCACTCAGTCTAACTCCATCCCTCAGTCTAACTCCATCCCTCAGTCTAACTCCATCCCTCAGTCTAACTTCATCCCTCCATCACTCAGTCTAACTTCATCCCTCCATCACTCAGTCTAACTTCATCCCTCCATCCCTTCCATCCCTCAGTCTAACTTCATCCCTCCATCCCTCAGTCTAACTCCATCACTTCATCCCTCCATCCCTCAGTCTAACTTAATCCCTCCATCCCTCAGTCTAACTTCATCCCTCCATCCCTCAGTCTAACTCCATCACTTCATCCCTCCATCCCTCAGTCTAACTCCATCCCTCAGTCTAACTTCATCCCTCCATCCCTCAGTCTAACTCCATCCCTCAGTCTAACTCCATCCCTCAGTCTAACTCCATCCCTCAGTCTAACTCCATCCCTCAGTCTAACTCCATCCCTCAGTCTAACTCCATCCCTCAGTCTAACTCCATCACTCAGTCTAACTCCATCCCTCAGTCTAACTCCATCCCTCATCCCTCAGTCTAACTCCATCCCTCAGTCTAACTCCATCACTTCATCCCTCAGTCTAACTCCATCACTCAGTCTAACTCCATCACTTCATCCCTCAGTCTAACTCCATCACTCCATCCCTCAGTCTAACTCCATCACTTCATCACTCGGTCTAACTCCATCACTCCATCCCTCAGTCTAACTCCATCCCTCATCCCTCAGTCTAACTCCATCCCTCAGTCTAACTCCATCACTTCATCCCTCAGTCTAACTCCATCACTCAGTCTAACTCCATCACTTCATCCCTCAGTCTAACTCCATCACTCCATCCCTCAGTCTAACTCCATCACTTCATCACTCGGTCTAACTCCATCACTCCATCCCTCAGTCTAACTCCATCACTTCATCCCTCAGTCTAACTCCATCACTTCATCACTCGGTCTAACTCCATCACTCCATCCCTCAGTCTAACTCCATCACTTCATCCCTCAGTCTAACTCCATCACTCAGTCTAACTCCATCACTTCATCCCTCAGTCTAACTCCATCACTCCATCCCTCAGTCTAACTCCATCACTTCATCACTCGGTCTAACTCCATCACTCCATCCCTCAGTCTAACTCCATCACTTCATCCCTCAGTCTAACTCCATCCCTCCATCACTCAGCAGACAGTTGCAGGGCTGGCCAAGAAAAGAAAAAGCACTCAATAATGTAAGCGTCCACCAAATCTGGTACATGTTATATTATTGTTATGTTATGTCGAGGATTTCTCTGTTCCTTAAAGTGGCTGAAGTTCTTTCCTTTTTTCATTCCACTGCTTAAGACCAGGGCGGTTTTCTGATCCTCTAACTCTACCACACTATGTTCCAGAGAGCAAGTGAAATAGTTCCCACTATTAGTCTTGCTCCCTCTTTCCTTTTTCGTTGGTGTGTTTGTTGTGTACATGCAGTACCGTCTCCTCTTTGGTGGTTCTCTCTCTCTCTCTCTCTCTCTCTCTCTCTCTCTCTCTCTCTCTCTCTCTCTCTCTCTCTCTCTCTCGCTCTCGCTCTCGCTCTCGCTCTCTCTCTCCCCCTCCCTCCATCTCCCCTTAAAGGTTCTCTCTGTGTATAGATTCATAAAACAGCTCATTTTCTCCACACACACACACACACACACACACACACACACACACACACTCTCCATCGCTGGACGTCCTGCTCACTTTTCAACAAGACTACAGTGACTGTCCCAATTCAGCCTGGATCGCCAGTTTGGCTCAGCCCCCCAGCCCCCCCCCCCCCCCCCCCCCCCCCCTCTATGCATCCCAAAATAGCTCCTGGCTGTTTAAAACGCTGGCGTCGGATTGAGAAACATGAAAGTTCCTATGAGAAAATGATGAAAACCAAGCTGTTTTTAGTGGTATTTGTGATGGTGATCAAACGTCATCAGCGCTGAGCGGTTGGGCGGAATAGGCTCTCAGTAACTAAGTGCACCTCTTAATGCTCCTTATCTCTTGCTATAAGCTTTTGGCAGGACATGCAGACCTATCAGCTCTTCCGTGCTTTACCTCATCCTTGCTCCTTGGGTCAATTATAAGGGTTTCTCTGTGTTTTTCCAAAATAGGGACGTGTTCCAATACCTCTTTTCCACTGCCAGCCTATACCCATTCCTGAGTATCCTCCTCCTGGCCCTTTTAACCACTTAACGCTCCGACGTCCCGCAACACACATTTTACAGCTGTCTGTCCGCTTCACGCTGTGTTATTGTCTATGAACCAACACATCGGTTGAAAGCTAAAATGGCCGCCGCTTGATTGACACACCGCTTGACCTATTACGTGCTTCCAATCTCAGGTTATAAGACCAAATAGCCAACGAGCGTCAGTTTTCCGAAAAAGTGATCATCTCCGGTTTCGCCTCTCAATGACCGGACAAATCACCACTGACGCTGAAAATGATTGACCGTTTGTGTAGCCAATGAAATTCTGAAAAGAATGATATCTTACTTGAGTTGGTTTTCTGAGACAGAGAAGCGGAGGCTGTGCCTCCCTCTCCAGAGCGCAAATTGCGCTAATCTGTTGTTGCGCTGATATGTTGTTGATTTGTTGTTGTGTGAGAAGGGGGGGGGGTGTATGTGACAAGAGATTAGTGGAGGAGGGGGAAAGGCGAGTGAGGTAGTGTTGACTCTTCTTACAAATCTTTGGAAGAACGCCTAAATGATTTTTTGTGATATTGTTATCAACTTTAGACATGTTCTAGGTAAGACTTCAGAGGCCCCCAGCAGTGTTCAGGCATCTGTTTGCAAAATAATTCAGACGAAAATAGAAAAAAACGTATTTTTTTATTTCAGTGTGTTCAAACCTCTGTAACTCTATGACAATAGCACTCGGAGTGATTCTTTTCAAAAGAGGCCAGACTTGTGCATCTGCTACAAATGGTTCCGGAATAGCGTCCAATTTACTTTTATTATGCAATCGACAAACGTTTTATGCTAAATTTGCAGGACTGTTAAGAGGTTAAATGTGATCTCCTAATGATTGTATTTGATGTAAAGATAGGACGGCACTTTTTCGTTGCCGATAATGATTCTGAGTACCACATTCAGGTTGTGTTGGTGTAACATGACACAAAATGTTAGAATTGTTGTTGTGAAAATGATGAAAAATAAATAAATCTACAGCTGTAGCCGAGTGGTGTAAGGACTCGTGAGCATATATAGTGCAATTTATAAAAAATATTTGTACTGGTATCGTCCGATATCGAATACTAATCCCATCCAATTATTTATACTGAAAGTTACATTCTTTTGGAGTGATGAAAAATTTGGACGATGAAGATTTCCTCCATTTTAACACATTGAGTGCCACGCCCCTTCCGGGAAGTGACCCCTTCCGTGCCGCCCATTAAACCCATGTAAACGTAGTTGTAGTTTGTAGAGCTAAACCTATATTTTATAGTATAGCTATGGGTATAATAACGTCCTCGAGTCTCAGTGAGCTGCTTCTGGTCAATGTGCAAAAAACAGATAATTTTTTCATCCGTACATTTCTGTTTTATACCGTTTTGAATATGACCATAGTCCGCCCGCTTCTGAGCAATTCCAGGGAAAAGACACAAAAAAATTCAAAAAACACGTTGTCATTTTTCGCCTGATTATAGGATCTGAAATCAACGATAGATCATCATTATTATCCTTCGTCGTGCAGGATAAACCCAACGGCAAACAGCCATACACATAAAACACAGATAGCTTCAATAGCTGTAGAAATATCAGATCAACGCAAGCTTTCATATATGGTGTCCTTGCCTGGTCTCTGAAGTAATGCAAAAAAAGAATCCAATAATCATCGCCATTCCAGTTATCCTGTCTCCGACGTTGTTGGGCATTGCACTTCAACGGGCGGGCGGGGTCAGTAGTCCAAACCATCCCTACAAGCGTGTGTTTTGCCGGAGTGTTTAGGACCCGCCCCCACGCCGCAGCTCGGTAGGGAAAATAAGATTGTCTGCCAGCTCAGACACACTCAGAACAGTATGCACAAGGTGCCACGCTGAATTATGAATGGCAATAGTAGATCTACGTTTCCGGCACTCAACGATCGGGCGACAGAACCGTAGATCTACGTTTTTGGCAAACAATGTGTTAAAGGAACACGCCAACATTAAGGGAAATGTGCTTACCATCTTCTCCAGAGTCAGACAAGAAGATAGAAGATGCCTAGGCTAGTGGTCCGTATCCACTTCCATTAATTTGTGCTAAGCTAAGCTAGTCGGATAGCTTTCTACTGCTATATATCTCCTCGTCTGACACTGGAGAAGACGGTAAGCGCATTTCCCATAATGCCGGCGTGTTCCTTTAATATCTTCCTATTGTGTAAAAATGCTGAAAATCAAGTCTTGTCCCTTTGATTCCTGACACGTCATACGTGGCTCTCGGATATTTGTATCGGGGGGGAATTCTCCCGATAACAATACCCTCATTTTAAGCGCCGTTATCAGCTCAATATCCATCATGGGTATCGGGGACGTCCCCGGTGCCAACGTCTGCCGTGCAGGGTATCAGGGACGTCCCCAGAGCACAGCACCAGCCCCCTGACAGCTGTTGCAATGTTTAGTCTCACCCGAGCGGCAACAGATACCGTCGGCGTAACTAAAACCCTCTCTTCACTGGTCAGAGCCGGCTCACATGTGAAAAGGCTGTAGTTCAAAACCACAGCGAGTGGCCATGGGACCTCTGTCATTATGGAGAGGGGAAAAGCCTCGCCAGGAACCAGTGAGAGAAAAGAATGTGGGTTGTTGGTTTTTTTTCTTTTTGACATAGCGCAGGTTTTCTGGAGGTCACCCACTCCTCGCCCCTGTGATCTTTATTGAGACGCTAGAGAACGCAGGACTCGTAAAAGGCTCTCACACAATGGTGTCACACGATGGGAAGAAAAACCTGGTTGGAAGTCTTGACTTGAGACTCTAGAGGTTTGACCCAATGTCACAGGTTGGGCTTTACTATTTAAAGCCTAAAAATGTGACTTAACATGTGTCTCACATTCTTCATCTTGTGCATTAGGGGTGGGACAAAAAATAGATTGCGACACATTATCAATACACTGGTGCCAAGTATCGATATTTATTTAAAAAAGAAAAAGAAAAAATGCAATATATCGATCATCGTGATATTGTCATTATCGAGGGCCAAATTCATCACAGTTTTGTATCGTGAGTTACCCGTATCGTCCCCCTATTGTACATGTGGTTTGCCAACCCCCAGAGTCACCATGTTTACAGTAGACCTTCGTCAACAAATAGTGGAGTTCAGGGTGTAACAGACTGTGGCGCTGTTTACTCAACTCAAAGACAGAGGAATTTGGAGTTCTCCCTGTTCCACCTCTCTCTGTCGACACCAAAAGCACTGTATACAGTACCTATATACCTTATAGACATACATATACCTTATTATACAGTACAAACACAACCTCCTTCACTTCCTTTTGAGGCTCCAGGTCAACGTTTCCACTAGTTACCTTCACTCTCTTCTCTCTCTCTCTCTCTCTCTCTCTCTCTCTCTCTCTCTCTCTCTCTCTCTCTCTCTCTCTCTCTCTCTCTCTCTCTCTCTCTCTCCCTCCCACGCTCTCTGCTCCGTAGCGGTCAAGGTTTTCAGGATGAGGAGAAGGTGTTCGGTTTCCCCTCTCAAACGGACACGGTAGAGTCCAACTATGCCCTGTTAAAATAAGCAGAGTGGCATTGGTGTGTGGGTGCAGGTGCAGAGGGCAGGGCGGGGGCAGAGGGTGGGGGCAGGGCGGGTGGCAGGGGCAGAGGGCAGGGAGAGGGCGGGTGGCAGGGCAGGGGCGGTGTGGGGGCTGCTGATTCCCGTGCGATCGGAATCGTCAGGAGACCTGGATAGATCCATATCGCTAGCCGGTCCGGAGTGCGTCATCTGGAGACCAAACTAGCCCTGTGGGTTTGGGTTACAAACTGATTGGCATCTGGCACTGTGTCTATGCGCGTCTCGTCTGAAGATAGGTATGCAGGAACAAGGCTGGCTGGGATGGGTATCAAGACCGGGGATCAGGTCTGGTAGAAGTTGATACAATATGGTTGCTGGTTTTAGGATAGGGAGGGGAATCTCGACTGATTTGGAGAATTTACCTTATCTCAAACCCTCTTTTCTTGATCCTCCAATCACAACTGTTGCTTCCCTCCATTCAAGTTATGTAATTGACTAACTGACTAGTCTAAGGTTTCCCTTTATTGTGTTGGCCAAAACTTTCCCCAGGTAAGATAGATATTATGTTACGGCAAAGGTGGGGAAAATGTATGATTCTCCACATTTCCTGAGATATATGCACGTTCCCTGTCAGGTTGGTGAGATTCTTTTTGGGCCAATTATATTTTCCATTTGACAGGATTCATGTTATTCCTATGGTCTAAGGCAGTCCAAGAATATTAGTGAAGACGAAACAACTATCTCGAAATCTAGAGTGCTGAAATTCAAATTGGTGATGTCATTAACACTTTCCGTGCCAGCCATGCGGTGCCTAGGAACCCTGTTGCGTGCCACCGCTATATTCAATGACAGAGCTCTCATATTTGCGAACGCATAAACTATATCTTAAATTATGGCTATGTGTCTAATATGGCCGTCGCTTATCAATGACTTGTTTGCAGTCAACATTGTCAAAACGGATTGTTTTTTAATCGGTTCATTTCCGTTTTATACCATTTTGAGAAATGCTCGTTTTTTGAAAGTTTCAGAAAAAAATAAAGATTCTGTGATAAACGCCCTTTACTGGAATACACTCGAATACACAAAACACGTTGTCATTTTTCGGCCTATTTATTCAATTCATTCAATCCAATCCAATCCAATGGGGTGCAGTACCATCTGGAGAGACGATAGGGGGCGGTATTTTCCCTGTTCGAGTTCAGACAGATCCCCACTGGTAACGTGAGGCTAGATTGATGAAAAATGAATGGAAATCGATAATAAAAAAAATAACGAGAAAAAGACGAGATCTCTCGTCGTTGGCACTCAACGGTTGGCATGAACTAACGAGAAATCTCGTCGTTGGCACTGAAATTGTTAAGTATAAAGTCTGGATACCAAAACGTCTCCAGCTCCAGCTTTTCATTTTGTATTTATTGTTTTTATTTCTTTTGTATACCTGATGAGTCTCACTTCTCCGGTTTCTATCTTTTGGAGAGAGGAGCTCATGTTCACAAACATAGAGTGACCTTGGGTGGTGTTGCCCTTTTTTAAATCAGCTGGAGTTCCCTGGCAGCTTTCGACCGCCCCACAATACCGTGAGAGCGAGAGGTTTCGAGGCGTACTGTATAGGCTACACACCTGATACACGCCGTGAATAGCTCAGCGCGATTTGTTCGACGATACTGTTGGGTTCGCCCCCCTGCCCTACCTCGCAAAAAAATAAAAGAAAATAAACAGATGACGGTCGTCAACCACTTGAGGCGCGGGGCTTTTGTTTTTCCTAATCTTATTTTTCCGCGGCTCTCACTCCGCTCCCTCTTCGTCCACAGTGGCCTCCTTTTAAAGCCCCCCCTTTGAAGTGTGTTATCTATTCACACTTGACTCCCGGGGCCACTCCCTCCCCCGCAGCCCAGGCTCCATGGCCTCTGTAACCAGGCCATTGTTGTCACAGTAAATGACACGGTGTCGGTGCCGCGGTGCTGTGAGAGCGCGGCCCCGGCGCATTGTGCCCCCCCCCTTGCCCCCCGTCTCTTCCCAACTCCAGCTCCTTTCCGCCCCAATTCTATGGAGTCGAAATCAGAGCCGTAACGAGAGACCTCTTGGCTTTCTCTCAACCGCACTGTGGTCGACGGGAGGACGTCTCGGGTTTTGAGTCTTTTGTATGCGTGGGCCCTCTCTCTCTCTCTGTGCGCGTTTGGGTGTGTGAGCAGTCCTGCGCTCCTCCGTGTGTTTTCTGTCGTTCAGCAGGTTTGGAGAGAGGATGTGTTTTTCTCAGACACCTAGATGTACCCTCCTCCTCCTCCTCCTCCTCCTGCCAGATTGCCAAACGATGGCGATTTGTTTCCCCACTCGTCTTCTAATCCCTCCTTTCTCTCTCGCCTCCCTCAGGAATCGTACGTGAGATGGCCCCCAAGTCGGACAGCAAGCTGAAGTCCATCTCCACCACGAGGCTCAACCCCCAGCACCACCTGTGGTACGCAGGCGAGCCGGCGTGAGCGGCGCGTAGAAGCAGCACCCCGCGCAGCGAACCCATCCCATAATGACCTGACAAATCCAACTGTCTTGACGTTTACCTGATGGATCCAACTGTTGTTAGAATCCGGTTGTATACAGAAGGCTAAAGGGCTCTGCTGCTACGTCCACGTCGTCAAACGCCGGCCACAGAACTCACATGTCGACGTGTTCTGCGTGGCTACTGGATGAGTCACACCTGCTAGATTACATCTCCTGCAGCCAAAGTCATTTTTAGAAATGTAAAGTAGCACGGTGCCCCAGTATATGAATGAATTTGAATTAATTAATGAATTTATGATGAATTGAAAATGGGGGACCCTGATGTAAACAAGACGAAAGTCTTTCTCTGGTCTGCATCCCCTTTCTGCAACCCATTCTGCAATCTGTTAATAAAATGTTCAATCAATCACTCAATCATATAGTTGAACTTATCTCAAACCCTGCCCTCTTTTCTCGATCCTCCAATGACAGCTGTTGCTGTCTGAGGGAAGCAACAGTTGTTATTGGAGGATCAAGAAAAGAGGGCGGGGTTTGCGATAGGTTCAATTGAGATACGTCTCAGCCGTATTTGGCTGCTTTCACCGGTAGTCTCAGCCTCTTGGTGGTGCGCCATTGAAAAACCCAACTCGCTCACCTCACTCCTCTGTCTCCTCCTTGGGAGAACATCTAGGAGGGTTATTACAGTGAATTAACTGGGAGGCAGGGGGTAACGCAGTGGGCGTGAAGGACAGATATACTGGATTCGATGCGGCTTGATGTTGAAAGATGTGGAAAGAATAGCCGCAGTGGGGGGAAGGCCGCAAACCACCTCAAAACACATTTCCACACCATATTAACTCAATTTTACTTAGCCACGCTTCATTCATTGGGGTCTGTAGTTCCAAGTTTAGTGAAATTGCCCCCCCGCCTTAAATTAGCTGCTAAACCACAAGTTAATTTGGAACATGTGCTTCCCTTACATGTTGGTTAATCAGCCTCTCTCTAAACACTGTGCTTCAGTTGACTAAAACCAGCTCCTCGCTGTCTCTCCTTTGTCTCTTCCCGGCGTCAGAGCAGCCCATCTGTCCCTACGTTACCATTTATCTTTGTTTTGTTTCTTTTTGGCCAACATTATAATACAATACTTAAGGGAGTTACTGCGACGACACTTCTTGCCCTTGTGTGCCGAGCGGCCTCAGCCCCGCCGGGATCTGCTGTGAGATGAGTCACCGCCGGTCTGTTATTATCGTGGCCGTCGTCCCGCCGCTCTCCCTCCATCTCTCCAGTCAGCGGCTCCATTTCGAACAACAAGAAAACACGGACGGCTCTACGGCACACCCCCCTTGCCAACCACAAAACCACTGCGACGTCCGGCGTCAAACAAAGTCAAACGGGTCGGCCATTTTGGAAACCTGAGTCAACCCGTGTATCGGAAAGCGTAGCCACGAAGCCGTGTGTTTGTATTGTGTGAGGTGTGTCGTGTCAGGTGTGCGTGTGTTTGTATCGTGTGTTTGTGTCGTGTCAGGTGTGCGTGTGTTTGTATCGTGTGTTTGTGTCGTGTCAGGTGTGTGTGTCTTTGTATTGTGTGTTTGTGTCGTGTGAGGTGTGCGTGTGTTTGTATCGTGTGTTTGTGTCGTGTCAGGTGTGCGTGTGTTTGTATCGTGTGTTTGTGTCGTGTCAGGTGTGTGTGTCTTTGTATTGTGTGTTTGTGTTGTGTTTGTGTCGTGTCAGGTGTGCGTGTGTTTGTGTCGTGTGTTTGTGTCGTGTGATGTGTGCATGTGTTTGTGTCGTGTGAGGTGTGTGTGTGTTTGTGTAGTGTGTTTGTGTCGTGTGAGGTGTGTGTGTGTTTGTGTAGTGTGATGTGTGCATGTGTTTGTGTAGTGTGATGTGTGCATGTGTTTGTGTCGTGTGAGGTGTGTGTGTGTTTGTGTCGTGTGATGTGTGCATGTGTTTGTGTAGTGTGATGTGTGCATGTGTTTGTGTCGTGTGAGGTGTGCGTGTGTGTGTGTCGTGTCAGGTGTGTGTGTGTTTGTGTCGTGTCAGGTGTGTGTGTGTTTGTGTAGTGTGATGTGTGCGTGTGTTTGTGTCGTGTCAGGTGTGTGTGTGTTTGTGTAGTGTGATGTGTGCATGTGTTTGTGTCGTGTGCATGTGTTTGTGTCGTGTGTTTGTGTCGTGTCAGGTGTGCGTGTGTTTGTGTAGTGTGTTTGTGTCGTGTGAGGTGTGTTTGTGTCATGTGAGGTGTGCGTGTGTTTGTCGTGTGTGTTTGTGTCGTGTGAGGTGTGTGTGTGTTTGTGAGATGTGCGTGTGTTTGTATCGTGTGCATGTGTTTGTGAGGCGTTTGTGTGCGTGTGTTATTGTGTGAGGTGTGTGTGTTCGTATTGTGTGTTTGTGTTGTGTTTGTGTCGTGTGAGGTGTGCGTGTGTTTGTATCGTGTGTTTGTGAGGTGTGCGTGTGTTTGTATCGTGTGTTTGTGAGGTGTGCGTGTGTTTGTATCGTGTGTTTGTGAGGTGTGCGTGTGTTTGTATCGTGTGTTTGTGAGGTGTGCGTGTGTTTGTATCGTGTGTTTGTGAGGTGTGCGTGTGTTTGTGTCATGTGAGGTGTGCGTGTGTTTGTGTCATGTGAGGTGTGCGTGTGTTTGTGTCATGTGAGGTGTGCGTGTGTTTGTGTCATGTGAGGTGTGCGTGTGTTTGTGTCATGTGAGGTGTGCGTGTGTTTGTGTCATGTGAGGTGTGCGTGTGTTTGTGTCATGTGAGGTGTGCGTGTGTTTGTGTCATGTGAGGTGTGCGTGTGTTTGTGTCATGTGAGGTGTGCGTGTGTTTGTCATGTGAGGTGTTTGTATCGTGTGTGTTTGAGTCGTGTGAGATGTGTTTGTATCGTGTGAGATGTGTGTGTGTTTGTATCGTGTGCATGTGTTTGTGAGGTGTGCGCATGTTTGTGTCGTCTGTGTGTGTTTGTGTCGTGCGAGGTGTGCATGTGTTTGTATCGTGTGCGGTTTGTGTGTGTTTGTATTGTGTGTGTGTTTGTATTGTGTCTGTGTTTGTATTGTGTGTGTGTTTGTATTGTGTCTGTGTTTGTATTGTGTGTGTGTTTGTATTGTGTGTGTGTTTGTATGGTGTGCAGTTTGTGTGTTGTTAAGGCATGTTTTTCTTTGGTATTTTCTTCCATGCGTCAGGTCCCTGGTTTGTGAAGACATGCAGACGGACGTGGAGGACGGCCAGCTTCAGTTCTTCTACCTTTTGGCTTTCCTCCTGCAAGGTGAGAGGGGGGGGGGGGGTAGCCAGGTAGTGTGACTGAAAAAAGATGCTTTTTGTACCTGTAGATATCCTAAAAGCATATTGATCCTCTTAATGTTTTCACTCATTCATCATAACTCTTTTATTTTATACTCTGAAATACAACTGAGAGACACTTTCATTTTCAATGCAGCCAAGAAAAAGCATTAAGAAGTAATACATTATAATCTTAACACAAACCAACAATTAAATAGGCTATAAAACAAGACGGCATAAACAAATAAATAGTTCAGACTCCACCATATATATATATATATATATATATATATATCAATTAAAACTGTTGATCAGAAACAGGAATGTTCAGAACACGTGGTCTGAACTGCCCATAAGTAGGTCAAGTGATGTTTCGAGAGCTGATGTTTGGAGCTTATTCCCCAAAGAGAAATGCTGACCTCCCAGGTTCCGAGGGGCCCTCATGGACCTCAGGCAGGAGCAGGTCATCGGAGCAGGTTACAGAGGGACCCGAGTTCCATTCCAACATGGATGTAATATATAAGGAGGGAGCATTCTAGCAATGTCCTTTTAAAAATGAACGGGTACCAGTGTTTATCCCACCTCTCTGTCAGAGACCATCCCTCTCCAGGGACCATCACTATCGCCAGTAATACATCAATATTCTAATCCTACGTATGTGTTTTGATCTGCAGTTTCAAATAAAGCATTTTCAGGCGGCTGGGTGGCGCAGCGGACATTGCGCTCGTCACCAACGCAAGATACACCGGGTTCAAATCTGGCTGTCGGCGTTGCCTCCGGTTTGGGCCAGCCGCCATACTAACTCAATTGGCAGAGTCAGCGGGTGGAAGTCGATGGGTGGTAATCTGGACGTTGTGGACAGCGACTCCTACAGGTCAGTTGGGGACGCCTGCACAGCAGAGACAGGAAATAGCGGGGGTAGTGTGAGCCTCCCACACGTTACACCTCGCCAATGAGAGTCCGCGCTGGCAGGTGAAAAGATGTGACAGGCTGCCTCCTCGTGTACCGGAGGGGACACGTGATGCAAGGCTTCTATCCTCCCTACGACCGACCTGTGGGGGGCATATGCGAGCAACGTTCAAGACAGGGGAGGGGAGAATTGGAAACAGCGAAATTGGGATGGGGGAAAAATAAGGAGAAAAAGTGGAGAAAAAAAAAAGCATTTTCAATTACGTGTGTGTGCGTGCGCAGGTACCGATATGCACGCTTGTTTTTCTGAGTTTTGTTTGTATGCGGTAAGCCGTGGCATCCTTGACAGAAAAGCGTGTGTTGATGTGGCGCGCGTGTCTGCACTGGTGGCAGACAGACATCTGTGGTGAAAACCCCTAGCTGCGGGCTACTTTGGCCCGTGGAGGAGTGCATGGAATTTCGAGAGCTGTAATTGTAACACGCGGCGACCTGCCCCCCTCTCACCACTTGCCCTGAAGATGCCGGAGCTTAACCCGGCGTTTAGAGCGGAGGCGAGAGAGGGGGGGGGGGTTGGGTCCTTGTTGTGACGAGAAACCGCGTTGTAACCTTATTGACCCCTGAACGGGTTGATCCAGGTTAAATCACTTGAGAAGGGATCAGGGACTTGGTGGAGGACAGGCCCACCCACTCAGTGCACACACCTGAAAGTGGAGAGGGATGATATGAGTCTTCCGCAGTGCAGAAGGAGATATGAATCTTTAATCCATAGTACACAATGCGTTACAGTAATTGGCGCCAAACAGATGCAAGTTACATGACCATAGGGTATTTTCTTTTTGAAATAGTACAAAACTATTTAGAAAAACCCACCCTCTTTTCTTGATCCTGCAATCATAACTGTTGCTTCCCAGCGATTGGAGGATCAAGAAAAGAGGGCGAGGTTTGATTTGACCACTGCATCACTCTTGACGAGTGTATCCGTGATCCACGGTGATGTATTGTATCATCTTCCCTTCAGAGGACTGTTGGACTCCGTTGACCGTCCTGGCGACCCGGCAAACCTTATACTTGCTCAACGAGGATCACCAGTGGAGCAAGAGCCTGGTCGACCCGCCAGCCAATGAGAGCGGAGAGCCCTGCAGCGGGAGGGTGGACGTCCTGGAGACCCAGCCAATCAGCTGTGTGAGCTCAGTTCACCCGTGGGCGTCTGACCCGTGCAGAATGGACATCAAGCTGTACGACGAGGCGAGTCCAAAAGGGTATTTCAGGGCATGTGATTGGTTAGGAATCAGGAAGTACTCACAGTTGACACCTAACTGTCACTTAATTTCCCTCCCACTGAACAGCTGAAGGACGGACCCACACCCCTAATTTCACAGTATTTCCACTATATGTCCGCACGCAATTTCCTGATTTGTCTTAAATAAACTTGTCTTAATAAACAAACTTGAACTTGCCCCCGGGAGACAACCGCTCTCTCCTAAAGCCAAAATAGCAGAGAGAGAAAACTCTCCAAGCGGTGACATCACTACGATATCAAACCTGGACTCGGAGCAGAAGTAGAGTAACGGCATTGACGGCGCTGTGTTTCTTCTTCTCCTCCCCTGTAGATGGTGAAGCAGGAGAAGACGTGGTGCGTGCGCTCGGAGAGCGAGGAGCTGCTGCAGGGCCTGCTGGCCTGGGTCCGAGCCCAGTGGGAGGCCATGTTCGGAGTCAAACTCACCACCCGCCTGCGAGACGCCACGGCCTGACGAGAGAGAGAGCAGTCATACCGCGGAGAAGAATCCCCACCGTGACGAGGCTTGTGTCGAGTCTTAAGATCTCACTTTCAGAAACAGTGTGTGGTCAAAAGGAATCTGCCAATGTGACGAGAGGATTTCACTTCCCTTCCGACCCGGCTGGACCCGCTTCAAGACGTTTCCAGAACCACGAGACATTATTGTGTTGAAACAAGGCAGATCAGTCTGTTTCAAGAGGATCCCTTGAAGACGTGTTCATTTCTATTGGAACAGGTGAAATAACCTCAACCCCCACTGGCAGATTTCTTCTCACGTATTTGAAGAAGATCTGGGTTTTTTTAGACTCGACAACAAATTGCTTATTAAGATTAAAATGTTCTGCAGAGTGTGTGTGTGTGTGTGTGTGTGTGTGTGTGTGTGTGTGTGTGTGTGTGTGTGTGTGTGTGTGTGTGTGTGTGTGTGTGTGTGTGTGTGTGTGTGTGTGTGTGTGTGTGTGTGTGTGTGTGTGTGTGTGTGTGTGTGTGTGTGTGTGTACTCTGTGAGCACAAGCTTGTGTGTAAATCCAGTATATTGCATAAGCGAGCGTCTCTATTTTTCTTGTGACTATAGACGGTTTCACTGGAATTCTATTGCTAGGGAACAGTCTGAACCCAAGTGTACGTCAATTATTGCATCAGCAAACATTGCAGCAGGAAATAAATGTGGGCCATTTTAGAATTGTATTGCTTTGAAACTGTGTAAACCACTTTGAAACCGTGAAAACCACTGGTTAAATAGTTTTTCTTCTGGGACACCGTCCGACTGAACCGTTCTGATGTCGAAAAAGGAGGCGTGCCTTATTTCCTTTGCAACTCCTGCCACGTTTTTTTTTCATTTTTTTAATATCGCAATGCACCTTAATGCACGCTTGATAATTATGGTTTTGAGCATGGAGACCATATGGAGCTGGGATGGGATGGGGAGGGTTTTTAGGGATTGGGGTGTGTTTGATGTTGTAGAGGATTACAGTGACGAGGGTGGAGCTGAACAAATAAGAATTAAAGAGGAAGAATGTGTGTGTGTCTGTGTGTCTGTGTGTGTGTGTTTGTCTGTCTGTGTGTGTGTGTGTGTGTGTGTGTGTGTGTGTGTGTGTGTGTGTGTGTGTGTGTGTTAGTCCGCTCCCTCAGTCAGGCTCAATCGAGTGTATAGCTGCCCCGGGCCTTCAGTGCAGTGAGTTGTGACATCACGCGCTCGACATAAGACCAACATCACCTCACAAGGCTTTTAAGTCTTGAAAAGAAAAAAGAGTATCCAGCTATTGCAGTGTGGCGTGTCATCTTGCCTTGCACTGCTACTTTGAGGTCTACATTTTCCGACACCATAAACTCACGCCTGAACTCCATTGATGCCTATTAATCAAAGTCCATTTAAAGAAACCAATATATATGTGTGTAACTTAATTTATTTGTCCAGATGACGGTAAAAGAAAAAAGGTTCCTTATGTTTTTTTTTTCTTTTTTACCTTTTTTATATAAATAAAAAATATATGATGTACAATTAACAATGAATTGTGGTCTTTTTTTTAACCAATGAATTGTGGTATTTTTTTTAAGCAGACAGTCCCACTAACTGATAAATGTCAGAGAGAGACAGAGACGACAGGTTCAGCCTCAGCATCAGGTATTGAAGAGTTAACTGAGTCTGTTCCCCTATACCCCCCCTCGGGCATCAGGGGCTTCCACTGAGGGGTGATGCAAATAGGGATGGGGTGTTATGGCAGCTCATGATGGAAAGAGTGCGCACCGAGTCTGATCCCGAGTTGAAGAATTGGCTCCAAAAGAGAGACAACTGGATGTCCAACAACATCCAAAACGAAATCTTACAGCTGTTTGCCCATGATATTCAGCGACAAATTAGAGGCAAAGCATCCAAAAGCCCATTCTTTGGCTTGAGCGCTGACGGAACCACTGATGTCACTCACTGGAAAAGAACAATTCTTGTGTAATATACAGTTCGCGGATGACAACTTGGAAGCTCAGAACTTCTTTTGGGGTTTTTACAATGCCCGGCCCAGACATGACAGCCGAGACGCTGTTTTTGTGTATAAAAGACTTTTACGCCTCGACCTGCCCATGGAGAGGCTGATAGGATACTGTTTTGACGGGGCCAGCAACATGTCTGGGGGGTACAGGCTAGACCAGTGGTTCCCAAACTTTTCAGGCCGCGACCCAAAAAAAACGGTGTCAGGAGGGGGGGGGAATTGAAATGTATGGGTGAAACATGCAAACGTTCAAACGCACACACACTAATAAGCATTGGAGGCTTTTAACCAGGGCCCGACTGGGAAAATCATTCAGGCCAGGAAATATAGTGCAAAATATAGCCCCAGTCAGGCCACTTTTTAAGCAGGGGGTCTGGGGGTCCCCCACCAGGAATCTTTTTGTTACAAAGACTTAATTTCCTGCATTCTGGTGTAGGATTTTTTTTATTTGTACCCTTTAAATGCCAGTGTTTGTGATGGCATCACAAATTATTGTTAAAAAACAGGCTAGCATATGTATGATTAGCAACAACACAGATTTTTATGGATTTTCAGTTTTTTTGTAATTGATAAATACAATTTATTCAACTTCAGCCCTGATCATAACACCACATATTCATTTTATAATTCTAACCATTTAAATGCCAGTGTGTGTGATGGCATATATTTGCAATATATCAAATGCAAAGTAGATTTTTCTGGGGGGGATTATTACAGGCTAGCATGTGTCAATGATTAGCAGTTTTTTGTAAGGGTCCCGCCTCCACCAATCACATGCGGCTCCCTTTGTGTGTGTGTGAGAGCAAGAGAGAGAGAGAGAGATAGTTCTCCAACTTGTGTGAGTTGCAGTGATCTCCTGGTTGTTCCCCACTTAGGTTATCTAACTATTGTGCTGCTGCAACTAGAAACACTGTCCTGGCCTGCTTCTAAGTTCAGTGGCCTGACAGCAAAAAAAAATAGATTTTTTTTTTCATCTGGCGACCCCCCGCGGCGGCTTTTTTTTTTCATCTGGCGACCCCCCCGCGGCGGCTCAAAGGCCGCACCCCCTACCGATTTAAAGTTCCAACGTGCCTGGATGGAATCTACGTCTTTCCAAGATGCTCTTCACAGACTTATGTCCGGTAATCAAACTGGCCCTTCCCTCCACACCCAGCATCTTGGTACAGTTCCATCTTTTAATGGGGTTCCACCAAAGATGTACATATACTGTAATACACTGTATTTTAATATTTAAACGGCGTTGCCTAAATCTTAACACCTCATTTCATACACGTGGAAGATTGAGCGTCATTGCTGCCCTCCTATGAGCACCTCCCTGTTCAACTGCTCACTCTACTGATCTCAACCACAGCCGTTAACAGTAAGTATGCAGATCTTTCTTCTACTGTACCGTTTTGCTCTTATGTCATGCTCAGGTTGGCTTCCTTTCCACCCTGTTCCCACCAAAGGAACCCAACCTGAGCATTCCCCTTGTTACCAGTAGACTTTCCCTCTAATTGACCATAATGCTTGTGTTGGGTTCCTTTCCACTCTGTTCCCACTAAACTAAAGGAACCCAACCTGAGCATATGGACAATTAGAGGGAAACTCTACTGGTAACAAGGGGAATACGTTCTAAAATGTGTGCTCTAAACAGGTACTGGCAGCCCCTCTCATCCTCCATTCAACCAGCCCATCTAACCCTACATCAAGTCAATGTTTGAACAGATTATTTTTCTATTTCCAGTTACTGTGTGAGTTAGCTGTTTCTATCCTTACATCCATCTCGAAAGTCATGAAAAAAATAGTATACGAACAGGTCGAAAAGTACCTCGCGGAAAAAAATCTAATCTACGAATTCCAATCTGGCTTCAGAACATCCCACTCCACTGACACGTGCCTTCTCTATTTGAACGACCACATCAAACAAGAGGTGGACGCAGGCAAATACTGCGGCATGGTCATGCTGGACCTACAAAAGGCCTTCGACACTGTCAATAACACCATTCTGATTGACAAGCTAAAAGCAATTGGTTTTGATAGTCTATCAGTGAGCTGGATACAATCCTAGCTGGAGGGGAGAGAACAGATGGTGGAGGTAAATGGTACCCTATCCCCCCCCCCCCCTCCCAGTGAGCTGTGGAAGCATACTAGGACCGCTACTGTTCCTAATTTATGCAAATGACATGTCGTCAGCTTGTGACTGCAACTTGTTCCTGTTTGCGGACGACTCAGCCCTGCTGGTCTCTGACAAGAACAAGTTACAGGTTGAAAAAACCCTCAGCTCAGAACTAGGCAAAATCTGCATAATATGGCTCGCCGACAACAAACTATCATTACACATGGGCAAAACAGAGTCCATTCTCTTCGGTTCAAATAACAAACTCAGCAAGACCGACGGCTTCTCAGTTACAGTGGGTGACAATATTGTCACAAGGAAAGATGAAATTACCTACCTGGGTTCCATCCTAGAGGCTAATCTTTCCTGTGACAAAATGGCATCCAATGTAATTAAAAAAGTCAACCAAACGAACTCGATTCTTGTACCGGATCTCCTCTTTGGTAAACAAGAATACCCTGAAGACTCTGGCAGGAGCACTCATTCAAGGCTACTACGACTATGCTTGCACCTCATGGTACCAAAGCACCTCAAAGGCACTAAAAACCAAATTACAAACATCTCAAAACAAACTAGTCAGACTACTGCTTGACCTGACTCCTAGAACCCACCTCACCCCTGCCCACTTTGACAACCTAGGATGGCTTAGAGTAGACGACAGAGTACAGCAACTTGCAATAGGCCTGGTCTACAAGATACACTACACGACCAAGGTACCCATGTACATGTCAAAATACTTCCCAAAGGTCAGTGAATACCACGATCACAACACCAGAGGGAGCTCCACAAATCATGTTAAACCCAGATTCGGCTCAAACAAGGGACTAAACACGTTTCGCAATTATGCCACATCAATGTGGAACGCCCTACCCAAAGCTGTAAAGGAATGTGAATCACTACCCACTTTCAAAAACACTCAAAGAACACCTACGGGAGACTGCAATTCGAAACTGGCCCCTACAAATGTCCTAACCCAGTTGTACAGTAAGTCAATCAATCAATCAGCTGGTATTATGGTATAATATCTGTGTATTGGGGTGTGTTGTAGATCAGCGGTTCTCAAACGTTTTCACGTCAAGAAACCTCCAAATTGGACCCCCATTTATTTAATCCCAGCGACCCCCATCTGTGAAGACTTTTACATAATGATTTCATCATCTGTTAGATAACAGAGGAAAGAGCAGAATAGTCACTCACTGTACTGTACTAACTTCTAGTGATGAAGATATTGGTGATATTAAACTATTCTCCATTTTTCCCGGGACCCCCTGGCACCCCTCCAAAGACCCCAGGTAGCCCCCCGGACCCCACTTTGAGAACCACCACTGTAGATGACTGGGTGGTGATACATTTGACATGGAATGTTTCAGGAAATAACTCTCATAATGTCTGACACAGAACACCCGCAAAATACAGCAGTCTTGTCAGGAACCTTGGCCGGCCTTTATGCAGTCAGACGTTTTCCCTCTGAGTTATGACTGTTGGAATCTTGACACGCGGCCTAAGCTAATGGCTTCTGAAGACAGCGCGCAGAACGTCTGGGCCATTTTTAAAAGCCCCATTCCATATTTTATTTCAGACCATATAAATGTGGTGTATGTTTCATCACATAGTCTGCATTTTTTGATGAGTTTGATTTGTAGATGAGAGATAAGCTTTTTTGGAACTTCCTCAACCCGTCGTAAATCAGAAGATGGGCCTGTTTTTACCCCAGTGTTGCTTACAAACGCTACCAACATAAACACTCATGTTTAGCTGTTTATTGTTAACTTATGTCGAGTTCAGTCAATCAACTAGACTAGAGAATGAAAACATGTCTCCATTTATGTATTTTGAGCGATTAAACCGGCAAATGGATTAAGTATCGGATTCAACGCCCATCCTGTTTGTGTCCTTACATGGTGCCGTCTCTTCATGCTCGCTCCACTTAGGAACATTGTCCTTCTCATAGCCTATAGGACAGAGTCCAACAACAGAGTCCAGCAACCCTCTCTCTCTCCCGAAGCCAGACAACTGGAACACTGGCCTGCGATGGAGGCTACAGCCTGGAGCTGCTCCTCTGGAAAACGGGGACGAATGGGAGTCTGTCTGTCTAAACATCCTGCATCGCAAGTGAAGCTTTATATTGTGATGGTGCCGTCTGTCACCCTGTTGTCACAGCCACCCTTTCCATCTTTGAATATCAACATCACAAATATACAATGGCAACTGTTAGAGAACTGTTTATAAGTGTCTGACTCCTTAAGGGTGGCCGGGTAGCGCAGCGGACTAAGCGTCTGTCTACCACCACAGAGACAGTGGGATCGAATCCAGCTGTGGTGCTTCCGGGTTGGCCGACCGTCCATACTAACACAATTGGCAGTGTTAGCGGGTGGGAAACCCGGTGAGGGTGGGTCCTGGTCGTTGTAAACAGCGACTCCTACAGTTCGGTCGGGGCGCCTGCACAGCAAGGAAAGGATCTAGGAGAGGTAGTGTGACCTTCCACATGTTACACTCTCCCAGTGAGAGTCCGCGCTGCCAGGTGAAAAGAAGCGGTGGGCTGGGTACACATGTGTCGGAGGAAGCCCTCCCAGACCGACGGTAGGGGGTAGAGTGTGCAACGACCAGGAAGGGGATTGGGAATTGGCATAACGACTAACATTGGGATGGGAGAAAAATCGGAAAAAGAAGGATGAAAAAGATAATATAAAAAAAATCTACTTTGCATTTGATATATTGCAAATATATGCCATCACACAATGGCATTTAAAGGGTTATAATTATAAAATGAATATGTGGTGTTATGATCAGGGCTTAAGTTGAATAAAATATTGTATTTTTTTCAATCTGACATTACAAGAAAACAGAAAATCCATCAAAATCAGTGTTGTTGCTAATCATATGCTAGCCTGTTTTTTAACAATAATTTGTGATGTCATCACAAACACTGGCATTTAAAGGGTACAAATAAAAAAAGTCCTGCACCAGAATGCAGGAAATTAAGTCTTTGTAACAAAACATGTCCTGGTGGGGGACCCCCTGCTTAAAAAGTGGCCTGACTGGGGCTATATTTTGCACTATATTTCCTGGCCTGAATGATTTCCCCAGTCCGGCCCTGGTTAAAAGCCTCCAATGCTTATTAGTGTGTGTGCGTTTGAACGTTTGCATGTTTCAACCATACATTTCCATTTATAAAAAATAAAAATTATAATATATATATATACCGTACTTTTCGGACTATAAGCCGTGGCTTTTTCCCCCATTTTTCGACCCTGCGGCTTATACAACGGTGCGGCTTATATGTGACTCGACGTGACCAAACTCGAAAGTGTAAACATCTAAATATTGCTTTTTTGACTGCATTGAAATGTTATTTATCTGTTCCCTTATTTGCTAAACTTAATACAACTTGTAAATGAGTTAATGCTTGTTATTTGTCCGACAGTATTGTGTCCCAATGCTAATTACATATGGTAATTAAACATTAAAACACCTGCGGCTTATAGTCCAGTGCGGCTTATATATGTACACATCATTCAATTTAGCTGCTGCGGCTTATAGTCAGGTGCGGCTTATAGTGCGAAAAGTACGGTATATATTTTTTACCTCCTATAATAGTGGGGGTTGCGGCCCTCTGACACCGTTATTTCGGGGGTCGCGGCCTGAAAACTTTGGGAACCCCTGCCTTAGTGCAGTGTGTATTATGACTCTTTACCACCAAACCCTAGCGCAGTGTGTATTATGACTTTACCACCAAACCCTAGCGCAGTGTGTATTATGACTTTACCACCAAACCCTAGCGCAGTGTATATTATGACTTTACCACCAAACCCTGGTGCAGTGCCTATTATGACTCTTTACCACCAAACCCTAGTGCAGTGTGTATTATGACTCTTTACCACCAAACCCTAGTGCAGTGTGTATTATGACTCTTTACCACCAAACCCTGCAGACTCTAGCACAGTGTGTATTATGACTCTGCAGTGCACCTTCTTTTTTTTCTACTGTTTACTTTTATCCATATGTTTTATATTGTCCTTTAATTAATGTTTTTTTGTATTACCTATATTTATTGTCTTACATTCCTGTCTATACCTGTACCTCCCCTCCCCCGCGCTGCTATGACACCTGGGTTTCCTCCATGGAGTTGTAAGTCAAGTCAGGTCAAGTTTCTTTTACTACCAGGCCAGCGGAATTGGTTTCCAGTAGAGGTTTAAAAGAGCTCGTTTAAATTCACCGCATACAAACAGCGTGAGCGCAAAAGGACAGGCAGGACCGTATAAAAGAACATATTCACATGTCATGCTCAGGTTGGGGTTCTTTCCACCCTTTTCCCACCAAAGGTGCATGACATGCGAATAAAATGGCCACTGTGTGAATAGTTCAAAAGTCATTAGTAAATTGGTACGTTTGGGTGCTCAGACTTTCTTGTTTCTCGCTATGAGGGTAAAAGGCTAGTCACTCTTCACCGTGTGCTTTGATTAAGCCATGTGTGGTGTTCGTGTTTTTGTTACTCACAGTGTTCTGCGGGTCTGGTGGACCCACAACATTATTGGGATTTTAAAAACAATAACGCCAAAAAAAAGCAGTAGGTGGCATTAGGTGGCGATGTAGTTCAAACATGAAGGCAATTTTCAGAAAAGTTGAATGTGCCAATACACTTCCTGCTAAAAATCAACAATCCACCATCTTTAAATGCCATTTAGCCACCGTAGCATTTATTTTTCAGCAAAGAAAGTGCAATAAAAGTGCAATAAACAAAACGGATACATTCACTGTGTGTTCTGCCTCTCATGTGTTGATGAAACAAAACTAACATCAACACAATTGACCACCAAGAGCGGAGTTTAGTCTCACAAAAAGATTGTCGCCGATTTTGTTAGCTTACGTGCTAACGTGATTGGGATATGCCAGTATAACAGTATAGCATTGTGGCTAGCAGCGAAGTTTGTTAGCTTACGTGCTAACGTGATTGGGATATGCCATTATAACAGTATAGCATTGTGGCTAGCAGCTTGTAATGTTAATGCTAGCAGAATGAATGGATGTAAACTTTATTTAACAGATTGCAGAATGGGTACAATACAATACGGCTCAATACAAACAATTGTTAAGGGAATGCAGACTGTTGTAGCTTGGACTGGGCTCCTTATAACAATAACTTGACAACACATGGTAGCCGCAGCTACTTTGGACAGCTCTGCTGTAAACACTGGAAATAACCGTGCGGGTCTCTACTGCGCATGGGCGTTGAGCAACAACGGCTCCGTATCCGGCTCACGCAGATTACATGGCACCATTGTCTGAGAGTTTTGGCGAGTATCCAAAACGGAAACACCTTTTCAGCGTTGCCAGTAGGACAACGCGCTCTCCTGCCAAAACGGCGTTTCTTTTTTATTTGGACAGCAAACGTAATCATTCAGCAACAAAAACGTTGCTGTATTCACCAGTGTAACCATGGCCTAAGAAATATAATTCATTGTATCATTTCTCTTTTAGTAAACATTGAAAACGGGTCCCACAGACCCGAACGGCGCACAAAGGAACACGCCAACATTTGGGGAAATTAGCTTACCGTCTTCTCCAGAGAGAGACAAGAAGATAGATACCAGTTTCCTCTTTGTGCGTTCAGTAGAAAGCTATCTGGCTGCATGTTAGCCTAGCTTAGCACAATGAATGGAAGCGGACATGGCCGGTTAGCCTTCGGGAGAGGTGTTAGTTGGACAATGCCTAGGCTAACCGGCCATGTCCGCTTCCATTCATTGTGCTAAGCTAGGCTAACATGCAGAACACAATGGAGTTGGTTGAAGGGAAGCTTCCGTAGTGCTGAACATCCCTTCACTGGTCTCTTACTCTCTTATCATGATGTTGATCTGAACGACTGAAGCGTCTCATTTTAATCAGTAGGCAGTTCCTCCGGGCAGACTTTTTCTATTTATTTCACAAGATAACATACAAAAATAATGCTCACCTTTAAGAAGGAGAGCTGAAAACCCCCCTCTACCCCCCCCCCCCCCCCCCCCCCCCCTCCTTTGCTCCATGCACGCAAGCTGCCGAAACTAAAGCTCCAAATACACAATGTCCAAATACATCAAAGTCTATTTCTGAGAGCAGTTCTGAGAGCAAGCGAATGAGGCGGTTTCTCGATGCAGACTTGAAGGCGTACCGTGCTGTTTCAGGGTCAGGGAGATTTCTTTACATTTGAGTCTGCAATTAGTCTAGAAAAACATGTTTACACTATACGTGTAATTCTGTACGTCGTGGATACAATAATGTTTGTGAACACATTTTGTGAATAACGGTGAAAGAGATAACGTCTCGGTTGGCTTCAAACTATCTTCCTCTGAGAACAGTTTATTCAGTTATAAAAATGAAAGAAAATGTTATTATTTCACTTCTCTGACTCTCCCAAAAAAATTCAAATGCACCTTTAACTGTTCCAGGGTGCAGAAGTAGCATATTTGAAAACAGAAATTCTGTGTTATTGCCCTTTGCACTATTCACTATTCCAACTCTTTCCTATATTCACAACAAAAAGCGCATTCTTTTTTTTTCCCCCTCTAACCAAAGCTTTTAGTTTGATCCGTGGTCTCAAATGAGGTCAGTTTGCGTGGAAAGGATGTCAAGTAATCCGCCGGTGTAAATACGTCTCTGACCGGCATGTTACTGCACATGTGCAGTACACATGTTTGGAGACTTGTTTCACCTTCAATTACACCCACATGTCTGACGGAGTCCTGATTTCAAAGGGGGCGTTACAGTAGCTGCTATATAGGCACACATGACTCAGCAACCACTGCTGCAGCCCCGGCCTCGGCTCCTAATAGAATCTGTTTTCATTTTTCTCCTACTTTCTCCTTTAAAGAATTTTATAGTTTATCTGGCAATTAAGCCCTCGCCGGGTGTTTTCCGCTGCTACGAGACCACTGTGTGAACCCACATGTGATATGCATTACAAGCTGGCGGCTCGACGAGGTATTAGGAGGCTTAGACAAAAGAGGAAATGTGCAAGCCAGTCAGTCTTATAGAAAGCGCGAGCCTAGCAAATGTAACACACGTTGACTTGTTACGTAATCCCAATGTACTTGTTTATTTATTTATTTATTCAAAATGCTAACGACTGTACAAGTACTGACAAGCCGAATAAGTCTACCTTAGTAATGATGAGCGAGGGTTGGAAAGTACCTTCGCTCAAATACTGTACTTATACACCCGCATTTGAGGTATGTCTACTTGTACTTTACTTCAGTACTTACTCTTTCCTGTTTTCATTTGTACTCCACTACATTTATTTGAACCCTACTAGTTACTTTGGAAAAAGAAGGTGCAATACAGTTGGATAAAAATGATGCACTTTCAAAGTTCAAAAGTCAAGATTGTCATATACCTGTAGAATGCATACTTTTACTTTACTTTACATTTTGCACATGAATGCATTCAGCATCAAACACATACGCTGTACGTTTTTGAATGGAGTGCAATTGTTTAACGTTAGTGCTACCACAGGGTATATGGTTCCCCCAGGACAGGGGGTGAATGGCGGTGCAATGTGTGCCTGTGATACAACTGCTAACTGTACCGTGATATGACATCCATCATCATTGGTGCATTCAACAAGGTCCATTAGAATGTAAACTGTACAGTCTTCGGCAAGAGTATGACATGTATACAGGATTAGTGAGCTTCACCATCTACACTTTTTTAAGAGATAAAAATGTGTGCAGAACAGGACAAAACAGTGATACAACGAGACAAGACAATAAAGTGCAATGGCTAATTATCTGTTTTCAGTGCAAAATTTAGTTACAAATTCCAGCCCTAGCAGCTCCCCATAGAGGGGGGGGGGTTGGAGCAGGGGGACACCTGACTCATTTACTAGGCGAGCTGCTGAGGGGAAGAAACTGAGTGGGAAACTGTGGCGGGTTTTCAATGTCCTGGGCAGCCGAAGCATGGTGAAAAGGTTGTGACCCGGGTGGGCGGGGTCTGCCAATATCTTCCTAGCCCTCCTCAAGGCCCTGGTGAAATATAGAGACTCGAGGGAGGGAAGGGCGCAGCCGATCACCCTCTCCGCCGAGCATATCACCCGCTGCAGCTTGGCCTTGACCATGGCCGCAGGAAACCAGGTAATGATGGAGAGGGTGAGGATGGACTCGATGATGGAGGTGTAAAACTGAGCCATCATGGTCCTCGGCAGCCTGAACTTCCTCAGCTGACGCAGGAAGAACATCCTATTCCGGGCCTTCTTGTTGAGAGCGTTGATGTTCAGCTCCCATTTCAGGTCCTGGGAGATTGTCAAGTCAAGTCAAGTCAAGAGTTTTATTTGTCACGGCATACGGATATACAATGAAATGCGGGTGGTCTTGCCCGCAACGATGTGCAATTGGTACAACATATAACATATAATAGAATCCAATACAAAAAATGTGTGCAATAAAATTGTGCAATAACAGGTAGCAGGTAACAATAAATTTGTGCAATGACGGGTAACAGTTGACAGTTAACAGTAGTAGTAATAGTAGTGCAATACACTGTTACTGTTGCTAATACTAATTTAAAGTGGCCTTTCCTTTTGGCAATAAGTGAGGGTGCGTGCGGCCTGAGTGTATGCCCGCTCATGCTAAAGTGTTACAGTGGTACTCAATGTTCATTGTTCAGGACTCTGATGGCCTGGGGGAAGAAGCTGAGCCTAAGCCGCTCTGTCCTAGTAGCTGGGGTTCGCAGGCGTCTGCCTGACCTCAGCAGCTGGAACAGGCTGTTATTGGGGTGGTGAGGGTCTTTCATTATCCTGCAGGCTCTGGATTTGCACCTCTTGTTGTATAGAACCTGCAGGGGAGGTAGTGCAATACCCGTGGTACGCTCGGCTGAGCGCACCACTCTCTGTAGGGCCTTCTTGTCTTGTGCCGTGCTGTTTCCATACCAGGCAGTGATGTTTCCGGTCAAGATGCTCTCTACAGCTCCTGAGTAGAAGGACTGGAGTATCTTCCCCGATACTCTGAACTTCCTTAACTGTCTCAGGTGGTAGAGGCGCTGTTTCGCCTTCTTTACTACTGTGTCTATGTGTGTTGACCATGTCAGATCCTCTGAGATGTGGACCCCCAGGTACTTAAAGCTGCTCACCCTGGTAGCCCTGTTAATCATCAGTGGTGTGTGTGTCTCCTGCTGTCCTCTCCTATAATCCACGATCAGCTCCTTGGTTTTACCAATGTTCAGGAGCAGGCTGTTGTCCTGGCACCAGCGTTCCAGTACCTCAACCTCCTCCCGGTAGGCCTTCTCGTCGTTGTCCGAGATCAGCCCCACCACCACCGTGTCGTCTGCGAACTTCACTATGGAGTTGGAGCTGAACTTGGCCACACAGTTGTGTGTGTAGAGTGAGTACAGCAGGGGGCTTAGAACACAGCCCTGGGGGGACCCGATGCTCAGGGTGATGGTGTTGGAGGTCTGACCCCCCACCCTGACCGCCTGGGGTCTTTCACTCAGAAAGTCCAGTACCCAGGCGCTCAGGGCGGAGCTCAGACCCAGCTCGATCAGCTTGTCCACCAGTCTGGTGGGGACTATGGTGTTGAACGCTGAGCTGTAGTCAATGAACAACAGTCTCACATAGCCCCCCTTCTGACGGTCAAGGTGGGAGAGGGTGCTGTGCAGTACCTGGGAGACCGCGTCGTCAGTGGACCTGTTTGTCCTGTATGCAAATTGCATAGGGTCCATATCACTGGGGAGGGAGGCACAAATGTGGTCCTTGACCAGCCTCTCAAAACATTTCATGACCACAGAGGTGAGTGCCACCGGTCTGTAGTCATTTGGACATGTTGGGGAGGGTTTCTTCGGTACAGGGATGATGGTAGACATCTTGAAGCAGGCAGGGACCACCGACTCCGCCAGGGATTGATTAAATATGGCGGTGAACACAGGGGCTAGCTGGTTGGCACAGGACTTAAGTATGCGTCCTGTTATTCCATCTGGGCCAGCAGCCTTCCTGGTGTTCACCTGCATAAATGCTCTTCTCACACTGTGTACCATCAATGAGAGAGCGTCCCCGCACCCCCGCCGATGCCCCCCCCCCTCCACAGCAGCCGGCGCACCAGTGACGTCACTAGCCGTTGGGCTAGCAGTGCCACTGTTTGCACCAAACCGAGCGTAAAAGGTGTTGAGCTTGTCCGCAAGGGAGGCGTAGTCGCTCCCCATTGAGGGGGCGCTGACAGAGGATGGCGCTGCTCCGACCGGCTGCCTTTCTGATCGCTCCGTCGAGACTGTGCTTACTTTTGTTAATATTTATAGTTTTAAGAGTTTTGTCTGTACCAACAGTAGGTGCATTTAATGTGTATGACCGTCAGTCACTTATAGACATCGGATTACGGGAAACTTACCGATTGGATTACTCCCTGGATCAGCTTTCCGAACCGCAGCAATGGCCTGTGGAGATTCTCCGGACATGGGACCAGATCCTGACCCCAGGAACAAAGGAACTACCAGACGGCGTGGGAAGAGAGCTGGGATCCGTAACAGGCTGAGATCCAGACGACACCGAACGCCACTACCCAGTATATTGCTAGCCAATGTACAATCAATTGACAATAAACTGGACGACATCCGAGCAAGGATTCAATACCAAAGAGACGTTAGAGACTGCAACGTTCTCTGCTTCACCGAGACGTGGTTGACGCCGGACGTCCCAGACCACGCCATACAACCGGCCGATCACTTCTTCATCCACCGCAAGGACAGATCAGCAGAGTCCGGCAAACAACGTGGAGGAGGTATCGCCTTCATGTTTAATAACAATTGGAGCGATCCAGCTAACGTGAAGGAATTATCGAACCACTGCTGCCCAGACCTGGAATATATAACCATCAAGTGTCGTCCTTTCTTCCTCCCGAGGGAGTTAACGGCGATCGTCCTGGTCGGAGTGTATATTCCACCGCAAGCCAGCAACAGCGTCGTGCTCTCCAGACTCCACGACGAGGTAAATAGAATACAAGCGGCGAACGTTAACGCCGCCATTATAGTGGTGGGTGATTTCAATAGCGCCAATCTGAGAAAGGTCTTACCTGACTTCTATCAGCATGTGACTTGTAACACCAGAGGCGGTAACATCCTAGATCACTGTTACACGCAATTTAAGGGTGGCTACAAGGCTCATTCTGCTAGTGGCTTTGGTAAGTCAGATCACGCGTCCATTTTCCTTTCACCAAAGTACAAACAGAGAATCAAAAGCACTCCTGTAGTCTCGCGAGAGGTGCAGAAATGGGATTTGACGTCAGAGGAGACGCTCCAGGCTGCGTTTGACTGCACAGACTGGAGCGTGTTCCGCGACACAGATAACATTAATGTCTACACGGAGACAGTGCTGGACTATGTTCGTACTTTGGTGGAAGAAACAATCCCCACTACCACAATGAGAGTTTACCCAAATCAAAAACCCTGGGTAGACAAATCCGTCCGTGAAGCTCTGAGAGCGCGCACCAAAGCATACAACGACGGCCTAGTGGCAGGCAACATGAATGACCACAAGGTGGCGCGATACAACGTAAGGAGGACAGTGACAGAGGCCAAACGGCGCTACAGGGATAAAATTGAACTCCAGTTTGAACAGGCTGACTCTAGAGCTATGTGGCAGGGGCTCAAAACGATGACAGACTACAAAGGCGCCTCCCTCAAACTGAACAGTGACATCTCCTTAGCAAATGACCTCAATACCTTCTATGCGAGGTTTGATGCTGGTAATAACAACACCAGCCCACAAGCCACGGCAATGGGGGGGGGGGGGGTCTGCTGCTGATGGAGACTCAGTGTTCAGGGTAACAGAGCATGAGGTGAGGCGGACCTTTAAAAAAGTGAATATCAGGAAGGCAGCAGGTCCGGACGGCATCCCCGGCCGCGTCCTAAAAGTCTGTGCCGACCAACTGGCCCCGGTATTCACTGACATATTTAACCTGTCCTTAGAACAGGCTGTCATCCCCACCTGCCTGAAGAAGTCCACTATTATCCCTGTACCCAAAAAATCCAAGCCTGCTTGCCTCAACGACTACCGCCCTGTAGCTCTCACCTCCATAGCCATGAAGTGCTTTGAGAAGCTAGTAAAGGGCTACATCTGCTCCTCCCTCCCCATCAACATGGACCCCCTGCAATTTGCATACCGCCCCAACAGGTCCACGGAGGACGCCATAGCCCATGTGCTGCACACAGCAGCATCACACCTGGACAAGAGGCAGGGGAACTATGTGAGAATGCTATTCATCGACTACAGCTCGGCATTCAATACCATAGTCCCCTCCATACTCATAGCCAAGCTCAGGGACCTGGGCTTGAACTATGACCTCTGCCAGTGGGTCTTGGACTTCCTGACGGGCAGACCCCAGGTGGTGAGAGCAGGCAACTGCACCTCCTCATCCATCACCCTCAACATAGGGGCCCCCCAGGGCTGTGTTCTGAGTCCCCTCCTCTACTCCCTGTACACACACGACTGTGTGGCTCAGCGGAGTAGCAATACAATCATCAAATTTGCTGACGACACAGTGGTGGTGGGCCTGATCTCTGCCAACGACGAGAGGGCCTACCTGGAAGAGGTCAAGGTCCTGGCGGGATGGTGCCAGGAAAACAGCCTCTCCCTGAACGTCAGCAAAACAAAGGAGATGATTGTGGACTTCAGGAGGTCGGGGGTCAAGGACTACAGCCCCCTCAGCATCGACGGGGCACCGGTTGAGAGAGTCAACAGCTTTAAGTACCTCGGAGCCTACATATCCGAGGACTTGACATGGACCACACACATTGACAGTGTTGTGAAGAAGGCACGACAACGCCTCTACTTCCTCAGGCGCCTAAGGAAGTTCCAAGTCAGTCAGAAGATCCTTAAGAACTTCTACTCATGTACAATAGAGAGCATCCTGACTGGCAACATCACCTCCTGGTTTGGGAATAGCACTGCACAAGACCGAAGCAGACTACAAAGAGTGACACGTTCAGCCGAACGCACAATTGGAGGGGGGCTCCCCACCCTCCAGAACATTTACAACAAGCGTTGCAGGGGCAAGGCTAAGAGAATCATTAAAGACTCCAGTCACCCGAACAACTGCCTCTTTGAACTGCTGCGGTCAGGCAAGCGATACCGGAGTCTCAAGGCGAGCACAGAAAGACTCAGAAGAAGCTTCTATCCCCAGGCCATCAGGCTGCTAAACGAACAATGAACACTACACAACAACAACCATCAAACGCACATAGCACACACATCCACACGCACACACTCACTTTAAACAAACACACTGTAGCACCCACTCCACACACTTTATAGCACACACTCACTTTAAACAAACACACTGTAGCACCCACTCCCCACACTTTATATTTATTGATGAAGGATTGCACTACAACTCGTACACCTTACTGTAAATTGTACCTAAATTGTACCTCATCCCATTTCTGCTTTGCACTATATAGTACTGTACATTAGTACACTGCATAGTATTGTATATTATATGGTAACTCAGTTACGTCTATTCTGCATCGAACATTGTACATATGTCTATACTGAACACTGTGACCTCATTTTCTACTTTTCTACTTCTAAATTACATGCTATACTATGTTATTTGATACTATCTTGTCTAGCACAGTCTCTGGAGCGTAACAGTAAGAAGCATTTTGTATGAAAGTATTCTGTACTTCTGTATGACAACTATTAAAGAAACTTGAAACTTGAAACTTGAGTTATAGCCCTCAGTCCTTGCCATAATCCTCTTGTGTCATTCTGTGCCATTTGTGCCTCCATCTTGTCGGCATACGTCCTCTTAGCAAGTTTGACAGCCTTGCGCAGAGTGTAGACTGTTGTCTTGTACTCTTTCATGTTTCCTGACTCTCTGCCCCGGTTATAAGCAGTGGTGCGAGAGTTCAGGGCTGCTCTGATAGTACTGTCCACCCATGGTTTCTGGTTTGGGAACACCCTTGCCTTTTTTGTGGGGACGATACTATCAGCCAGTGTTGTTATGAATGACACCACAGCGTCTGTGAAATCGCTGACGTCACTGTTACTCCTCCTGTTACATCCTATGTGTCCATTGTCATTGTCAATTGACAGTATAAACCTTCCCTTCAATATGCCATAAAGAAATAATTTTTTCATCAATACGTTCCCATTTTATAGCGTCGTGAATATGAACGTTATACCAGAATGGTCTAGGCTAATTCCTGCAAAGCTAGTTACAGGGTGCTAAGCTAATAACGTTAAATCGATTGGCGTTTCGGCCATACACAAGCTAGAGTTAAAAATCTAAATGCATATGATCGATATCATGTTCCACCATGAATGCATGAAAGGGGGGGGGGGGGGAAGTCGTTTCTGATTATTGATTACCAATAACGGCATTTGTTATTGCAGCATCATACGCTGACCAGAGGCTTGGCTATGAGAGCAAGGCCCGATCGCTCTTACCTGTGGCCGGTTGGATTCCAAAAAGGATTTCCCAGTTATTGATCGCCATCTGGTAGATTGATATGTCCATTGGCTGATGCTATATTCCTTTACTGCATACTGAATTCAGCGTCGCAATAAGTATTCCATGCGATCTGGTGACGCTATAGCTTCAGGCTAACAGAAAAAGTTGCCCAGAATGGAAAATAAGTTACATCCGGTCTGCAACAGGGAAACAATTTATATGAATATTACTATTCTACAAGCGTGTCTAATGTGAAATATATAAGCGTGTAAGCAAAACTAAATTTTAGGTCTGTGATGGAAAGTGATTGTTAACATTCTATTTATTTTTATTTTCATATATAAAAAAACAAAAAAAGATAATTTTTTTTTTTTTTTTTTTTATGCCTCCTAGGTGCGAGGCCCTGTGCGACCTCGGAGCAGGTCCTAAATTAAATTAAATTATTTACAGGATTAGTGAGCTTCACCATCTACATGTATATAATTATTAGGAATTAACTATTGGGAATATACAGTATGAGTACTACTCAGTTCAGTAAAATTCTTTATTGTCTATATTTATTGTAACATATAATATAACCGTTTGTTTATTTTTCTCATATTTTTATATTCAGAGTTAATTATATTGTGTACACCATTTATCTTTTCTCATATTTTTATATTCATATCTAATTGTATTGCCTATATTAATCAATAAAGGAATATCTTATCTTACATGTACAGGATTAGTGCCCTTCACCATCTAACTGAAGATCTCAAACAACACATGCAATAAACACTCAAATTAACCAAACCCATATGGAAAATATGTATACAAATCTTACAAGATGTTTATGGCCTGCATCCACGTAGGATTCTTGTGAAATGAGTGAAGTAATGATATATGAAGGCAGAAACTATATGTTTCCTATAAAACTTTCTGAAGGCAGAAACCACAGAATGCGTTTCTTCTTTTCCATACGGGCATGTAGGCCTATCAATATGATAGACAGTGAGCACATTTCCCATAATGCTGCTGTGTTCTTTTAAGGTATCTTTAGAGTCACTGTTTCTCATTACTCAGTACTCACACATGAACGAAGGTTATTCTATAACCCTAGTTATATGAATTATGGCGAGCGCTCTGCTCTATTGGAACTATCCCTTTAATCATATACTATCATGAAAACGTTCACCCACGTGTACGCACCCACCTGACCACGCCCACATCCGCTCACATATAAGCGGGGTCCTGGCCATACTACCAGCTCCTTCCCCAGTCTTTCACCACCGAAACGGAAGACTGTGGGGTCCTCAGTGAGTCAGAGCAGAGCGCTCGCCATAATTCATATAACTAGGGTTATAGAATCACCTTCGTTATATTTCATTTATGGCTTTGCGCTCTGCTCTATTGGAACACAAGAGTGGAGCAGAGCGGAAAGCTCGACAGATGTACCCACTGAGATCCCCTACAACCATCAGAATCCGGGGAGGATCCGGGCCCCCCGGCCCCCTCTAATGAGGGACGGGAGGGAGACCGGACCCGACTGTGCGAAGAGGGTTTAGCACCTCAAACGCACAGGGTGAGCAGACCGTGGGACTTACCGTCGTATAGAAGGGCCCGCGACTACTCGGACACGCATCCCGCATGCCACCAGGGAAGGGACGTGAAGCAAAAAAAAAAACGTCACAGCCCCCAACATCGCGGGGTCGGGGTAAAAAAAAAAAAAGCCCCGTGGCAAGGCCGTAGCAGCGGGGCGTGGAGTCGGTCCCAGGCCCAGACCACATCCCGGGGGCTAGGACCCCCTGAAAAAAGGGGCCTGGTGAGGTCAACGAGGCCGCGGCATCGAGACCCCACCAGACGGTCACTGGTGACACCACCCCCAGCGTATCGGACAGGGCCTAAAATAGGTGAAGGCCCTTCTCCCCCTGGCACACCGCTTTCGTTTGTGTAAAAAACTGGTTTTATTTCACGGCTCTGGCTTATGTGTGAAAAACTTGCCACCCACTATTTTTATCATTACCCTTAAGCAAAGAAAAAATATCAGACTAAAGAGAGGGACTCAAAAGGTCCTTGGTTCATATGCCACATATGTACAACTCTGTAAGCTAACACCCATACCAGTTGTGGACTCAATGCAATGTTTCCTAAACGTATTACATGAAACACACACAACTCTCATCATACAATAAAACCCCAAGTTCACTTTTACTCACGTAAGAAAGAACGCTGTCTTAAGTAGAGAGAAGGACATAAGCCCTGTGTTAGAACTACAGGCCTTGCTAAGTTATACACAATAGCAACCAATGCAAATTTTCTGAGAAAACTGCACAAACTCCAAGCAAGAAGGCGCCCCCAACATTTGTAGCTGCGGGTTCACATAGCACACGTCATAACCCCCAAAATACAGTGAAGTAAACACATGTTTTGTTAAACAAAAACATTGTTATTAACCAAAAACATTTTGGGGGGAGGGAGGGAGAGTGGGGCATAGTGTAACGTGTCCTACCTGACCCCCGGACGCAGGATGAATGGCCACAACAAATGGCTGGTCCACCATGTTGACGAGGCCTCTTGCTGGCGGGGCCAGAAGTGGCGACAGCTGGAGTTGGTCCCCGGGGCGCGGCTCACGTTGACGCCCTATCTGCTCCCGGCTGCCCATGGGGGGAAGGACGACGGGATGGGTTAGGCGCAGAGACTCTACCGCATCGGCGACTGAGGAAAGACAATGCATGTGTGTGTGTGTGTGTATCCCGGTGTGTGTGTGCCGCTCCAATTGCATGTCCAGTTCGTTGCATGCTGATTAAAGACCCCCTAAAGAGGTCCTGCATTATTATTATTACCAACGGCCAGCTACCGGCTAACAGCTAGCTCTTACCGGCCCGTCGATAGCCACCGGCTTACGTAGCAGCAAGCTAACGGTTAGCTCTCACGGGCCCACTGTTAGCTAACGGCTACTACTGAAGCTGTGCAATGTGAGGAATAGTGATGCAGGCCTGATCACTTCAGACAGCCGACTGCCTCTTCTTTAGCCCAAAGAAAAAAAGGGCAGACAAGACAACACCCATCTCCCTCACAGGACGGCGTTACCAGAGATACAGTGGCGTCGGCAGCAAGCCCTGTTCTATGCGGGCTGCTGCCGCCTTGAGTTCGGGCTAAAAAACACGCAAACTCGCACCCCTCTCGCCGGGAGGCTGCACTCACTGTCTCCATAGGATAGGCGGGAGCTAGCATCCGGTGCGGCTAGCAGAGGGCATCCCTCCTCAGAGACTTGGGACTCGAACCCAGACTCGGACTCGGGGCTCCCAGGAAAACAAAGCCTCTGTTTACGTGGGGCGTCAAACAAGAACCCCCCGTCCCCTCCATCCAGCGATGGGGAGGCAACGGAGGAATCCCCGCTTGGAGCCAGCTATCCTGCGGGGCCGCCCCGCACAACTGACACACCTGAGGCCCGCGTCGCAAGACACCACCATAGTATCCAGCTGCACAGCCGGAGTGCAATGCTGGCGGTGGAACAAATGTGAAACGCCGGTGGAGGTCAGAATAATCCTCTAGACTCTCCGGTGGTGACGACATTATCCTTTCTCTCTCCCGTAAATTAGTGAGAGAGGGAGAAACAAAAGACAACGCCAACACAGCTCCTATAACTAGCTAACTACTTTAACACATTAATTGCCAGTAACGAGTATACTCGTTATTGGCCGCCATGCGTTGAGTGCCAACAACGAGTAAACTTGTTTTTATGATCGTTATTTCTTTTCTTCGCTATTGGCATTCATAATTCATCCAGGAAGCCTCCGGGAGCCAGCTGGACCCTGTCTGATATTGCAACGCCGCAATACCGCTGCCTGGTGGATTTCGGGCGATTTACACTCCACTCTAAACCGGAAGTGGCGCTCGGTGCATCGGGGGGAAAAGCGCCGCCAGAGATATCTTGTAACGTGGATCAATATACACACCTCGAGTGCATTGGATCTCTTTCGAGACGCAAGAATCAATATTGTAGCTGAGGGGCTACAAAACCCGGACTGTATTAAAGATTGTTTAGATTAAACCACTACTAAATATTATTACTTGCCAGACAGTACAGTTAGGTAAATATGGCAGACACTCAATTGACGGCACGGGGACAAGGATATCAAGTTTACAGTATTTTAATAGTAATCAATATACAACTGAATTATCACGTTGCTCTTTAATAGTGGAATGATAGTAGAATGTCAGAGTATCAAAGTCAGGGGGAATGAATATTTCCTAGGTTAAGAATACTCGACCGGAGCTCTGCAGGGAGTGAGAGAAGGCGATACAGGGCAAAGCATGGTGGGTAGCTGGAGACGATGATTTCCCCTGTGGAGTTGTAAGCTCCGGAGGAATTGAAGAATAGTCGGATAATCCTGTGTCACTGAAGAAAAGGGGGTCTCGTACGGATCCAGTCCTTGTAATCCAAGTGCCCGATGGCAGGGTTAATAGCTCTTAATCCAAAGCCTGATGGCAGAGATGGTAGCTAGCTAGCTTTGTTTGTACTAGAAGCTAGCCCGATGTCTTCAGGGGGTAGTTAGATCCAAACGCTGATGGTCTTAACTATGCGCTTCTCCACGTTACTTCGCTTACACAAGTCACTATACTGCACCAATAATGGCTCTACAATATTAGGGTTGTATCTAAGTAGCTACTAGCTATCCGTAACGATACACCGCGGGTAGGCTTCCACTGCTCACATGTTCACTCGTTCTGTTGTTAGGTTAGGTTACTTCTCGTTTCTCTGCTTTCACTTCACACTTCACCTGCGGCTACTTGCGCCTTCTACAATATATATACTCAGAGTGATTTCTAGAACGCAACTGAATTACTTGTCCGGAATCAATGCGCCTGCTAAGGGCATGTCTGAACTTGCCCGGACACGTCTTTGAACTTGTCTGAGGGGCGCGTCTGCTGGCGCCTCCAATGTCAAGGGCGGTGCCCAGTGGGGCGAGCGAATAATACTATGATTCAAACGGAAGCTTAAAGGTATATAGCTTATATATATAAACAATATACAAGTTATACAAAATAATAAACGCAGATTCTCAGTGTTAATCTGGCCCTTCAGAACAAATATGCTTTCTGCGTTTATTGCGTCATACAAACGGAAAATGGATCTAGCAGATCGACGTCAAATAATTGGAATTTCTTTTCTCCAGACGCATCGGCCAGAGGTAAGAGGAATCTAACGTTATTTCCAGCTCGATTGTCCATTTATTTCATTGCAATCTGTCCGATCAACTTATGGTGTCTTACTAAAGAAAGCTGTTAGTGACAATCAAGGAATCATAAACGACCCCCCCCCCCTTTCCTTCACGCATGATGGAGCATAATGTATAGCGATCATATCCATTTGAAATTTTTTATATAGCGTGTTCTAGGAATTACTGCTATACAGTCTAAAAACATACTTATATTCTCGACGGTACTAACACGACAATGTATGAATGGAAAAATATAACATTCCCACATCCGGAACGATAGATACCCGATGTTGAATGGGCCATAGTAATGTCGATATAGCTATAATATTTAAAAAGTTATAGCCCTGCAAAGAAGGTGAGCCACTCCATAGGCTTACAGCACTGGCAGAGAGTGGTAAAGACGGGCATACTGCATGGCACCCAATGTGTTAAGCACTAAACTTGAAGCGGTGCTACAGTATACACGTGGGTGAACGTTTTCATGATAGTATATGATTAAAGGGATAGTTCCAATAGAGCAGAGCGCAAAGCCATAAATGAAATATAACTGATTATCCACTATGCAAAAGCTCCCCTCTTCCAAAAACCCCAATCCTCAACGTTTAAACCCTTTCACTGCTACACTACTAAAGGGTTAACCCTTTCACAGCGACAATACAGAAGGTTAACACTTTCACTGCCACACAACAAATGGTTAACCCTTTCACTACCACACTACAGACGGTTCCTTTTCACTACCACACTACAGTGGTAGTGAAAGGGTTAACCTTCTGTAGTGTGATTCAGATTCAGACAACTTTATTGATCCCGCATGGGACATTTCATATTGTAGCTTCACGAGTAACAAAAACAACAACAAAAACATCTCAACGACAGCACGGCAACAACAACATTCCATGCAATACACAATCCAGTAAAAGTTAAAAACAGACAACTAGGTGTAAAAGGGTACTTAAAATGACTACTGCCTGTGTTTAAAAGTCTGATAGCCGAGGGGACAAAATATTTGGCATAACGGTTGGTCCAACTTAATGGAACGTCATAACGGCGGCCAGAAGGCAACAGCGTAAACCGCTGAGACAGAGCGTGGAGAGGTTGATTTGTGACGCTCGTCCCCTTCTTGACCACCTGGTCCGTCCAGAGAGAACATAGGTCTCTCTGTTTTTTTTTGGAGCACACTTTCACAATATACTGTAGGCTGTTCTTATATTTAATAGATAGGCCACTGAACCAGTGGTATTGAAAGGGTTAAACCTACCGGTGAGTTCGGTGGGTTTGCACTTCACCGGAGAGGGATTGCGAGGCAATAGGCGGGCAAGAGCTTTTGGCCCTCTTCAGTGTTGGGCCCACGGCCATATTGGCTATTTGGTCCCGTGTGCACATCTGGCCTGGTGAGAGTTCCCACAGCTTTTAGTTTCAGGTCCCCCACTGGAGTATGACCACACCAGCTGTGCTGTGCATGTATATAGGAACTGACAGCAAGAATTCTGTAGACGACACTGTGGTTCTTCTCAGACTGGGCAGTCGGGACTCCCACAGAGTTCAGTTGTGAGATGACTATTTATAATATTTGGTATCGATGTCTTTTTCCTGTGAAATAGTGAATAGGGCCTATTTGAAGTCTATGGTCTGCCTCCAATTACAAATCAAATATTAAATGGTAAATGACTGCATTTATATAGCACTTTTATCCAAAACGCTACAATTTGTTCCTCACATTTTACCCATTCACTCACACATTCACACACCGACGGCGGAGGCGACCATGCAAGGTGCCAACCTGCTCATCGGGAGCAGTTAGGGGTTAAGTGTCTTGCTCAAGGACACTTCGACACGCTGCTCGGGAGGAGCGGGAATCGAACGGGGAACCTCAGGATTACCAGATGACTGCTCTACCTCCCGAGCCACTGTCGCCCCCCAAAATCAACTAGAATCACCTGGCAAAATGTCCAAGTTCACCATTCCATCTATGCGGGTCATGCTGAGGGTGGGGGGGCCACGAGCGGTTGGGAATTACTGGTTCTCGACATGGGGTCCTCGAGGAGGTTTCAGCGGGTCCCAGAATTCTTTTTGAATTTCACCATTTTGTTTACTAGAAGTTAGCCCAATGAGAGAATATACTGCACAGGGGCGAGACATCTTCTGAAGGAGGGGTCCCTGAGACTAATTCTAAAATGATGGTCTGTGGTCTTATGTGTATCAATTTACATTTACATTTAGTCATTTAGCTGACGCTTTTATCCAAAGTGACTTACAAGTTCTGTACGACAAACTCTTTTACCTGAGTAACAATGATCAAACAGTGCTGAAACTTGGGTGCTGCAGTATTGAGTGCATAGACATAAGACATATTTAGTATAGTAGGATGAGTGCATGGTAGTATAGGACAGTAAGAAGGTTAGTTATTATTTTTTTATTTCAAATATTGATTGAAGAAGTGTGTTTTTAGTCAACAGCGAAAGATTGGTCGGGATTCGGCTGTTGTGACTGTGGTGGGAAGCTCATTCCACCATTGTGGAGCGAGGACCGAGAATAGGCGGCTTCTCTTTGATGACCCTCCCGGAGCTCGGATTGGAGTAGGTCTGAGGCGGCCAGAGGATGTAGAGCAGAGGGTGTGTAGTTAGAGACCATTGATCGGAGGTAGGCGGGAGCCGCTCCCTTCGCCGTGCGATATGCCAGGTTGAGGGCCTTGAAGCGGATTCGTGTGGCGATGGGGAGCCAGTGCAGGTCCCTCAGAAGTGGGGTAACATGGGCTGACTTTGGGGCTCCTCCTTCACACCAAAAAGTGGGAGAACCACAATGTGAACCACTCGCTCAACCAGTTCCTAGAGAGGATGCTGGTCAACAAGCTTCAGTCAACAGTTTTTAGACTTCTACGTTTTAGCGGGAGTTACTTAGCCTATAGTTATGGGGAAACTTAAACACGTTTCTTCCACATAGCTCTACAGACTAAAAAAGGTGTCCTAGCTAGATAGGATAAGATATTCCTTTATTGAGCCCATTGGGGAAATTCTGTGTCATAGCAGCACGGGGGAGGGGAAGTACAGGTACAGGTATATAGGCAGGGTAATAGTAGAAATAAATAAAAATAAACAGTGTAAACAAGGTGCAGATGAGGGTCTATATATGCCCTATCGGTTATAGTATATTTACAATAAATAGATGTATGAATGAATGAAAACTTTATTTAACAGATTGCAGAATGGGTACAATACAGTACGGCTCAATACACACAATTGTTAAGGGGATGCAGACCAGAGAAAGACGTGCGTCTTGTTTACATCAGGGTCCCCCATTTTCAATGTAAATAACACTACATTGTGTAAATAATAATAATAATAATAATAATAATAATAATAATAATAATAATAATAATAATAATAATAATAATAATAATAATAATAATAATAATAATAATAATAATAATATTTTTTTTTACTTTTTTAAACACAATACACCATAGAAGAGAGACACAGACAGACAGCAAAACAGTAGTCAGTGTGTTGCAGCATCTCGGGTTTCAGGCAATTAGGGCCCCTCCTAACTGGGCCGGGCCAGGCGGAGGTGTGGGAGGAGGCAGAGCGGGTTTCAGGAATCAGGATTCTTCTCTTTTGTCCTCTCGTTGGTTTGGGACCCCGACACGGCAGGGGTCACATGGGCAGCCTAGCAATGGGTTAATAAAGAAGAGAGAGAGAGAGAGTTCAGTTGGTCGAGAGATGCCGATGAGACAGACGCGCTAATTAAGAAAGGCCCGTCCGTGCAATCAGAGAGGAGCCGAGGAGACGGACGCGTGGAGCCGCAGAAGCAGAAGGTAAGAAGCCGACGGTTTGTTTGAATCTTTTGACTGCATGGGGAACACTTTTTTTGTTTGAGATGAGTTGCTGAAGTTTTTCCACAACAGGTTGGTTGATCATGTAACATCGTGGTTACAACATTCGAGTGCGTGTTAAATGTTTTGAAGTTTCTCTGAAGTTTGTTTAACGGTTAACTTCTTCTGCTGATTTTCTGAGAGCCATGTGTCACTGTGGTGTCGTCGGGGTGATTATTAATCTTTAACAAACTCGCAGTGTCTTGAGTGTGTTTGCATACATTATCATTTATTTAATCTTCTTTTAAACGAACCACCAAATGTGAGTTATTTTTTTAAACCAAGGAGGCGAAAGACTGTTTGTCATTCCAGTGCAGGTTGACTGGACACACAGGTGACTTCATCACCGCCACCTCCTCCAATACTGAGTGTAATGACAATACTTTATTAGCAAAAGTATGTCAATACTTGGATAACTCAAAGCATGTTCGCTTTGCACGATATGCGGTTAAATAAATCTCTCGAAATTGCAACATGTGCCTCCGGATAAACTTTGATAAACTTATCGTTCAGCTCAGAGTAGGTAAATAACCACCCTGTGCGCTCTCCTATAGTAAAAGCGGTTGGAACCCCCCCCCCTGATGAATTGAAAATGGGGGACCCTGATGTAAACAAGACTAACGTATTTCTCTGGTCAGCATGCCCTTAACAATTGTGTGTATTGAGCCGTACTGCATTGTACCCATTCTGATCTGTTAATAAAGTTTTCAATGATTGATTGATTGAAAAGTTTATTAACAGATTGCAGAATTGGTACAGTACAGTACAGCTCAATCACCCCCCCCCCCCCCCCGCTTCAGAGTGACCCCACTGAAGTTGGGTGATTGACATTTGTAGTCTAGTATTGTCTCCACAGGCCCGTATAGATGGCAGCCTACTATACAGGGATCTCTTGTGTCCTCGGCCTGCTCCCTGGACCCTAAAACCCAGCGTTCTGGTTTTGGTTAGCCCAGGAATGTTAACTCGCCGTTGCTTTGTGTCCAGATGCCTTCCCCCCCCCCCCCACCCCCTTTAGCTGAGTGACTCGTTAAGCCCAAACAAAAAAAAGAGCCGTTAAACTTGGCTTGTGTTGGGATTAGCCCAGATGAGCAAATAGGCTACTGGGCTACTGTTAAACTTTATCTTTGGTCAGCTGGACGAGGACATACATGGGGGTGTTTGTCCTCCATTATTTGTGTTTACACGTCGTGTGTGTGTGTGCATTCTTTCTTTCTAAAATGCAGACTATAGGGCAGCATTTCTGCAGACTGGTGTGGTTGTCCCCTGGATAATGAATGGTCCCTGGGATAGTTGGCCTTTTTTTTTTTTTGTACTGTAGTATTGATGTCAACAAGTGTTACTTTTGATGGAGGCAGGCCCGTTAGATCAAAAGGCCTTCACATAATGATACTGGTATGCGTCTGGCCCAAACAGGGTAATTGGTATCGGAGCATTTCCCCCCAATACTAAAACCCAACACCAAAAGCCATGTGTAACACATGTCAAATCAAAGCAAAGATACTCGATCTTCTACATTTTTGGCACCTAATTGGTAGAAGCATCTTGGATCCCTTTCTAATGGAGAAAGGGGTATTGTATATCGGGATTTTACAATGACTCCAAACGATGTCTGTGCCGTTCGTTTAAATGAGTGGATCAGATCAGTAGCCAATAACATTACTTGTCTTTTCCCTGGACAAAAACAATTGCCCCGAAACCAACCAAAACATTTTAGTTTGAGAAACTGTATTGTAGAGGCATCACTGCACAGCCCCCATGACCAGAAATTGAACCATGGGCGGCCCACGTGTGTGTGTGGGGGGTTCACATCAGTTTGAGGGTCTGCTGACCCCCCCCCCCCCTCCCATCACGCTGTCTCATCCATTTGACTCAACGCTAGTTGTTTAATGGACCGGACAGTCTGCTGAAAGCCCATCTCTAGTCTGGTCGATACTAGGGTCCTCGACTCGGATCATTAGTCGACGGAATAGTCGTAGGACTTGTTTCACCTAATGGATTAGTTGATTTCATCAACACAATTGTGTTTACCTCATGCAGAGGGACCTCTTTAGATCTAGTGCTTTACCAGAAATGTTATTTTTCACAATGTCGTGAAAAATATCTCAGCATGGTTGATGGGAAGCATACCATTCAACTAAAGTCGACTAAGACCAACAGATTTGATTCAACTAAGGGCCAGTTGACTGTCTTGACAGGCTTTGGAAATTGGGACATCTAGTTTGGCAAGGTTAACTAAGTGGAATGACTCCTACTGCAGGGGAAACTGGTAGTCAGATTACTAAACTTTGGAGATAAGAGGTTGTATAACGGGTGATAAGGGGTTTGAACTATTTAATCTGACAAACACGGCCCTCTTTAGAGGTCAAGTCTAACGCGTATGAACTCTCGTCTCCTTTTCATAGTCAGTCATGCACTTCAATTTCATACCCCAGTGTAAAGCAAGTTTTTATGCAAACAACACTTTAATCCTGTGTTTATTGTTAATCCTGCTGTGTTGTCTTGAGCAGCTTCCTTGGAAGTGTTCTTTATGGAGAACGTTTTGAAGTATGATTTGATAACTGTAATTATGTAACCTGGATATGAAAGGGTGCTTTGCTCTGCTATATAATCAGAACCCCACCTGAGCCATTTTAATACAATGTGTAAGTAATACCTTCATTTTTCCAGTGTCCTTTTCTGTCTTCAATGGCCCCCTTTTTTTTTTTGGCTTATGCGATAATTCACACAAAAGGTAGTAAATCCGGGTTGAAACGGAGATGGCTGAATATTGGCTCACAGCAGAGATTTTCTCTGCAACAACAACCCAGACTCCCTTTTAATATGGGACAAGTGGAACTGGATGCCCCTTTTTTTTAAAGGGACAGTCCACCTCGAAAGGGCAAAGTGTCGAAACGCTCTTGTTACAGGTGCTGATGGTGTTAGCAGCAGAGCCACAATTCACTGGCAGATCATTGTCTCGTGGGACTGAAACAGGTGTCACTGTTGTGTTTTCCTCAACGGTTTAAACATGTCGGGCCTAGAGTGGAGTAAATGAGTGTCGGACTGTCCATGACTTAAGACATTCTTGGTCGACAAATACAATAGTCATAAGATTCTATTGATTCCTTAATTTAATCAACAAATCTGTAAAATTGAGTCGTCCAGTCATAGCTGTGCTTGTTGACTATGTTAAACAGGAGAAGTATTTACCAGGGGTTATTGTAGTAAACGGTTTCAGATTGCCATGTCTGATTACCCCAGGGCTGGCCTTTTGTTTTGGTTTTAGCCGACGAAGACTTGTAGTGGATTAGTCATTTGTATGCTTCCATCATGCTGTGAGTGACTCATTTCAAAGAGACTTCTGAACACATCCCTGGTGAGCAACGCATCCCTGCTGAGCACCAGGTCTGAAAGAGGCTCTCTTCTGTAGTATATTGTATGGGATTGTGGAGCAACTCAATTTCACAGATTTGACTGTTAGTCAACAAAATCCTATGACTTGTTATTCGACTAAGACATGTGAGGACCGCTGTCATAGCTTACACTCGAGTGCTGATTTACCCTTTGATTTATCACTTTTTCTCGAGTTGTAGGTACAGCTGTCCTTAGCCTTTTATTTATTTATTTATTTTTTACAAATGACTAGAATCACCACATTTCTCAGTTGTTGTGTTTGCCACTACCAGCTACACAACTCTCATCTGATATTGTTAGATATTCCAGTACATTTACATTTCCGTCATTTAGCTGACGCGTTAACCAAAGCGACAAGTCAGCAGGAAGGCTACAACTCAGCGGAGTAATAATGTTCATCAAAGTGTTGAGTGCTACAGTGTAGGTTGGTATATTAGGACAAGTGCATGACAGTAAGGTTAGTTAGGGTTAGTTTTTTTTTTTTTTTATATATATATTGATTGAAGAAGTGTCTAGTTGACGGTGAAAGATTGGACGGGTTTCGGCTGTCTTAACTGTGGTGGGAATTTTTACACTGAACTCCCAAGTCCCTCCTATTCTAACAGAATAATCACGAACTGAGAAGGTTTAGTCAAGAACCTAGTACCATGACACACTGAATGTAAGAAGAGGATGGCGAGACTGTAGGTAGAGTGTCGGTAGGTAGAGGATGTGTAGACTGTCGGTACATAGAGGATTGAGAGACTGTCTGTAGGTAGAGGATAATTTTTCTACTAAACATGGGAAAGCAGGTTCTATTTCTATAAGTTAAGGGCAAGTTTTGTTGCTGCTTTTTAACCAGATTTCAACATTAACTTGATGTGAATTTCTCATCAATCCAGATGCAAAATATCTAATGATGTGGGATTCTACCGAATAAAGTACTAATCTGAAGTTTGCTATAATACATTTTCTTAGCTCTTGTGATAATTTTTTTTTTATCAGCATATTTTCCTTTTCAGCATTTAACGCCTAGTTTGAGAAGACGCGGGCTGGGCAGAATTTTTATCTTGGACACTGTTTGAGGAGATGCATGCTCAGCAGAAGGTTTTGTTTTTAGTCTACATGACATTGACCTGGCATAGACCAGGCTCTTATCTCTGGATGCCAAGGTGGCTGCATGGAAACGGGGAGGATTTGACGAGATAAATGACTAAGCTGGGTAGGTCCCTGCATACAAATGAGACTGGATCAGTTCTCCAGGTGCAGCAATGGATAACTCCTCGCTCTGTTGGAATCTTAATTATGAAATGCTCGTTGTGTGACCAGTAAACCAAAGTCATGCACACTGGGTATATTCAGGGAGGACTGAGGCCAAGGGGTCACGATGATAATGGACTGTTCTGTCTGTTGCGCTGGAGGAGGCATTTGGACAGAACCAATGTTATTGGGTCATTATACTTCACTCGGATATCGGCATCCTGATTTTCTTAATATACGGATATTGTTGCAACAGGAAATGGTGTGTATAAATGGAATGTTGGCATTGAAGCCATATGTTCCTCAAGATATAGTAGTGTTCAAACTACCTGTATGGCATCCATTGAAGTACTTGATGAATCGCACGGTGGTGCCGGCCCTTGTTCTGGTAGACGTTGATTCAAATGAACACCTCAGAGGTGGTCCCTGTGGTGTGCGTGTGTGGGGGGGTCTGACTGTTTTGGAATTGTAACTCTGGACCTCCCATAGGCTTTAATGAAAAGGTTTCACATGGCTGCCATGTAGCTTAGCTAGGGGGGATTTTGTTGTTGCATGACGAGTAGAGTTTACATTTTCTTAACAAGTCGGCTCAAAGAGAGAAAAAAAACACACACCAACTTTCCTCTGTGAACTTTGACCTCACTGCTGCTTAGCTTCTCTTGGTGGGCCCACGGCCTCCCTTCAACACGGCCCCTGTGGCGGGTGACTCCCTCGCGGCTCGCCGAGACCTGCCCGCCGACACATTGTTGTCAAGAGTGAGCTGCTGATGTTTTGGAATGACGGGGAGCTGTCGGATTCATCGCTGCTCTGCTAGTTCGTGCCACTATAGTGGAGTTGTTTCTGATTTAGTAAATATAAAGTCCTTTTGATATTATTCACTTTTTTTCTTAATTGTCCTGGCATTTGGTTAAGTTCCTGCCTGGTTAAGTTCCTGGTCAAGTGCAGTGTTTCAAATCTCTATAAACTAAGGCTGAGATGATATGCCATTTGGAAGAATTGATAAATTGGGACAATTATCGATAAATATTATTATAATAAAATGTTGTATTATAATTATGGCATCTTCCTGGCAGCGTGCTCAGCACGACTCGCTGTCGTGGGCCAACTACAGCATCGCAAAAACTACAGTGAGTGCACGTGACTGACACGCACATGAACTAACGTTGAATAATGTATTTTAGTTAAGAAAAGTGTGCAAAAAAATTGATAAGTGATGCCACTTATCGATTTCATGCAGTTATCGATAAGTGGTGTCAGCCTTACTATAAACTCAATGGTCAAACTCTCAAATCGGCTCTACCAATTACCTATGGTGTGGCAGGAAACTGGATCCCTAGCCATGTTTCTTACTTGCCAATGATGTTGTTGATCGGTAGAGTCCTTTCTCGGCACAATCATGCTCATAGTAGCTCCGAATAGTTAGCCGCAAAGTCAGTGGGGTCAGGGTCCGACTCGGGGAACAAAATAAGCACACGCCATTCGCCAATGGCTTGTAGATTTAATGTTTGGCGACTAGAAATTAAGATCTGCCTGCCACCTGGCGGCTAACAAAATCCACTGCATCAGCTGAATTGCCAATGGCTGAATTAGAGTACTGGTGGGTTCTGTGGCTCTGCAGCTGGATGCTTCTCGCAAAATCCAGCACCAAGCTCCCGCTGACAACATCGTTGACATTCCTGCTTGGTGAAGCAACGATGAAACAAATGTAATGATTGTTTCGTTCACCGCATAGGCTTAATTTTAGCCTATTTTAATACAATTCAAATTGTGCTTAGAGGGAATTATTTTCACCGGACATTATGACCGGAGAGATTTAAATGTTCGGACTTCAACAGACTTCAACTTTTTTCTCACAACGGGTCAAGTGCATCTAACATGCTTTGCACCGTCGCCATTCCTTTATGCCCACATCGCCCGAAATGAACGTTACGTTATCAGAGGCAGAGCAGAGCCATAGAGAACAGTGTGGACTGAGGAAAGGGAAATAAGGGGGGGGGGGGGGGGGGATGCGTTTGGAAAGACGATGAAGTCAGTCAGGAGTATATTATAGTAAACTGAGGATTACTGAGGATGGAGAGATAATGTTGATATTCAAATATAAAAAAGTTTCGAGAAGAGTGGAAGTTTGAAGACAGACTAGACTACAATATGATGCGCGGGTGGTGAGTTGAAACAGTGTGATTGATTGATTGAAAAGTTTATTAACAGATTGCAGAATGGGTACAGTACAGCTCAATACATACAATTGTTAAGGGGATGCAGACCAGAGAGACTAGTCTTGTTTACATCAGGGTCCCCCATTTTCAATTCATCATAATATGTGTCCCGACCCCACTTCTATGTTTCAATAAATTATTTGTATTTAAAACTATTAACACTGACTCATTCCTTCAGTCCACTCAAAATTATGCTAATATTCCTTATGTTGTTTATGATATTAATTGAAAATAGCATATGAGAGTATTATAGTAATAACACATGGCGATATACTAAAAAGCTATTTATAATTTTTGGCTAGTAAAAATTCTGCCTGGCTGGTAGTTTTTAAAATCTACCAGCCAGCCAAATGGCTGGTAAGTTAAGTTTGTTCCCTGAGTGGGGTCTCTCTCCCGTCTGTACAAGCTGACCCGAGGCTCGCTCAAGTGTACTCGAGTGCCCACAAAGTGTTTTTATTGAGCCTCAAAATGACTACTCGGGTTTGACTTGCTGGTGCTAAAGGCAGTTTCGTAGAGCAAGTCTCGTCTTGTGGACTGGGCATAACAAAAAATATTGTTTGTTTCCTGTTGGTTGTGAGTTAAGGCCATGGGTAGGTAGGGGATTTATTTTATTTTTTATTTTATTCTTTCCCACGGCGACTATGGATAGGGAATTTCTTTATTTAATTAGAATGTTTACAACAACATGGATGCATGTACTCTGCCAGCATGTTTAATATCAAGATTTTTATGAAACTTTATTGTAAAAAAAAAAAAAAAAAATGTAATCTTTTATTTTTTATTTTTAAACTCATAAAATAAATTGGCAGGGTCGGTCGGCAACCGGAACCAAACCATTATTTTCGTTAGGCCCTATGACAAATAAGATGGTTCAATTACTTTATCTAAATCCAATCAATATTCCTAATGCCGTTTCAATGTAAGGTTATAAAAATAAACGTTCATATAATAATACAATAACCTAAATATACAGCTAAGCCCCATGTATTCTGAAATGTAGACTTTAACAGTGTAGGCAACTAAGCCAATAGAAATAAGGTATAACTCATGAGTGCTTTGGCTCATATAGGAGTCCTTAAGCTTTTAGTTTGTTTTAGTATTACGCTACATTTAATAATGTCATTTATCAGCTATCTGTGATAGGAGTGCAGATGTTTCTGCACTCCCTGCAAGAAGAATCACATATTAGTTGTTTCTCATGAGTGGGATAATTGGGATTCATCCAAAAACTGAGATAAGATTGTTCTTCATTACTGGAAGAGATTCACTCGGAGGCGCTTTAACAATGGATCACTAGAAGGCTTGCCAGGGGCAAGGTCATCTCTTTAGACTGAGGAATTTAATACCAATACTTCAGTTGCTTGAAGCCGTGAACCCCACGGCGACTATGGATAGGGAATTTCTTTATTTAATAATTTTTTTTACAACAACATGGATACTCTGCCAGCATGTTTAATATCCATAATACTAAAGGTTTGACTAAGATTTCTATGAAACCTTATTACATTTTTTTTAACTCATACAATATATTGGGTCGCACCTAAATCGGCAGGGTCGGTCGGCAACCGGAAACAAACCATTATTTTTTTTAGGCCCTGGAGGTCAGAACATGTTGTTGGTACGGCATGTCAACGTTTTTTGACGTTGAGCTTTCACTGTTTAATCAATTTTCAGTTCGGTACGGTTCAGCTGGGAGTAAAGATTAATTCCATTGCTAATAATTGCTGTAAAGCACTTTGGTTGGCTTAGTCATTGTAAACGTTAGGGTTGGGTACCTTTTCACATTTGAACCGGTACCTTTTTTCGCTACTTTAGTCTCAAAAAATTTAATCTACCTACCTCAGTTGTGAAAAAAATAATCCAAACTTCAAATAACCACACTTTCGACCGTCTTCGGCTTGCCATTGCCCCGACTGCTTTGTTGTTTAATCAAGTCAAATCCTAGGTGTAAGCGTGTATTGTGCGTGTTGACTTAAAACGTTTATTTTTTTAATCTTTTTTTACGGTACCGAAATGTGGCACAGACGGATCTCACGTGAATCGGTACTCGGTAGTACCGACGTGATTCGGTACCCATCCCTAGTAAACGTGCTATATAAATCAAGCTGACTTGATTAATTAAAAAAATATTTGATTAAATATGGTTGTGTTCAATGCATTAGCTGAAAGCATAAGGAACAAATATGATAAATAATTTGTTCATAATAATTTGTTTTGTTCATATTTGCTCTGGAGTCTATCCCTCTTTGTCAGTCTATAGTGGACATGTTGGATAACTGATAACAAAATGGCCTCTTGTCTGTTTCAAGTTTGGAAATTATGTGTTGTGTCTCAACGTTATGCACTGAAATGACAAACGTGACTGCATTGGGCAGGGCTGCATTAGGGGTGGGAATCACCAGAGGCCTCACTTATTGCGATACTAAATATATTGCGATATGCTGAGTATTGTGATATTAATATTGCGATTTATTACCTTTTTTCAACTGTCAACATGTTTTATCTAATAAAATAAAGTTCAGTCTCTTCATCTCACGTCAATAATTTTTATTGCAGAACATGGTATTTTCTCAAGCAGACAGATGTAAACACTAATGTACCTGACAAACTGAACTGTTTGTATTACAGTCATATTCCAACTTACTGAATGCACACGTGTGTGGACTACTGTACTATTACAGGTATTGAAATGAACAATGCAACTTCCTTATAAAAAAATATGATTTTTTTTAAAAATAATTAAATATCGATACTTGGCGTGACGTCCCTGTATCGATACAGTATCGCCACGCAAAGTATTGCGATACTACTACGTATCGATATTTCCCCGCACCACTAGGCTGCATGTAGTTCGATATAAATAACATTAAGGATTTGCTGGATTGTTAAATATATTAACGCTTGCATACCTGTGTTCTCCCTCTTATCATAGACTAAACCAAATCTGTAATGCACCCAGACAGAAATGATTCCAGATAATGTGATATAGCTCATCTTACCAGTAGCCTAATAGCCATTTTTCAAGACTGAATGACTCGGCTGCACTCACCACCTCGCCTGGACAAACTAAACGGTCCCTCTCAGTTTTGGATTTAAATGCAGCAGACATCAATTACTAATGTTAACTGAACTTGGTATTACAAGGACGGTCCATGGAAATAGTCAAAGGTCAGTTATACGAACAAATTAAAGCACTATTATACACAGCCCAGGAGTGACTCATTAGGCAAAGAGTGCCAAAGTAAACCAGTCTCTAGGTGCCCCGCCGGTTGAACTGAACGGTTCGAATTAATTTAAAAATGTTCCATCCCTAGTGCCCTCTAATGGTTAATTGATTCTATTGCAGGGGAAATCTGTTTAGCATCGCCATGGACTAGATGTGCTGATTTTTTTTTCCGTAGCCTGTGTGCGAAGACGCTCTCTGATTGGCTAGCCTCGTACAGCGAAGACCCTATCTGATTGGTTTAGCGCCGAAGGGTCTCTTCCGCCTTGTACATATATATTCTCTGCTTCAAAGTGGTTATGCTTTGGCCCTCTTTGGAAGTGGGTTATGCTTAGAGTTAGGGTTGGGGTTAGGCGGAAGAGACCCTTCAGCGCTAAACCAATCAGAGAGGGTCTTCGCTGTACGTGGCTAGCCAATCAGAGCGTCTTCGCACACATAGGCTACGGAAAAAAAACCATGCATGCAATGTTTTCATTTTGAGCCAGTTTCAGAAATATTTTATATTTACCCCAAGTACTAGGGGTGGGGGGAAAATCGTAGTATAGTAGTAGTATCGCGATACTGTATCGATACAGGGACGCCAAGTATCTATATTTAATTATTGAAGTTGCATTGTTCATTTCAATACCTGTAATAGTACAGTAGTCCACACACACAAATGTGCATTCAGTTAAGTTGGAATATGACTGTAATACAAACGGTTCAGTTCGTCAGGTACATGCAACACCGATTACAGTGTTCACATCTGTCTGCTTGAGAAAATACCATGTTCTGCAATAAAAATGATTGAAGTGAGATGAACAGACTGAACTTTATTTTATTAGATAAAACATGTTGACAAAGTTTTACTTTGCAGTTGAAAAAGATAATAAATTAAAAAAAAAATCGCAAAACATCGAGATTTTTAGTATCGTGAGGTCTCTGGCGATTCCCACCGCTACTAAACACTGGAAAAGGCCATTAAACATGTCTGGACCGATCTGTCATCATGAACATTCAAAAGAACTGTTTGATGTTAGAAGTTGAACCACAGATTTTTTTTAAAGTCTATATTATCACAGATAGTTTGGAGCAGTTAAGGCCATATCACCCCAGCTGCACTCTGCTTTTGGCCATATTTTACACGTGACTAGCATAGATTAGCTTGGCTGTAAAGATGGGTCTTATGTTGTTCAATTGAGCCCATTTTCATTCAATAATCTTGAGGTGAGAAGTCGAGGGACCCTTTTGAATGATAATGGCATTTTCCTCCCCATCAAATTGGAAGCCAACTTTGGAGCAAGATCTGCCCCATCTGCCAGTAAGCCATCATGACATGGCTGGTGCCTGTTTGCATTCTTATCTTCATGCTAGCTTAAGAAATTAGCCCGCTAGAAATATATTTTATAAAGACTGCTAAGAAAATGATGGGATTATCGGTAACAAACTATGGCGGCAATAGTTTGTGAAACATCTAGTTGAAATGTGTTTTTTAATTCATGTGACTAATCTCCATCTCTTTCTGTCCCCCAGAGCTGAACTAGCTCCCCGGGTCACCTTGGCACCATGAGCTGGAGCTTCCTGACCCGTCTGCTGGACGAGATCTCTAACCACTCCACCTTCGTGGGCAAGGTCTGGCTGACGGTCCTGATCGTCTTCCGCATTGTGCTGACTGCCGTCGGCGGGGAGAGCATCTACTACGATGAGCAAAGTAAATTTGTATGCAACACGCAGCAGCCGGGATGCGAGAACGTCTGCTACGATGCCTTCGCGCCCCTCTCGCACGTCCGTTTCTGGATCTTTCAGGTGAGCTGAAGGAGATTTGATCAGCTGTCGACGAAGGGGAAAGTATTGCGCTTCCAAGAGAACTGGGTCGTTTAGAAGAGTGCTGAACCTCAGAAATTACTAGAATATCTGAGCGGTTAAGCCAGAACATTAGAAATGCTCCAATACTATTTCACTGTCTATGGCAATTGGAGATCTAACATGCTTCTATCAATGCAGCAAATCTACATTGCTTTGATTTCTAGCATGTTGCATGTTTCTTGGCATTTGATTTTAGCATTTTCTTTTCTTTGAGTTGCCGACCTAACCGTGCTCTACATTCATGCTTGTACGTTGTCCTCCTCACGTGCGCCATGCTGACACCTGACACTGACTCCCTATCCGTCCAGGTCATCCTGATCACCACCCCCACGATCATGTACCTCGGCTTCGCCATGCACAAGATCGCCCGCATGGATGACTCGGAGTACAAGCCTCTCCACAGCGCTCGCAGGAAGAGGATGCCCATCGTCACCCGCGGCGCCGTGCGGGACTACGAGGAGGCGGAGGACAACGGCGAGGAGGACCCCATGGTCGCCGAGGAGATCGAACCCGAGAAGAAGGAGAATAAGAATAAGGAAGCGGGTACGTTGCAGAGAGAATTGATCGGAGAAACCCTGAGATTCTTGGCAATTGGTGTGGGAGAGCTTCCGGGTGAATCGGTAATTGGAAGGCTGTAATTGCCGTTGGGTATTTGGGTTATTGGCTACTAAACCCTCCCTCTTCCTGAAGTGTCAGTAAACCCTCACTGACCGGTCAGTAGGTCTGTTAATGTGCTGCACAGCCCCTGCTGTGTTTTGTCAAAAGCAGTCAGTTTGGTTTTAAAATGTCATTAACTTGAAGCGCCTCCTCCACAGGGTCTTTTGAGTCATGAGACTAAAGATGGATGATCATGTGACCAAAAGTAACTTGGTAGGCCCCTCATTTTGGCTCCGTTTTCAATTACTTAGAATAGGGAGGTGTAGTGGTTACGTCATTGCGGTTTTTCGTGTTCCACCCTCTGTCCAACGCAATGCATTTCCCCATTTCTAAAACGTCTCGTTAAAAACAAATAAAGCATTAACATTTGCATGGTGTACCTTTCTGTGCTTATTCATCCACAATCTATAGCTCAACATGGAAATATTCGCATCGCAATTAATCATAGAAAAAAATCACAATTTTATTTCAACCAAAAATGCTGAAACAATAATGTTAGTGATAGAAGGGAACTCATTTTGTGCATAAAAGGAAAGCTTTTCTATTTCCATGCAGCAGAATTGTTACAATAGCTGATAATCCATTTTCCCAATGATAAATCCCTATACGGGTGGAACAACCAGTGACGTCAGACTACACCTCCCTATTGTGGACGGGGATTAAAAAAACAACGGTTGATTTTCCATAGAAGGCGTACATCTAAAGAGAATTTTCCTATTAAAGTATGACTGGGATATGAGCTAGAAGTTGGTCCTCTCACCTTAAAGGAACGCGCCAACATTATGGGAAATGCGTTTGTTGTCTTCGACAAGAAGATGGATGCCAATTCCCTCTGTGCGTTCGGTAGAAAGCTATCCGGCTTGGGAGGCAGATACCTGGGTGGAGCTGAGCAGTGCTCTGCCCATCACTAGTCCTCCAACAGCATCCCTGCTCTCTGATGACCGGGGTGAATTTAGAGAAATCGCAACGGACAGATACGGGGCAGACAAGCCACATGGGGTCAATGGCACTCTACCTACAAACTGCCACTCCACTGTTAACCCTTTGTAGTGTGGTAGTAAAAGGGTCAACCCTTTGTAGTGTGCTGGTGAAGGGGTTAACCATTTGTAGTGTGGTAGTGAATGGGGTTAACCCTTTGTAGTGTGGTAGTGAAAGGGTTAACATCAATGTGGAACGCCCTACCCACGGCTGTAAAGAAATGTGAATCACTACCCACTTTCAAAACTACTCTCAAAGAGCACCTACGAGGGACTGCAATTCGAAACTGGCCCCTGTAAATGTCCTAACCCAACCCCCTCCAATGTACAGTAAATGTCCTAACCCAATAATACACGAGACCCTCTTCTTGGGACCAAGTAAGGTTTCGTCAATAATCCAATGTACAGTTACCCCCCACCCCACCTACCCCACCTACCAACTTCCTCCAATGTACAGTTTCTTCGTCAAATGTATATACTCTTTTTTTTTTTTTTAGACTCTTTTTGTATCACAAACGGTACTGTATTTGTAAATATGGTATGTCGTAAATGTATAGATGTAGCAGTACTGTCTATCTGTATGTCATATATGTTATGATTTGAAAATGGGGGACCCTGATGTAAACTAGACTAAAGTCTTTCTCTGGTCTGCATCCCCTTAACTGTACCATATTCTGCAATCTGTTAATTACATTTTCAATCAATTAAGGAAATAGCATGGTCATTGTTCATCACGTCACTTCCGACTGAGAGAATGTTGTGCACGTTTGGCTGCCGCTTATCAGTTTGTTTTTGTTGGCGGCAACACGTTAAAGTCCATGTACTGTGTTTGTCCATGTACTATAATTCAATGTCTGTATAGTGCTTTGAGATGCCTTATGTAAGGCGCTATATAAAATAAAGCTATTTTATAGCTAGCTAGCTTGACTACTTGCACAATGAGACAGAATGGCCATTTCTGCGTCACCGGGAAATCAAAAAGTATGTCCAGTAAAAAAAATTATAATTAAAGAGAATCTGGCTGCAAGCCTAGCTTAGAAGTTAATGGAAGTGGATACAAACCAGCTAGCCTAGCTGTTGGCCAAAACACCCCTCCTGGAATTTGAAGCTACATTTGTGCTAAGCTAGGCTAGCTTGCAGCCGGATAGCTTTCTACTGAACCCAACAGAGGGTATTTATTTACCTTCTTGTCTGACAATGGAGAAGACTTAATGTGCATTTCCCATAATGTTGGCATGTTCCTTAACATTGAAACCGGGGAAACACATTTGTGTCTATATGGAGATGCAATTTGTCAGTAGACCCTTGTTACTAAACCAGAATATCTGCCTTGCCTCCTCCCAGTCTCCGTGAGGAAGCACGACGGCCGGAGGCGCATCCAGCGCGACGGCCTGATGAAGGTCTACGTGTGCCAGCTGCTGGCTCGCACCGCCTTCGAGGTGGGCTTCCTGTTCGGCCAGTACGTGCTCTACGGCTTTGAGGTGGCGCCCTCCTACATCTGCACGCGCTCGCCGTGCCCGCACACCGTGGACTGCTTCGTGTCGCGTCCCACGGAGAAGACCATCTTCCTGCTGGTCATGTACGTGGTGTCCGTCCTCTGCGTGGTCCTCACCGCCCTGGAGATCCTGCACCTCGGCATCGGAGGCATCCGCGACACTTTCCGCCGCCGCGCCACCCTGCACGCCCACCGCCCTCTCGGCCCCGGCCGCTCGAGGGGCCCGCCGTCGGCCCCGCCCGGGTACCACGCGGCGGTGAACAAGCTGAAGAGCGACTCCGGCGGGCCGCTCGGCGACTCCGGGCGCGATAGCCTTGGCGACGAAGGCCAGTCCCGGGAGCTGGAGAGACTGGACCGCCTGCGGCACCTGAAGCTGGCGGCGCAGCACCTGGACCTGGCCTACCACGTAGAGGACGGCTGCCCGTCGCGGAGCAGCAGCCCCGAGGTGAACACGGCCTCGCTGGCAGCCGCCGAGCAGAACCGCCTCAACTTCGCCCAGGAGAAGCAGGGAGAGGCCAGCGAGAAAGGTGCGGCTGGCATGAGATGCTCTAACTGGTTTTGTTTTATTTGTCACATATAAGGTGCATGTACATTGTAACTGAGGGGTACAATTCCCTGACTGTATTAATCAAGTACTGATATCATTAAATCACTACCGTCTATGTACTCCTGGCCAATACTGTACATAAGTATTTTAGATTAGAACACTCCCACAATAACACGGTTTTCCACACAAAATACTCGTTTACAATATTTATTACATAAAGGGGATATTAGATTACATCACTTTGTCACTTTGGATGCGCTTATAAGGCAAATAGAATGTGCAGGCAAATCAATAATGAATAGTAAGTAATTAGATCTAGTATTCTGGGATAGGGGTGTACTACCCGTTGTAAGCCAGTAGAGGGGGGCAAAGCTCTAGGAATGTCAATGGTTCACGGAGCTGTAGCAAGGCACCTGTAGACGGTGTATTTACTCCCTGAGTCAACGGGGAAAAGCAGCCTGGTCCCAGGATGCGCGCCGTGTAGGTGAAAGCTGTGGAGTCTCTGGTACGACAAAGACGGGCTTGAGTGACGTCCCTACGGGCACGTAGATCCCACAGCCGTGGGTGTAGATGGTTCTCTGCTTCCAGCAGCGTGGTGAATAATAATCCTTGCCCGAAAGTGGCACTGCCGGTGGGGTGTAAATCCCCCGTGGTGCTGCTGGTCCGGTGTAGATATCCTCCGGTGCGGTAGTGCACGGTTGACCTTGACGTTACTATCCTTATTAGCACAGGCAATAAGTGCTCTATGTCGACGCACAATTACTCACTCCACGTGGTCTTTGACTCGTAATGAAGGTTTACTAATAAATAGAGAACGATACGACAAACAGACGTATTAGGATAACACGAGACTATCTTGGGGCGATGCGAGCCCTGCTCTGCCCACGTTGCGTAGTGGGTGAGACGTTGCTTGGATAACTGAACCAGACTGAACTGAAGGCGAACTGAGAGGGAACTGCAAGGGGGGTTCTGTATTCGCCGCGCTATATTTATATGTGCGGGGGGTAAACGATGGTGCCAGCCTGCTCACTGTCTCGTAGCCGTGGGCGAAAGCGGGCATGTTTGGGCAAGTCCTGGCGGTAGCTTTCAAGTCAGCTCGAGGGGGTATGGCGCTGGCGCCTAGGGGATCGCTTCCAATAGGAGAACGAATATTATGGTCTGTCCTGCTACCAGGTAAAGGGATATTCCGTATATATTGTACAAGGAATATACAGGGGATATCAAACGGTATACGAATATTATACATGGGATCTCAGGCAATAAATATATATATTCGGTTTAATCTGACCCTTTGTAACATACATAATACATTACAGTGAAATGCTTGGTTCTGTATGAGCCTCCCGAGATTGTGCTCCATTATACGCAACGTACTTGCGTTTCCACAATAACGATATGTCTCTCTCCATATGACATTGGCCCCCTAAGAAGTTCAGGTCTCCTAGAGTGTGGTAGCTTGTGTGTGTGTATATACAATCTAATGTCTCTCTTCCTCCCGTAGGAATACATGCCTGAGACGGAGCTTCCTGCTTAAAACGTCTGCGCTGCCGTTCCTACTGACCCGAGGCGTACGGGAGGGAAGCACATATGGGAATGCAGTCAAGACCACTGAGGAGGCTGGAGTCTGTCCGTCTGTGTGTGTGTGTGTGTGTGTGTCTGCCGGATGAGAGGATGAGAGAAATGTGCCTTTCAGTATTAAGGGCCCTTGTAGAACTAAGCTGCACATGCAGCGTTGTGGCCACAAGTACAGCTGTGCATCATGGCCCGCTAAACTTGAAAGCCTGCCAAATACTTTTGAGTCTCGAGTTTCAGCTTGCCGACCTACACTCCCTCACCTTGATGCTGCCTTGTAGCTGGAAAGCCTCGCCTACGCCCCGACTTCATTTCGCCCCCTTTTTTGTTTTGTTTTTTGTTGTTGTTGCCATGCAACATCAGTTGTCCATCAGAAACCATAAAATTTTTTTAAGGAGTTCATTATGGGCTTCAAATTCCTCTGTTCAGTTTTTTTTTGCTTCTCCTCCAGTCTTTCAGATGAAAGATGTTCAGAAATGTCTCGGAACGCTCGCTGCACGCTTTGCTGTTAAGTCGGGACTTGTTGTGTTTTGGCCTCGGGAGAGCGGGGCGAAGAACACAGCCGTGGGTTAGCTACCATATTGTCCCCAATATAAGACCTCTTTTTCAAGACTCCTTTTTCTTTTTTATACTTCTTTGAAGACTATCTTAAAGGAAATAATTTTATTTGAAGATAATGATAATAAAACACTTGTCTTATCGATGCACCACTGGTGCAGGCGTGAGGAGACTGTCGGGAGAGGCACGCTGGGAACCCGCTGACACACGGGGGGCCGTGGCTGGACAGAGCCCTGCAGAACAGCTGTTTGAAACCCATGGGGGTATGGTGCGCCTCGGGCAGAGGGAGGGTCCCAGCTCCAACCTCCACCCGCCGACACCCCTATTTCACTTTGTTTTCACAAAACGGTCTTATATTCGGGACAATACGGTATGTCAGTTTTGATTAAGTGTGTGCAGTGTTGTATGCCTTGACTGGCTTTGACTTAACCATTGGTAAGGCGAGATGCAAGTCTTACTTCCAACAGACTTGAGGAGCTGTTTAAGATTATTATTATTAGTGTTGGCCAATAGCGACTCTTGTTCCGTTTTCTTTTGAAGTCCAAGTCTTTTGTATAGTCACTCGAACTAAATTGGCCAAAATGTTTACCTGGGAAATGCTTGAATTCTTTACCGACTAGAAATGTTCTTTCCACGCTGTTTTAACATCTTTTCAAGTATCGTTCTTAAATAGCTTTTTTTTTGTTTTTGTAGTTGCTAGTTTTTTTGTGTGCGAATGGCACCAAACGGTTCAAATAACTCAACATTCCTGTCATCGCTATTATGCTGTCTTGACTATTCTGATCAAATTTCCAGTCTTATCTTTGTTGAGTCTCAAAGGAAATGTGTGTACTATTTTGTGTACTATTTTGTGATCCTTTCTCATTTCAAACCACCCCGGAAATATCAGCACTTTGTTGTTTTTAGAATAAAGACAAAGGGCACACTGTAAGCTTTAAATCCAAGTCTTTGCATCTCAACATGTGTCACTTTGTTTGTTTTTTCCGACTGCAGGGATTGGATTTGTTTCCTTCCATCTTAACCTTTTCAGCTGCTGTAACATGTATTTTTGTCTTGTGAAAACATGAATTATTTTAATTCCACACGTTTTCTGCCTCTACGTCCTTGACTCGTCTTAAAACCCCCACCCTCTCTTGATCCTCCAATGACCACCTGACCATTGCGCAATGTTTGTCAGAGGGAAGCGATTGTTGTGATTGGAGGACCAAGAAAACAGGGCCTGGGTTTGAGATGGGTAAGTTGGATGCACCCCCCCCCCTTTTTTTTAAAGCATGTTGTAAATGAGGCAGGAGAGGATTGTGGGAAATCATAAAGTCTCTTGATGCAATCTGTTGTTACCTGAAGGATAAGGCCATTTGAGCCGGTTCTGAAACACTTTGGTGCCATTTCAACTGTTCGTATTTGATTTAGAAATTAATTGAGCCTCCAATGTTCATGCTGGATACATTCCTTAATTCCTTCTCATGATTTGACATGTTGAAAGACTGCTTTGTTCTTGGAATGACTTTGAAAAATGACTTTGAAACTGGCGAGTGCCACGCGCCTATTTCATATGCTGAGTTATTATTTTTATACTTCATCTCACTTAACACTTGCAACAACGTTCTCATTTTTGAATATGGTACTGCTTTAACAGTTTGTTACTTCTGCAATTTGTTTCTCCAAGTTTTGTAGTTTTTGTAACTTTAGAGATTATTGTCCTTCAGAGAGAATTAATAAATATATTGTGAATAGAAATATTTGTGTTTCTGCATCTGATTGGTCCTGTTTGGCAAAGGTTGCCCCTCCCCTTTTACTGTGTACAATCGTGTTAGTCCCATAATGACTGCAGCCATGTAAGATGTGGACTTTGTAATGGGACTAGGCTATTTCATCAACTCAATTCAATATGAAGGTAGCGGGGTTATATTGTATGACCTTTTCTGGATTTAAATTGAGAGGTCTAGTCATTGAAATAATCTAAATGTACATGGGAAAACCTCCCAAGAATTAGTTACACACACACGGTTCAAAACCAGAACATTTAAGAATCCTCTTGGCTATTCAAGGAGCACAAAATGGTACTGTAGTATGTCTAGGGCAAAAAAAGATTACATTGTATTTAAGATTTATTTTGGAAACCTTTACTGTGTATTTGCTACACTTATTTTGGATTTGGCGCATATTGTCTACTTGTTGAGCTGTAGATTTTCAAATCAAAAGAATCATTGGTTTGGTTTGAATTATAACTCAGTATAAATGATTTATCTGGATCCATGTCAAATTAAGCCTACACTGCCCTCTACAGGTGATACAGAAATTACACATGCATACACACACTAAGGAAAATAAATCCATCAAGCACTTTTCATCAAACCAAAAGGTTTAATAGTTTATTTGATCACCAATTGTTATAGAGGGAATTATATTTGATAAAAGAGAAATAATTTCTCTTAAGTATAACATCGATAAGTATAAACAATGACTCAAGCTCGCTGAAAATTGTGTTGCTGCTACTTCAACAAAGCCCTGTTTTTATTATTTAAAAAGGCACTTAACAATTTTTTGCACATAATCTCGTGCTTTTATGTACTTTTGAGAGTAAATTAGTTTAACTATGGCCACCAGTGATGTCCTTGTGTTGTGTTAACAGCTAAATTAAATGACATGGTAGCAGTCCCTATGAGACAAGGTATTGCTCGTTTTTCCATCTACATTTCATGGCGCTGTGATTAACACAACGCAAGGATGTCCCCGATGACATCACTGGTGGCCCTATTCAAATTAATTTACTCTCAAAATCCCATTATTTTTATTTAAAAAATCTGACCTGTATCTGATTTACATATGAACGTGACAAATATAAAATAGAGTCCCATTATGAGCAAAAAAAATCACATTTGGGCCACTGTAGCCTGCAGTCGGAGCGTAGCCTGCTCCAGAACACGCGTCACTTAGATGCAGGTGCACTCCTCTGGCGTGATGTTGGGCAGGGTCTCGTACTGGAACGAGTACCCGCCATCGGACGTGGTGGTGACCCTCAGTGACCGCATGGTCCCCGGGACGGGGGCGCAGCACCGCCTGATCCCCGGCGAGGCGGTGCGATTGACGGCCGAGCAGTTGCCGTGGCAGTAGTGGAAGGTCAGCGCCTTGGGGTGCACGATCCAGTGCTCCCAGCCCAGCTCTTCGAAGCTGACCTCCATCTCTTCCCGTCGGCAGTCGCCGTAGTCTTCTCTTTCCCACAGGGGGCGCTGTAGCAGCTCGGCGGCGTTTGACGACCAGGGAATGGTGGTGGCGGCGGCTGCACGTGGTGAGCGCTCGGGATCCCGGGGCTGAGCACTGAGGTGGAGGAAAGGCGTTTTGTCCGGTTCGTCCGCACGGCACTCGCAGGTCGGGCAGCGTACCTGAAACACGAAGGGACCTTGGGACGCGGCGGCTCGGAAGTCCCACTCAAGGCGGTAGGTGATCCAGCCGTCTGAGCTGGCCGTCGACGGAGCCTCGGCCGCCTGAAGAAGCTGCTGCTCTGAAGTGAGGATGAAGAGGGGCGCGGAGGAGTTGATGCTGCCGGCCCCGGCGTAGAACCAGAAATGGGCTGAAGTGACCGTGAGCTCCTGGTTGTTCATGGACGGCTGGAAGTAATAGGTGAAGTGGCTGGTGGCCGTGTTTTCTGCAGAAGAGCCAGACCTGGTACAGGGTGAGTCTGTCGACGTGAGAAACCGAGAGCAAAAAGAGGTAGGCTAGATTATTGTACAGATGAGCATGATAAGCGTTTTCTTTTGCTCGCCCCAGACATAGACACACATGCACACATGCACAAACAATACTACATATGCCCCTACACGTGCAGAGGTCATGGGTCATAGTGTAGATAATCCATCGGAATATGAAGGGGAAGGGACAATGCAGACTAGATTAATATAGGCTTGATTATATTATATATATATATATATATACTGCTCAAAAACATAAAGGGAACACATAATCATTACAATGTAACTCCCAAGTCCATCACACTTCTGGGATATCAACCTGTCCAGTTAGGAAGCCACACTGATTGTGAATCGATTTCACCTGCTGTTGTGCAAAGGGAACAGGCGGAAATGAGAGGCAATTTGCAAGACGCCCCCTAAAAAGGACTGGTTTTGTAGTGGTGGCCACAGACCATTTCCCTGTCCTCATCCTTTCTGGCAGATTTAGTTACTTTTGCATTTTGCCAGTGCCCTCACCACTAGAGGTAGCATGAGGCGGTGTCTGCAACCCACAGAAGTTGTAGTGCAGTCGGGTAGTGCACCTCATCAAGGATGGCACATCAATGCACGCTGTGGCAAGAAGGTTTGCTGTGTCTCCCAGCACAGTGTCAAGAGCATGGAGGAGATACCAGGAGACGGGCCAGTACACCAGGAGACGTGGAGGGGGCCGTAGGAGGACGACAACCCAACAACCCACTATCTGGTCCTTTGTGCAAGGAGTAACAGGAGGAGCACTGCCAGAGCCCTACAAAACCACCTCCAGCAGGCCACTAATGTGCATGTTTCTGCTCAAACTGTGAGAAGCAGACTCCATGAGGGTGCTATGAGGGCCCGACGTCCACAAGTGGAGCCTGTGCTCACAGCCCAACACCGTGCATCCTGATTGGCATTTGCCAGAGAACACCAGGATTGGCATTCGCCATTGGCACCCTGTGCTCTTCACGGATGATAGCAGGTTCACACTGAGCACATGTCCGCCTACAGGTGGGAGATTGACCATCTGCTGACCTGGTGCAGCCAGAACAATCTGGAGCTCAACGCTCTCAAGACACTGGAGATGGTTGTGGATTACAGAAGGAACCCAGCCCCACTGAACCCCACCACCCTGTGTGACTCCCCAGTGGACACTGTGGAGTCCTTCCGATTCTTGGGAACAATCATCTCCCATGACCTCAAGTGGGAGCTGAACATCAGCTCCCTCCTAAAGAAAGCACAGCAGAGGATGTACTTCCTGTTGCAGCTGAAGAAATTCAACCTGCCAAAGACGTTGATGGTGCACTTTTACACAGCCATGTCCATCCTCACCTCCTCCATCACAGTATGGTACGCTGCAGCCACGGCCAAGGACAAATGCAGGCTGCAGCGTGTCATCCACTCTGCTGAGAAGGTGATTGGCTGCAATCTGCCATCCCTCCAGGACCTGTACGCCTCCAGAACTCTGAAGCATGCAGGTAAGATTGTGGCCGACCCCTACCACCCCGGCCACAACCTGTTTGAGTCACTCCCCTCTGGCAGGAGGCTGCGGTCCATCTGGGCCAAAACTTCATGCCACAAGAACAGTTTCTTCCCCTCTGCAGTGAGCCTCATCAACAAGGCTTGGGACCCTCACTGACACCCCCCCACTGTGTTACATTAACACACCCTACTGGACTATATACTTGCCCACTGTATTATTACTTCATTCTAATTAGTGTATATAATTGTATAATTCACCACATCTGCCCAGTTGCACAGCCCTGGCCTATTCATATTCCTACTTTATTTTTACTTAAAATGTATATATCTATTGAGCTATATCTAACTTAGTTTATATCCCACATAATTGTATTCAACCTCTTATACAGTCGTACAGCCCTGGCCTATATTTTATTTCATAAATATATTATTCTATTGTGCTTAACTTAACTTCATATTTCATTTTACTTTACTCCACCACTTTATTGTATTATCTGTCTGTTAATGTCTGTCCGCTAATGTCGCACCAGTAACGTCCAAAGCAAATTCCTTGTATGTGTAAAGTATACTTGGCAATAAAGACCATTCTGATTCTGATGTGACAGAGTCTGGAGACGCCGTGGAGAACGTTCTGCTGACGGCAACATCCTCCAGCATGACCGGTTTTGCGGTGGGTCAGTGATCATCTGGGGTGGCATATCCTTGGAGGGCCGCACAGACCTCCATGTGCTAGCCAGAGGTACCATGACTGCCATTAGGTACCGGGATGAGATCCTCAGGCCCATTGTCAGACCATATGCTGGTGCAGTGGGCCCTGGGTTCCTTCTCATGCATGACGATGCTCAGCCTCATGTGGCTGGAGTGCGTCAGCAGTTCCTGCATGATGATGGCATTGATGCTATGGACTGGCCTGCCCGTTCCCCAGACCTGAATCCAATCGAGCACCTCTGGGACATCATTTCTCGTTCCATCCGCTGACACCACGTCGCGCCACAGACTGTCCAGGAGTTGACTGATGCCCTGATCCAGGTCTGGGAGGAGATTCCAGTAGGGAGTGCATACAGGCACGTGGAGGCCACACACGTTACTGAGCCTCATTTGGAATTGTCTTGAGGAATTTCCACAGAAGTTGGATCAGCCTGTGATCAGATTTTTCCACTTTTATTTTGAGTATGATTCTGAATCCAGACCTCCATGGATGATTTAGATTTCCATTGATCATTCTGATGTTGTTTTGTTCTCAACGCATTCCACTATGTAATGAATAAAGATTTTCAACTGGAATATTTCATTCATCGAGATCTAGGATGTGTTGTTTAAGTGTTCCCTTTATTCTTTTTAGCAGTGTATATATATATATAGGAAAGCAGTTGATTAATTATGGTAATTGCTATGGCATTGTGTCATCAGCATATAACGGGACTATGCAAAGACGTGGGTAAAAGTATCTGTCCACATGATACCTTAACAATGAGGTATGAATGCCTTTTTAAGCACTATCTTTTTCATAGCATATCCTGCCCTGTTGTAAATTAGATTCACATTCAGATTTATTTGCCATATGCAACAAGTACAATGGAATTCTTACTCAGGATTATGAGAGATCAAATTCATAATCAAATACACAAATGTGCACAGCCTTTTTGTGTCAGGGGCTGAAGCCCCCTTTTCACTGTCCCTGTCTGTCCACATGCCTATCTATCAAACCATACTTTAAAGGAACACGCCAACTTTTTGGGAAATTAGCTTATTTGCCATCTACCCTGGAGTTAGACAAGCAGATACATACCCTTTTCTTCTCCGTGCATGCATTAGGCTTAGGGAACAGCCGATCCGTTAGCCTAACTTAGCGTCATTCACTGGAAGTAGGTGTGCCAGTGTAGCCTAGTTCCCAACAGTCACGAAATACACTCCAAATACAACTCAAACATTCCTGTATACATGTTGTGATGACCTGTGTATTTACCAAATGGAGAATTTTTTTTTAAGAATAATTAGACATTTTCGTTTTCTAAGCAGATATATACTCAAACATTTTTTGCCGAACCACTGCTGCCTGGGCGCAGTGATTTCATCACCTCAAAAGCCCTGTTTTTTTTAAAGCTTTTTGCAGTTGTATTTGGAGTGTATTTCGTGACTGTTGGAAACTAGGCTACACTGGCACACCTACTTCCAGTGAATGACGCTAAGCTAGGCTAACGGTGCGGCTGTTCCCTAAGCCTAATGCATGCACAGAGAAGAAAAGGGTATGTATCTGCTTGTCAAACTCCAGGGTAGATGGCAAATAAGCTAATTTCCCAAAAAGTTGGTGTGTTCCTTTAAAAGCAATGACATGAAAAATACTAGAGATTCAGTACAATGATGTTTTAATTCAGTCTTATTTTTTTGCTTATTGTATAATGTTATCGTCAGTTAAGTATAATTTCTTTCAGCTTCAGAAGTATCATTTTTGTTTTGATATAACTGTTTTAAGTAAAGTCACCCAGGCCAACTCCCTATGTTGAGGGGGTGTGGCCTTTTGTTCACTAGACACTATAGATGCTCGATAGGACTACGCTGATCAGTAAGCACCACTCAGCGAGATGTGACTGATGGGCCAATCGGAGTAACCTGTGTATATTATGCAATATTTCAGAGGAAGCAGATTGGATATCTGAAATGGCTTGATTTTGTTATCTGAAATAGCCCTTGATATCAAAGGGCTTCAGTCATCATTTTCACAACAGCTCTAACATGTTGGTTCATTTTATGCCATAGCTTCTGTTAAAAAATGCAACAAGCAAGATTGAAACAAGATTTAAAAACAACTTAAGTAAATGGAACAAAGTACTATAAAAGTACAACACACACAGATTAAGAGAGGAAGAGTGATATTCCATTCAAATTCCATACAAATTCAGACAAAGCTTCTCACCAGAACTGGGGAAGAGGATAATCTGTGAGTTCTCTGGGTGCAGCTTGTGGTGGTGATGGTGGAGGTGGTCGTCTACCCAGGCTGCCCTGCGAGCTCTGGAGGACCTCCGGTGACCTCTCCCAGCCCCCGCCTCGCCCCGCTCAGGGCCCTGCGCCCTGGATGCGGGGGGCTCCTCCAGCCCCAAGCCCTCCAGCACCCGTCCTTTGAACCAGGCCAGGACTTGGTCACGGGGCAGCTCGTCATCCCGGCAGGCTTGCGTCAGGGTGCAGGTCCACAGGGGGCCCAGGAAGACCAGAGCAGAGAAGATCAAGACCTGATTGCTGCACATGGTTAGGTATGAAGCCACTTGCGGTTACATCAACTAATATGGTGATGAAATACAAAAGAAAAGACGGAGAAATTGTAATATTGTGGATCGGATCCCGAGGCCTCGATATGCTATCGCAGACTTCACTGAGTGGGAAATGAGACCGTGTCAGTTTTCAAGGTTCAATATCCTCTAAAATGCGTGTTGACCTTTTTGTTATCTTTCTCTCAACCAGTCAGCTCCTTGCGTATTCCAATTCAACGCGAGAAGCTCTCCGCTCTGTTGCCGGGTTTGTTTTGATAACATCTATAGCTATCCGTTTGTTTTGGAAAAGCTGGAGAGAGAGAGATTTATGTTGCCAATATCCAGCATAGCTAGCGAAGGGTGACCTTGTGTGATCTTAAAGTATCTGCTGTTTCTATCGCCAGGAATGAGTCTTTCTGTTATGGTGTACTGTGTTCTGTACTGAGTAATGTCTTTGTGGTGCATGGTTCACAGTCCAACACATCATAAGGGTGTAGTTTGAGAAAAAAAATATATATGTATGTATATATATATGTGTGTGTGTTTTGATGCAGTAAAGTGTTTTTTCATTGCATGCGTCCAGTCAGCCCAACACAAAGTATGGTAGCTTTCATTCTATTGTGTTTTAATGTGTTATTTCATCAGCAAAAAAACGAACTCTAAAAACACTAACATGTACTATTACAAATTATTGAATGATTGGATTTCTGGTACAGTGGTCCTTTAATTAGGAAAGTAACAGCTGCACACTCAACCCCCCCACCCTCATCCTCCTCCCATTATTCCACAGCACCTGTTTTCCCAATAAACACGGAGGCGTTATCTAGCTTGCTGGTAAACCCTCACGTCTTCTCATATCTAACCGGCCTTGAATCTGTCCCACCTGGAAGCCCTTTCAGACAAAATCATTTTCATAATCCACTATTTCTAAACGTAGCACTACTGAACATGTTGTCGCTGAGGACGTACTGTAGAAGGAGGGGCTTCTGCACCAGGCCAAAGGGAAACTGACTGTTCTGAAGAAGAGGCTACAATTAAATCTTGTTTCAAACTTGCTCATAAAGGACACAGATGGATGGAATCCCTGTGGTGTGAAACTTGTGTTTTTCAGCCCTTGGAGATCTTGATATAGACTCAGGCATGCTTGGTGATATTTAATAGGCTTTTTGGGCAACATTTAAATTACACACACACACACACACACACACACACACACATGTTAATGCGCTTTAAAACTTAATTAATTTGTATCTATTGATCCGTTTAAATCTTTAATAACAAACCACAGTCTGCAGTTGTTTTTAATTATTTTAAATGTTTTAATTGATTGACTTTCTGTTTCTATATGTTCTTATGTGTTGTCTTTCTCGATGTCATTGTAAGTGAGAGCTTGCAGTCAATGATCATTCAAAATTAAATAAAGATTGAATGAATGAATGAACATGTTTACAGCCAACATTGACATGCATTAATTATCTAACCCCTAACCTTAATCCTAATAAATGCATGCCTATAACTACTAGCCTTAATCCTGCCCTAACCTTAACCACTAACCAGAAAATCAGCTTTTTCCAAATAGGGGATGGCGGTTTTGACCCCTATTGGACACCCCAATCAAAAGTTTGTGGACTACTGTATGTGTCCCCCCAATTTTTATAGTTAGAGAGAGAGAGACACGCACACACACACACTCACTCACTCACTCACTCACTCACATAGACTGTTGTAATGCAAACATCCTCTGACCAGGGGGTAAGTTTAGGCCTGGTCCGTGCCTCTTGCACACGATATTGATAGTGTCTCAGCAGACAGCCAGTCTGCACCATGACTAACTAGCAGTCACACCTCTTATCTGGGGCCACTGACCATTATTCACACCCTGCCAAGGAGGGAACAGGAAGGAAAGAAACCCCAACCTGAGCGTGGCATAAAAGTAAAATGGCCACCGTGTGACTGTGGTCAATTATCTGCTCTTTCATGTGACGCGTGGCACAGAGAAGACATGGAACCACTTCATGACGTACATGAAGACTCTTTAGTCGAGTAAAACAAACAAATAAATAATATTTAGTTAATTCTACCCAAGTAAAAAAGTATTTCAAATGAAATGTAGCCTATTTATGGTTTTATACCCTTAGAAGTAAAAAGTTAATTTTGTACCATGTTACTACCGGTTATAGTTTACTGCCTTGTCTCCATTATCTGTTCAGCCTGGCTGGGGCTAGCCATGGCCAGGTTTGGTATGGTATGATTGTGTTTGCGTCTCCATTGTGTTTCTTGTAAACTCTCCAGTTGCTAGGCAACCTTTCAAAATTCACACCACCAACTGTGGTGCACAAGCTAAACCATGATGATACAACGGTCCCAGCCTATGGCCAGGTTGTGAAAGGTGGCTGTCTCAGCCGGGGTCCAGGTTCTAAAGACGGCTAAACCCTGGCTAGTGGAGACGAGGCATAATTAACTGTGATGATGTCATGGTAAAGGTTATGTATCACCATGGTAGCCTAGCACATTTGTACTTCAATAATACCACAGTATAATCCAATTTAAACCACGACACTGATGGTAATATTATGGTATTTCCATACGTTTTGTTCACTACCATCATGGTGGAAATACCATGATGTTTTTTAAAGGGTCAAAATCAAATGTAAAAGGTTATTTAGTATAATATAATGTCCTCTCATTACAGTGACAGAAGGCTTGCCGTCTTCGGTATTCGAATAAGCTATGATTCTGATTCAGTCCATGACTTTTATGAACTGATCACATATGAAACACAGTATGTTTCTTTCTTAAAGGTAACTATTATAAATGTAATATGTATGCAAGTGTTATAAATGTAGTGAATACAAAAATATGATATTGGCTTCAAAATGTAGTAGAGAAAATTTTTCCCATGCAAGTATGCAAGTACAAGTACCTCAAAACAGTACGTAAGCGTCCCTGAGGAATAGTATGTTGAATTAAAAAAAGAATCGTTCATAAATTACATGTATTTTTTGTAAATGTTCAACTGTGTCACATGGCATTCAGAAAATAGACACTGACCTATATTCTGGACACCTGCTGTTAAAAGTGCTTTATTCTTGCCAGCAGAGGATGCTAAAATACAACATTGTTTTGCGTGTGTGTGTGTGTGTGTGCACGGGTGGGTATGTGCATGTGTATGTTATGCATTCTTGTGTGTTTCCAGGGAGCTTGTACTGTCATGAGACACTCATAATGTGCATAAAGGTACTCTTTATACCTCTTCTGTGTCTACTGTTGACCTAAACCTACCCCCTATAAAAAGAAAAAAAGAGCACTAGCCTAATGTCGCCCCTGGTACACAGTATTATTGCTTTTATGTCTTCATATATACCTTGTTCACAGCTGCTATTCTTATGTGTCATAGCAGGGTAAACACAGGTGTAACTGATAATGTTAAAGGTGCTATAGAGTAATCATTAAAAAGAATATATCAAATAAAAATGATAATAAATAGAAATACATCCACAGAGCTTTTAGAAAGGTGCAGAAAAAAAGTTAAAAAAAATTAGATGAATGAATTTATCATTTTGAAAGTTTTGGCAGGTCCAAAATGAATGTTGTTGTTTACATGGTGTGTGCATGTATCCCCTCCCTACTCCCCATTTCCCCACATGGAATGCACCTGATTGCATAAATGACATGTTGGTGCTCTAGTGTCACATCTAGTGGCTGAATGTTATCTATAGCACTTTTAATTATGGTTCCATTCCATTTAGGTCTTCCAGTCCGATACCCCTGGAATGTTGCTCGCAGGTTCGCTAGAACGGCTATGGCAAACCTAAATGGAACAGAACCCTAATTAATACAATTAGTTACACCTGACTTTACTCCGCTATGACTCATCAAAATGGCTGTGAGATGCTGTTGGACAAAGTGTTGGCCAATGTCATGGCAGCCATGTTGGCACCTGATTAATGGGTAGAAGGAATAGGAAAAGACAGATGGTGGCGATGAGAGGCTATACAACCTCTGGACGGCCTCCTATAGACACGTTTGAAAATCACAACAATAACCTTCTAAAAGAACCCACGTTTATTTCCTGTTGCAATGTTCGCTAATAGAATAGTTGACAAGGACACTATAAAAGAAGGAACGGTCATCGTGTCACTGTGTAGTTGGTGCCAAGTGTGGAAACTTTGAGTTCGGCCGACATTGAGTTGAATGGGATCAGCCATTTAAACAGGTTATTACCTCAGATCCAAAATCATCTGCAATTTGTTGCATTGTTAACTAGCTAACGTTTGATATATTGGTTTGTGTGTGTTTCCTCAGATAGCTTGTATATTTAGTATATTTTAATTCAGGCTTCAATAGAACTAGCACCAAAGTCTGACACCAAGAAGAGCATAGAACGCTGGTATTCTGATGTGATGACCCTTCCTTCTTGTATAGTTTCCTTGATAGTTGACAGGAAATTTTAGTTTGAGTCCAACTCCAAACAACAGAATTCCAGTGAAGCCATCTATTTAACATGATAGAACATCATCCTCAAGGGTTACACAGAGTATTTAGATAGATAGATAGATAGATAGATAGATAGATAGATAGATAGATAGATAGATAGATAGATAGATAGATAGATAGATAGATAGATAGATAGATAGATAGATAGATAGATAGATAGATAGATAGATACTGTATATAGAAATGATGGGAAATTACAACATTTTACATTGCCAATCTTTATTAATGAAACACTCTCAAAGTTGAAAGGTCATTGTTATAAATTAGAGTTGGATTAATTTGGAAGTGGTCAGGGATATTGCGTTCTGCTCCTCTACAGTCATCTAGTTACAATTATTTGCAAACGAAGGAGAAACAGCCACAGCTCTTTTTCACCTGTTGGGAGTGCCCCAGGGCTCAGTTCTTGGGCCAATTTTATTTATGCTGTATTTTCTCCCCCTAGGATCTATACTTAGAAAACATGGCGTCTCATTCCACGTGGATAACAGTCAAATCGACCTGCCATTGAAACAAAATGATCCTAACTCTTTAAAACCTTTGTTAACATGCCTTAAAGATGTCAAAGCATGGTTGGCCTTAAACGTTTTTGGTCATTTGGTTGAAGGCAGCTAGAAGCCGTTGGGTAGTGTAGTTCTTCGAAATTCCAATGCTCATTGAGAGCTCTGGATGTCCTCTTCTCAAAATTACTACAATCGTCATCATTCAGCGACGGCCGCTAATTCAAAATGGCGGATCTCTGCGATAAATATATACACATTTCAAAAACTAAAATCTCACTATTATTGCTGAAAATATACACTATGACTGCTGTTGTGACATGGTTAGGATGTTTACTCTTGAATATGTTTTTTTTTTATATACACTTTTTCTCCTCCTATTTTTCTGTATTTTTCTTCCATCCCTATTTAGTCGTTATGCCAATTCCCCCCTCCCCTTCCTGGTCGTTGCGCAATTTTTTTGTTGAAATGGTTATATATGCTTTTAGACCTCTCATCTTGATTATTGTAATGCCTTGTATGTTGGCATCAGTCAGGCCTCCCTCTCTCACAGTTGTAATGCCTTGTATGTTGGCATCAGTCAGGCCTCCCTCTCTCACAGTTGTAATGCCTTGTATGTTGGCATCAGTCAGGCCTCCCTCTCTCACAGTTGTAATGCCTTGTATGTTGGCATCAGTCAGGCCTCCCTCTCTTGCTTGCAGTCCTGCTGCTCCATCTTAACTGGTATACGTAAGCGAGAGCACATTTCCCCTGTACTGGCTTCCTCCACTGGCTTCCTGTGCGTTTTTGGATTGATTTTAAGATTTTGCTGTTTGCTTTTAAGTGCCTGAACGGCTTGGCACTGCTCTACCTCTCGGACCTGCTGGAACTTTATGTTCCTTCAAGGTCCCTCAGGTCGTCTGATCAGCTCCTTCTGGCTGTTCCTAAGTCCAGGCTAAAGTTTAGGGGGGGGGGGGGGGGGGGGGGGGGCGTGCTTTCCCAGTGGCAGCCCCAAAGCTCTGGAATGAGCTGCCTCTGCATGTTAGGCAGGCCCCCACTCTGCAGGTGTTTAAATCACGCCTCAAAACACATCTATTTTCTTAGTTCCTTTTAGACACTTGCCTTTTTATGCCTATGTACAGTATATGTGCTTTACTGTGTGCTTTTGATATATATTTTTTTTTTATACTTGTACAGCACTTTGGTCAACTTTGTTGTTTTTAAATGTGCTCTATAAATAAAGTGTATTGGATTGGAGTGCTGCTGCTTTTCTCTCCTCCAGCAATGGGATCTTATCTTTTAGTTCAGCCTCTCTCTCCCTTCCTCCACATGTCCATCACCATCCAGTTGGCTTCTTTCCAGAGGTTGAAGGTGCTCGACTTGATCCTTCTACAAGGTGTCCCTGTCTGCAGCCTGCTCCTCAAGGGGGGGGGGGGGGGGGCTATTGGCTTATGTTCATTAAAATGCTACAGCCAATCACCATTTATCCCATTCTCCAATCGTATTCCTCCGTCCGACAGCTCTCAGTATCGGATCTGTCTTCTTGCATCGCACCACCACCTCATTCTCCTCCTTAGATTTTAGAGTTGTGTTACTTGTAAAATAAAATAAAAAAAAATTAAAAAGAATACTAATAATAATAATTAAGCACAACCTAGGTGTCTACTACCTCGGGTTGATATCACCCTGCTGCATACAAGCCAAACCAGCCTTCACCTTCTACCCCGATCATCCTCATCAATCATCATCCTTTCATTATCAGTTGATAACAAGAATCTCAAACTCAATGTGAATTCTCACCTTCTCAGTGAACAGTTTCTTTCTCCTTCTCCCACTGGGTCAGCTGGCACCCCAGTTGTTCTTGGGTTACCATGATGATAGTGTCCTGGCTGGACTAGATGACTCTCCAGCTCAGAGATGGTATCATGATGAGACCTCAGCTGGTTTATAGAACCCACTATTTTCAACAACATGCTGGTGAGCTGAGCATGTATATCTTTTGTATTTTGTATTGTCTGTGAAATGTGGTTATATTTTGTGTTTGTGAAATATATGGTTATATTTTGTTTTGTCTGTGAAATATATAGTTATATTTTGGATTGTCTGCGAAATATATGGTTATATTTTGTATTATCTGTGAAATATGGTTTTCAGTCACCATGTTCCGCTGAACAACAGCAGTGTGACAACTTCCTGTAACATAATGTTCACTTGTTCCTTGAGTCAGCTCTAAAATAAAAAATATATATCAATTAGGCTGGTGGACTGGCACAGTAACACTAAAACACCTTTAATAAAGGATATAAATTCTTCTTTGAAGATTTCATCTTAACTGTGAAGGTGAGTAATTTCGTTCACTATGCCAGTGTTGGCTAACGTAAGCTAACATCAGCTAGCTAGCTAATGTGCAGAACGAGGCTGAAACACTGGGTCGCTGCTTTATGAAACGCTCGACACTTTTACTCGACAGGGACATCTGGTGGCAAACATAGTCATAGCAGGGGACCCTGATGTAAACAAAACAAGACGAAAGTATTTCTCGGTCTGCATCCCCTTAACAATTGTGTGTATTGAGCTGTACTGTATTGTACCCATTCTGCAATCTGTTAACATTTTCAATCAATCAATATTGGGGGTCCTGGAAATCTACTAGCCCGCTGTTGTAGGTAAGACACGTGGTGCAGGGTTTGTTATTGACACAACAACACATGTCTTGACTTTGTAATGTGACGTTAAACAAGTGGCATAATAATGTATATTGTAGCCTACTTTTGACAAACGCACGTTTGAACGAGTTGATTTTGAGCAAGATGTTTCATATTATTTGTTCAGATAACAATGCAAACTCGAGATGATAACATTGAATGGGATTCCCTATGTTCCCCGGGTTCTATGTTCCCCGCTTTGATTGATTAAAGGGGAACTATTTTACTATTTCTTACACTATTTGGGCACTTTTACACAATTCCTGTGAGTCTATGGAACACCTCTGTAATATATATATATATTTTTATTCATTGTTTTGTATTTCTAATCAAGTCCTCAAAAACAGCATTTTTCTACCTCAAGATCTCAAGCCGTTTTGAGCCTGGGCTCCAACCACTGTGTGCAGTTCATCTTGTACCTGATGCCACACAGCCACATTAACATGCAGCGGTGTCTTTCTGACATCACAAATCATCACATTTTCAAATGACTCAGTTCAGTGAAGGTGAATATTGTGAGAGGAGAATTGGAAGAATGCGCCAATATGAGAATTAGAGACATAGATCATATTAATATAAGTTCACATAGCTAGGAAACAATTTTTTATTATTTTTATTATTATTATTTTATTAATTATTAATGTCCGCCTTGTTTCGAACGGTTAAGCTTAGGCCCTCTTTCGAACTGGTTAAGGTTAGAGTTTGGAATCAGGGCTGGTGGTCTAAAATCTTCAATCAATCAATCAATCAAAGCGGGGAACATAGAACCCGCGGAACATAGGACCCGGGGAACATAGACATGCTCCCCATTGAATTGTGTTTCCATGTGCTTGTGCAATGGAACAGATGAGGGGGATGTGTGATGATAATTTTAACATTTAACTGTATTGATATATTGATATTGGGGGTGGGGGGGTTCAAGTGCTTGTGCAGTGGGGCAGGTTAACGCTCACAATTCTCAACAAACTTGCACCATGCAGAAAGGATATTGGGGTTTGTAGAGTTGCCAGAAACATACCTGAACATTAAAAATATGAAAAATATTGTTTATCAAGAGAGTAGAGTACCACATGCACTCTCAGAACAGAACCCGTACGTGTGTCCACTCCATAACTCAGTTATCTTCATGGCTATATGGCTTCATATAAACCGAATTCCCTCTGATTGATTGATTGAAAACTTTATTTGGTACAGTACAGTACAGCTCAATACATACAATTGTTAAGGGGATGCAGACCAGAGAAAGACTTTCGTCTTGTTTACATCAGGGTCCCCCATTTTCAATTCATCATAACATATATGACACACACGACATACAGATAGACAGTACTGCTACATCTATACATTTATGACATACCAGATTTGCAAATACAGTACTGTTTGTGATACAAAAAGAGTCCAGAAAAGAGAGTATATACATTTGACATAGAAACTGTACATTGGAGGAGGTTGGTGGGGTGGGGTTGGGTGGGTGGGGGACGGGACGGGACGGGGGGGACGGGGGACTGTACATTGGAGGTGGTTGGGTGGGGGGTTGGGTAGGGGGTGGGTGGGGGACACTGTACATTGGAATATTGACAAAGCCATACTTGGTCATTTACTGTACATTGGAGGGGGTTGGGTTAGGGCATTTGCAGGGGCCAGTTTCGAATTGCAGTCTCCCGTAGGTGCTCTTTGAGAGTGTTTTTGAAAGTGGGTAGTGATTCACATTCCTTTACAGCTTTGGGTAGGGTGTTCCACATTGATGTGGCATAATTGCGAAACGTGTTTAGTCCCTTGTTTGAGCCAAATCTGGGTTTAACATGATTTGTGGAGCTCCCTCTGGTGTTGTGATTGTGGTATTCACTGACCTTTGGGAAGTATTTTGACATGTACATGGGTACCTTGGTCGTGTAGTGTATCTTGTAGACCAGGCCCATTGCAAGTTGCTGTACTCTGTCGTCTACTCTAAGCCATCCTAGGTAGTCAAAGTGGGCAGGGGTGAGGTGGGTTCTCGGAGTCAGGTCAAGCAGTAGTCTGACCAGTTTGTTTTGAGATGTTTGTAATTTATTGATATCAATTCAGTTGTTTTTATATCTTTCCATTAGATAACACTCCCAACTGGGGGCTCCTGTGCTGCTGGGAGGTCCATGATGTGACCACCTCAGTATGCTCCTCTTCCAGACAGACGGCCCCTGACAGTGTGAGGAGGTTCACTCCAGACGTGGCGTAGAGGTAAAGCATTATATTGAAACTGATACTGCGTTCCAGACAACTCGCTACTGGGGATTTTACAACCTCCCTCCTACTTGGAAAAAGTACACTGGAACGATCCTCAAAGTCAGAGTTCCTACTCGAAAAATGGTAAATAATCAACTAAAATGTGCTTTTAAGTATACATTACATTTAAATTTTTACATTTAGTCATTTAGCTGACGCTTTTATCCAAAGCGACTTACAAGTTCTGTACGACAAGTCATCAGGAAGGGCACAACTCTAGCAGCTGAGTAACAATGTTCATCAAGTGCTACAGTGTAGGTTAGTTTATTAGGACAAGTGCATGACAGTAAGGTTAGTTAGGCTTAGATAAAAAAAAAAAAACATTATACAGTATCTGCTTGTATTTAATTGAAATAATACATACTATCCCATAGTAAAACATATTCTGTCTTGTCACATGCCACAAAAAAATATAACTGTTTGTCACGGTCAGCCATGTTTTTTAGTTTGTTTACATGCACCTGGAATGCTTGGAGGTCGGAACGAAGTTGGAATTTTCAACCGGGAAATCCCCTTCATGAGTTGTCTGGAACGCAGCATTAGATTGTTTACAGTGTTGCAGCAGCAACGCATCTCGTATGGGCTCCCCTTCCTGCTGGACCATGTGGGGGAAGAAAACCAGAGTTTCAGATTTGATATACAGAGTTGAAAATTAAATGTTATTTTTTATGTTTATTCCTACGCCACAATGTTATTATATAGAGCGTCCCTGTTTATTCCTCAGCGTTGTGTGAATCACCATGTCTCACAGTATCTGCACTGCTTGGACACCCTTTTGTTACCTCATCCCCCTCGTAGGAACATAAATACATACACACACAAGCTCACACAAACACTCTCTCTCTCTCTCTCTCTCACTCTCTATCTCTCTCTCTCTCTCTCTCTCTCTCTCTCTCTATCCCATGCACGCATACACATGGTACATAGCATAATCTAAAAGGGGTGGGCTCTACTAGTTTGCGTGTAGCCTCTGTGCGTGTGTGTGGGGGGGGGGGGGGGGGGGGCTGTCAGCAGCACATGGACAGTCCAGGAAATGTGACCTATCCATGTTGCAGCTGTCATTTCAAGGCTGGAGATGTGTGTGTGTGGGGGGGGGGGGGGGGTTGAGGTATAGGGGCTTGCCAGCCTCATAGCACCAGGGGTGCTTCACTGAAGGGGGGAACAACAAGAAAGAGAGAGAGAGACACCAGGGTGGGGGTTCTAAAACAAAATTTGGGGTCGCACAAATTGTGCAAAAAAATTAAAGAGAGAGAGAGAGTGCTTAAATGGTGTTGACATCAGTGACACCAGAGTTCAGTCTTGACAGAAGTGTCAGCCTCTCTCTCCCTCTCCCTCCCTCTCTCTCTATCTCCCCCTCGCTCTCTCCCTCTCTCTCTGGTGTAAGCAGACCCCAGCCTCTCAAAGGGGCCGTGGTGTGTTGGCTGCTAATGCTACTTGATCCTGGTGGGACTTACACCTCCAGCCTGAGCACAGCAAAGGACAGACAGAGTCGCAGGCTTTAGTAATTCATTCAAGATGAAATAGTTTGCTTCGTGGATCTCGTTTCCTTAACTAGGACTTTGCAAGGATGTCAAAGGGGATTCCTATCCGCTTTCAGGATGATGGTGAGGTGCCGTAAGTTACATTTCCTTAGGTTATCGGGCAAAGGCTATTTTAGGCAACACTTTTTTTAAGCATTATTTTTGGGTATCTATAATGTATAGCTTTGTAAAGTACAGCAAATTATTTCACAAGTATAAGTTCATAGTTCATTATTATTTAACTTAATAAAGATTAGACTACTTAAAAAATGGCTACATTCACTGAAATTAATTAGTGGCGGTGTTGCTACGGTGTGACATATTTTAAAGTATAACTATAATATTTATATTTACAAGTATATGATTTTCACTATGAGGGTAATTGCAATATAGGATCAACAGTTGGTCTAGTGCTTGGAGTGTTATGTGAAATGTATGACTCTTGACTGCCATAACTACTTACATCTAAACACTCACAGCCCGACTGAGAAAATAATCTTGATGCGCAAACACCCGCTGAATGTATAATTAATTAAATTACATTTCTGATTTATTTAATTAATGTGCTCAACATGGTCACAGGTTCTACAGTCTGGATCAAAATGGAGTTCTCCACAAGGATATCTGAACCAAGATGGGGTTCTCCGTACTCCCTGTGAACACAGGACTATCTGAACCCATGGAAGACTCCAGTTCACACCCCGAGGGCAGTCAATGAATGTCAATCTGAGACTCCCTTCAGCCACTAATCAAAAGTCCAACCTCCAAACCCAAAAATGATGTCTGAAGCCCAAGGAACCAGCCCCAGCCCCAGCCCCAGCCCCAGGATCCCCTCAAAGCGGGCCAAAGTCGCCAGCGACCAGGTGGTTCCAGACACCGGGGCTTCAACAGACGAGCCCACTCCGCCGGTGTTCATCCGTAAACTCCGCAAGGCGGCAGTGGGCACGCGGTGCGATATCCGGCTGAGGGTGTCCGTGGGAGGCCGTCCGAAGCCTTTGTTGACCTGGTACCACAATGAAGAGCTGCTTCCCCCGTCGGACTCCCAGGACTCAGGGGGGCTGTGGATAAGGGACTGCCACACCGGCGACGCCGGCCTGTACACCTGCGTGGCCAGCAACCACCTGGCGGAGACGAGCACCAGCGCCGTCCTGGCTGTCATGGACCTCGGCGATGGTAATTATTATGTCTTACTTAGATTCAAATGCAAAGCTCCCCAGAGACCTGCAATGTTACTAACTCACTCTGTCACACATTCACTCACTCACTCACTCACAGTTTGCCATTCTACCCCTTGTGGCGGTTCACTGGGCATGACACTTTGTGTAAGACTGGTGTTATGATTTAAAGGAAAACTCCAACATTTTGGGAAATTAGCTTATTTGCCATCTAGCCTGGAGTTAGACAAGAAGATACATACCTTTTTTCTTCTCTGTGCATGCAGTAGGAGTAGGAAGACACACACCGTTAGCCTAGCTTAGCGTCAGTCACTGGAAGTAGGTTCCTCCATTAGCCTAGTTCCCAACGTCTTCCTACTCCTACTGCATGCACAGAGAAGAAAAAGGTGTGTGTCTTCTTGGCTAACTCCAGGGTAGATGGCAAATAAGCTAATTTCCCAAAATGTTGGAGTTTTCCTTTAACTGGTGCCCACTCCATCTGGTGAGTAATTTACTTACTGCAGTGAGCACAACTTAAGTGATTGTTGTCAGTATTATGAAGACCAAGGCGTCCATCAAGATGGATTTGATTATTTGCAGCAATCGTTTAAAAGCGAAATAGACAATAGAACGTTTCTGGAAATTGGCAAGTCTTGCTCACAGTCTGATGCACGTCTGCTGCAGTAGTTCCAGTAAACAGAAAGTAAGGTCGGGTGGCGTCTATACTTTTACCAACCCATTTCCAGTTCCGCGTTCGCGTTCTGCGATCTGATTGGCCACTGACGTTTCTGGTCATGTGACATGTGCGCCAATAGCGTGACGCCTGTTTCTGCGCCTATTTCCGCGTCGAACAGCCTGCAAACTACCTAACGCCTAGTTTATCACTGGTTAAGCTTAGGCGACTCTTTCGAAGTTGGTTAAGGTTAGAGTTTGGAATCAGGGCTGGTGTTCTATCGCCCTGCTCTAAGACAAACTCTGACCTTAACCAACTTCGAAAGAGTGCCTAAGCTTAACCAGTGATAGAAACAGGCGTCACACGATTGGCGCAGATGTCACATGACCAGAAACGTCAGTGGCCAATCAGATCGCAGAACGCAACGCGGAACTGGAAATGTTGGTAAAAGTAATGACGCGGTCGGGTGAGACATTCACAGAGGTTAAAGGTAGAATCTGCAATGTTGTCAAACAGTGACATCTAGGCAAAAGAGCCCCGTTTGGAATTGCACTTTGTTTAAATGTCTTTAGTTTTGGTCTGATGTGCATGGGTTAGAGTTGAGCGGGGATAGGGGGAAGGGTGGCTACTGGTGGCCACACCCCATGCTCTGCCAAGAGAGGTCTGGATAAACTCACAGTGTAATAAGTTACTGAACTCCAACCCACACATCAGACCAAAACACAAAATGTTATGTTAACAAAGTGTAATAACAAGCACGGCTCTTTTGCCTAGAGGTCGCTGTTTGACAGCATTACAGATTGTACCTTAAAACTAGGCAAGAAACTAACAATGAGTCCTTCCCTAATATCCCTGGACATACAGCAGGACTACAGCAATGTGTTGTTGTTGTTGTTGTTGTTGTTGTTGTTGTTGTTGTTGTTGTTGTTGTTGTTGTTGTTGTTGTTGTTGTTGTTGTTGTTATTTACTGTGTAGGCTACTGTTTCTGTGCTTGTGTAATATTGTTGCTGAAATCTATGAACACCAGTAGCTAGCTACTCCCAACAGAATGCCGTTTGGTTTGATGATACTGCCTTTTATCATTCCTATCTGATCCCACAAATCATTAAGCACATCTCCAGACAAAACATCCCTCCAACACACATTGGAGGCGGCTTCTGTATTTGAGCAACCAGTAACACTATATTGTCCCATGTCTGTGGAGAAGGCTTAGGAGATGGGCTTGTTAAAATTAGCCTGTGAATGTAAATAGACGCTAAATGTTCAGGATGGGGTTGGTGCGACCACTATCATCTGCTGTTGCTTTCTATTAGCAGCACAGTTGACCTCTTGACCTTTTGACCCCCTGGGGGGGAATTGTTGTTGTGATTCTTGAGCTGAGGAACCTGAGGGCAAGAACATGGCAGCCATTTTCGTTCAGAGGATTAATGTTGCACGCAATCAAGACAAGATGGGTTCTCGGAAACTTCTGACTAATAAGCATCCTTGTATTCATAATCTATATGTAGGCTGTGGAAACAGCTATGGTAGCTAGCCTAATGATAACGTAAATGGACTGCATTCATATAGCTCTTTTATCACAAGCACAGAACTCACATTCATCGGGAGCAGTTAGTGTCTTGCTCAAGGACTTTGACACGCTGCCAGGAGGAGCGTGAATCAAACCGGCACCCTTGTGATTACCAGTTGACCGCTCTACCTTCTGAGCCAATGTTGCCCCCATAGCAAAGTTGGCAGCTTGTTTGCATTCAAGTCAGAATTCCAAGTAAGGACACTCTGACGAGTTCTATTTCATCTATTTCTTAAAGCACTGGATCTTCTATCTCGCGCACGCCCATGACCCGAGCCAGCCGGGGTACATCCCCCAGTGTAATCAGTGGCTCGGCTCATACAGAACCGTCATCTAGGATCCATAGAACCTCAGTTACATACCTAACTACTTGAGATGCATTTTTTTTTTACATCATGTCAAGATGGAGGCATAGGCTATAGGCTACTATAGTGAACAACATGGCTTTTAACACTTTCCGTGCCAGCCGTGCCAGTCCTATATACCCCGTTACGTGCCACTGCTCTATTCAATGACAGAGCACTCACATTTGTGAACGCATAAACTATATCTTAAATTATGGCTATGTGTCTAATACGACCGTCGCTTATCAATGACTTGTTTGCAGTCAACATTGTCGAAACGGATTGTTTTTTAATCGGTTCATTTCCGTTTTATACCATTTAGAAAAACACTCGTTTTTTGAAACTTTCAGAAAAAAAAAGATTCTGCAGGAATCGTGCTTTACTGTAATACACAAAACACAGTGTAATTTTTCTGCCTATTTATGAATCGTTTTCAAATAAATGCTAGATTATCGATAGTATATGTGTACTTATGCACGCTATAGAAGCGGGCTGAAAAATCCATTATCTTATTTCCTGATCAGCTACACACACTCACAGCCACATACACATATAGGGGGACACGTTGATATATAGGTGAAAACAGCTCTGATTATCCCAATACTGGTCAAATAGATTCCTTACCTCAGATCAGATGTTCTCCAAAAAGATTATTCCAATTCCTGATCGCCATTCCAAATATCGATCGCGTTTATTGATCCAACGCTGGGTGGTCGAAAGACATATTCCACGCTGTTCTGATGGTGGGCAATGACTGGGATCGTCTCCGGTTACTTGCCTGACAAGTAAAATGTGGAATCCGGACTCTTTTTTCCCCATGCGTTTCATTTAATCCAATCCAATGGGGTGCAGTACCATCCGGAGAGACGATAGGGGTCGGTATTTTCCCTGTTCGAGCTCAGACAGATCCCCACTGGTAACATGAGGCTATATTGATGAAATATGAATGGAAATCGATAATAAAAAAAATAACGATTAAACAACGAGAAGTTGGCACTCAGCGGTTGGCATGAACTAACGAGATTTCCCGTCGTTGGCACTGAAAGTGTTAATATAGTTATACTATTTAGAATACACTTTAGTTCCATTTTCAAAATGAAATAAATAACACTTTATTAAATAGTTTCTCTGCATATTGCTGCTGCTCCAAAGAGTTTAAAGCGAGTGTATAATACTTCCGACCTACACAGTACAGCCAACGCCTTCCCACTGCTGCCCTGCCATTAGAGGCAAGAAGACTGCTTCTTCTACATTTGAGATTCAGCTGTGGTTGGAACACTCAATCTTCTGCATCGCTTAGTGTAGCCCTTTCACACCGGCAGGGCTCCGTGCCGGTTCCCGAACCTAATCTTGAACCGGCCGGCGTGTTCAGATCGTAAATAATTGGTTCGGAACCTGAAAAGTCGGTTCTCAGCTGGAACCAAAACATTTTTGGTTTTCCCTTGCGAACCGTGACATCATCAGTGGGCGTGTCATATTCTAGGCTGTGAAGACAAGCGAAAATGGCGAAAGTGGCATTGCACTCAATTGATCCATTCAAGCGATTTGCGACTCATCTCAAAATGAGATTAGATTAAAATGTATTGTTATTATAGAGCACAACAGTACAGTACAATACACCATCCAACCAGAGTGGATAAATAAATGCTCCAGAAATAAATAGATGCGTGGAGAAAGGCAGCCTCAGCGTGCGAGCGCACACACACACACACACACACACACACACACACACACACACACACACACACACACACACACACACACACACACACACACACACACACACACACAACACACAACACACACACACACGTCTTCTTTTTTTATCCAAATTAGGGCATTTGTGTGGTGGTAGGTGAGAGTTGGGACCTCTGTCACCTCTCCACTTCTGTGGAGCTTCATTCATGTAGACAGACAAAATTACTATCTTTACTGTCATTATTATTCTTTGTTTTGGTAAATTGCTTGTACAATGTGCATGGAAGTATTGTTTTATTCTGATTGTACAATGATTTTATGTTTGAATGTGTTATGTTATTTTGAGAAGAGCCCAGGAAGAGTAGTTGTTACTGAGGTAACAATGGGGATCCTGAATAAACTAAACTAAACACACACACATACTGTATATGTGCGAAATGAATCGTTCCAGCAAAGTAGGCTTCTATTATTCGAATGAATTGTTTTATTGGGTATTATAGTAGTAAGTCCTACTGTAGAACATGACATAATTAGCATGACATCTCTTGACAAGTGTAAACTATAGATTAGTCGGTCGCAGTCAACCAGCACCTCCTAAGGGGTTGGCCCCTTTAGCTCAACTGGTTAGTGCGGCTGCCTGTGGATCCTATGGTCACAGGTTCAAATCTCTCGGTTACACAAATTAATTATTTTTTTATTTCATTCATTTATTTATGGAGCATTTATTTATCCACTCTGGTTGGATGGTGTATTGTACTTGTGCTGTATAATGACAATACATTTGAATTGAATCTAATTTCGCAAATAGTTTCAGGCTACCTGTTGAGTGGATCAGCATGGTGCAGATGCAATGCTGAACCTTTGAATCTGTTTTGCACACGGCACATTTAGCCACTGTTGTGTTTACTTCCGCCTGAGTAACGCCCCCCATTGATGACGGAGGACGTGGAACGTTGGTTCTGCTTAAATAGGTGTAAACGCGGGCTGGTTCGCCAGAAAGCACCAAGGTTCAGAGGCTCCAGAACAGAGCCAGAGCTTGAACCGGAGCCCTGCCGGAGTGAAAGGGCTAGTGGAAAGAGTGATGGGGATTAGTATCCTCATTTACAGAATAAATCGGGAGCCTCTAGGTGACAATATACACAACAGTCAATTTCCTCCTTAAACGTTGTAGAAGATTCATAGCAGTGTCATAGGGGTTTTCTGAGCCACAGTCTTGGAAATCACTAGGGCTGTCTTAAATACTTCGAAGCTTCGAAGCTTCGTTCGATGGCACAAGCTTCGAACATAAAAAAAAAAATCGGAGTAAAAAAAAAAGAAATCAATTTCTTTTTTTCAAATCTTTATTTTTTATTTTTATTTTTACTTCGGTGTGTGTGTGTGTGTGTGTGTGTGTGTGTGTGTGCATGGGGCCATTGGGTGGGGCCGGGGGACAAATACACTGGAGGAAAGGAACCCAGCTCAGCACTGCCCAAATTATATCATCACTATTGCCTGTTTGAAGGATATCATCCTCAAACACATATACACCACCTACATGCCTATTCTCAGTCCTTGCCCCACAATGGTGGAATGAACTACCCACCCCAGTTAGGACAGCCGAATCCCGTCCAATCTTTTGCCGTCGACTAAAGACGCACTTCTTTAAAAAAAAAAAAATACAAATAAAGTTATTATTCTTCAACCATTATCTGAAATAAAATTAACTAACCTTACTGTCATGCACTTGTCCTAATAAACTAACCTACACTGTAATACGCAACACTTTGATGAATATTGTTACTCAGCTGATAGAGTTGTATCCTTCCTGATGACCTGTCGTACAGAACTTGTAAGTCGCTTTGGATAAAAGCGTCAGCTAAATGACTAAATGTAAATGTGAATGTAAATGCCTTGTAGAATTCCACACATAAGAAAGAAAGATACTGGGATGAATAAACAAAATAGGAAATAAAATGTAGAAATGCATGCAATACATAAATAAATATGAATCTCCATATATGAAATAGAACATTTAGATAAGGTGCTACTGAGATGTTTTGGTGAGTTCTTTGTTTTTTTGTGGAAGTAGCCCTTCTTAAAAATGCATGAACATTCACTGATAATTGGTCTGTACGTGGAGTCTACAAGGTCTACATTGCCGGACCATGTAGAATCCGGACCTTGTAGACTGACATAATTCTGTGCATAGTTTAGTCTACACGGGCCATATTTCAAATAATCAAAATCTTACTTCATTCATCTTAACACTTTCAGTGCCACCAGGTGGCGCCAGAGTTAGCGCTTGAATGCCACCATCCACTTTAATGTTAACGTTAATATCGCCTAATCTATGTTTTAAATTATGGCTATGTGTCTAATTTGCCCGTCGCTTATCAAAGAATCATTTTCCAGTCAGTGCTGTCAAGGCAGATTGTTTTTTTATCGCTTCATTTCCGTTTGAGAGCATTTTGAAAAGCACCCGTTTTGAGGTAACAAAACAGCCCATTCTGGGCCATTCTGTAAATCGTCTTTTACTGGAATATTCCAGAACGTTGATATTTGTCTGCCTATTTATGAATCATTTTCAAATAAACGCTAGATGATCAATATTATACGTACACGCACGCCCATTCGAGGCGCGCGCTGATAATAGCCGTGTTCATTTCCTCATGGATTTTACAGTGAAACCGATAGAGGACATTTCACAAAACAGCTTATATCTTCATCAAAATGAGTCTGATTATCCTAACACTGATAACATAGATTCCTTACCTGACATCAGATGGTATCCAACTGGTATATTCCAATTCCTGATCACCATTAGAAAAAATCGATAAGTGTATAGATCTAACGTGTATACAGTAGAATTCATGATCCGCGGCGCTCAGAGGATCCATAATGAACTGTGGTAACCCCGGCTGCATCAGTGGACTGGAAAATGTGGAGTACAGGATTTTTTCCCCCATCCATTTTCATTGAGTCCATTCCAAAATCCCTTATGTCATCTGGGAGACGATAGGGGGCGCTTTTTTCCACATCTGATCGCCGGCGGCTCTCGGGTAGACTAGGGTAGGCTCGCGTGATGCAATATGATTTCAGATCGCTAAAAAGAAATTTAAATAAAAATTCTGAGAAATCTCGTGAGTGGCTTTCAACATAACTATTATAAATCCGAGAAAACTCGTGAGTGGCAATCAAAGTGTTAAACATTCTTGATTTGGGGGATTGGTAGTTCCCATGAAATCTGAAGTTGTTCAAACGACAACAGCGATCCACCTTGGATTAAATCACACAGCCGTGTTGGCTGCGTCACAGTCACGAAAGGGGCTACTTAATTCATTAATCCAATCCACTTTATTTATAGAGCACATTTAAAAACAACAAAGTTTACCAAAGTGCTGTACAAGTCCCACAACATAAGATAAAAAAATAAAAATAAAAAAAAAATTATAAAAATAAAAAAAAAATTATGAATTTTCTTTTTAATTCAAAGCTTCGAATTAAAATCGAAGCTCGGCCCCGAAGCTTCGATTGCCCAAAAAAAATTCTAACCCGGGAATATCCAACTTCAAATGGGATGCAGCATGTCATTACATTTCCTACTTGGAACTTCAGAGTTAAGTGTCCATTTTAGTGGTATTTGTCCTGCTTTGAGGGCAAACAACTTGTTCTGGGTTGTCTTGAATGCACAGTCACCTGCAGGACAACTGGTTAAAGCATGGCAGCCATCTTGGTTCAAACGATACTTTTGAAGGACAAGCGGTCACTACGTGGCAGGCCTTTTGTTTTAAACGTTTTGAGAGCAACTGGTTTAGCATGACGGCCTTTGGTGAAAATAATTTGGTGAAAATAATGCACACCAACTGTTTCCAAGGATGCATTAAAATCAGATTTGAAGTGGAAATTAGTTTGATAATGTATATTTGAAAAGCTCTCCATGCAAAGATTTTGCTTGATAAATTAGGCCTGTAGACTTTGATGTGAATCTGGTGAACAACACCAGGAGAATGTAGTAATAATCTGATTATCCCTTTTGTTGAGAAGACAAGTCTACCGGCGAGGTTTCTTAACACCTCTAAAATTAGAGCGCTGTGCTGGTGGCTGTGGGGTAGCTATGCGCAGGCAGGGTGATGGTTCTGTCAACATAAATTATCTCCAAGACTGAAGCCTGAGAGAGATGAATTGGTCTTTTGAAAGTCTTCCGTAGGAGTGAGGCGCCACTTGCTGTCTCATCTCTCTCACCCTGCTGTCTCATCTCTCTAATCATCTGACTAGAAGCCTCCTTCTCTCACTTATTTTCTCCATACTATCTCATTACTCACTTCCTTCTTTCTTTCTTTCTTTCTTTCTTTCTTTCTTTCTTTCTTTCTTTCTTTCTTTCTTTCTTTCTTTCTTTCTTTCTTTCTTTCTTTCTTTCTTTCTTTCTTTCTTTCTTTCTTTCTTTCTTTCTTTCTTTCTTTCTTTCTTTCTTTCTTTCTTTTGCTTCTGTTCTTGTTACATCAACCATAGCAAATTCTTTACATTTAGATCTAGATCAGGAGTGCTTAAAGGCCCAATCAGTGATCCAAATGTAAAGAAATAGTTAACCCGTCCACCAAAAGAAAAGAGAAGAAGAATGTCTAATTGTGGGCTTATCTCAAATCCTGCTGCACCACCCTTACATACTTTGCATGACCCCTCATCTCTCTCCCCCAGAGTCGTTGGCATTTGTCCTTATTTCAAGCTATTGGATATAATGGACCTTTCAGACCACAGTGGTGGAGTTATCTCATTCTAACTGAGAGACCCTGTAGCACCATCACTAGAACACAGTAGTGGTGGGCCTGATCTCTGCCAACGACGAAAGGGCCTACCTGGAAGAGGTAGAGAACCTGTCACAGTGGTGTCAGGAGAACTGCCTCTCCCTGAACGTCAGCAAAACAAAAGAGATGATTGTGGACTTCAGGAGGTCGGGGGTCAAGGACTACAGCCCCCTCAGCATCGACGGGGCACCGGTTGAGAGAGTGAACAGTTTCAAGTACCTCAGAGCCCACATATCCGAGGATTTTACATGGACCACACACATTGACAGTGTTGTGAAGAAGGCACGACAACGCCTCTACTTCCTCAGGCGCCTAAGGAAGTTCCAAGTCAGTCAGAAGATCCTTAGGAACTTCTACTCATGTACAATAGAGAGCATCCTGACCGGCAACATCACCTCCTGGTTTGGGAATAGCACTGCACAAGACCGTAGCAGACTACAAAGAGTGACACGTTCAGCCGAACGCACAATTGGAGGGGGGCTTCCCACCCTCCAGAACATTTACAACAAGCAGTGCAAGGGGAAGGCTAAGAGAATTATTAAGGACTCGAGCCACCCGAACAACTGCCTCTTTGAACTGCTGCGGTCAGGCAAGCGATACCGGAGTCTTAAGGCGAGCACAGAAAGACTCAGAAGAAGCTTCTATCCCCAGGCCATCAGGCTGCTAAACGAACAATAAACACTATGCAACAACCATCAAATGCACACAGCACACACACCCACACGCACACACTCACTTAAACAAACAACACACTGCAGCACCCACTCTCCACACTTTAGATCACACAAACACACTTTATATTTATTGATAAAGGATTTGCACTACAACTCGTACACCTACTGTAAATTGTACCTAAATTGCACCTCATCCCATTTCTGCCTTGCACTATATAGTATTGTATATTAGTACACTGCACAGTATTGTATATTATATGGTAACTCAGTTACGTCTATTCTGCATCGAACATTGTACATATGTCTAAACTGAACACTGTGACCTCATTTTTTTTTTACTTCTAATTTACATGCTATACTATGTTATTTTATTTCATACTTATCTTGTCTTGCACAGTCTCTGGAGCGTAACAGTAAGAAGCATTTTGTATAAAAGTATTCTGTACTTCTGTATGACAACTATTAAAGAAACTTGAACTTGAACTAGTCTCCAGTCCTGGTAAATGGCTGCATTTATATAGCGCTTTACAATTTGTTCCTCACATTTTACCCATTCACTCACACATTCACACACCGATGGCAGAGGCAACCATGCAAGGTGCCAACCTGCACATCGGGAGCAATTGGGGGTTAAGTGTCTTGCTCAAGGACACTTCGACACGCTGCCCGGCAGGAGTGGGAATCGAACCGGGAACCTCTGGATTACCAGACGACTGCTCTACCTCCTGAGCCACTGTCGCCCCTTAGCATCAATAACAGTCTCCAGTCCTGGTCCCAGGATCTAGCCTTAGCACCAATACTAGTCTCCAGTACTGGTCCCAGGATCTAGCCTTAGCACCAATACCAGTCTCCAGTACTGGTCCCAGGATCTAGCCTTAGCACCAATACCAGTCTCCAGTACTGGACCCAACACTCAGCCTTAGCAACGGCACCAGTCTCCAGTGTCATCTTCAGCTTCAGCCTATAGTTCCAGTCCATCAGTCTTAGTACCTGTCCCTTAGAGAAAGATGAGTCCATGTGTCACCAGCTCTCAAACTGTAACTATGCCAGGCACCATGGTCCAGCTGTCATATCACTCAGCACCTCTCTCTCTCTCTCTCTCTCTCTCTCTCTCTCTCTCTCTCTCTCTCTCTCTCTCTCTCTCTCTCTCTCTCTCTCTCTCTCTCTCTCTCTCTCTCTCTCACACACTTTCTCTGTCTCTCTCTCCCACTCTTATCTCTCTCTTTCTGAACTACTGTCTCTTCTGAGTCACTGTCTCTCCCACTATCTCACCCTCTCTCTCTCTTTATCTCTCCCACTATGTAACTCTTCCCCTCTCTCTGTCTCTCTCTCCCACTATGCCCCCCCCCCCTCTCTCTCTCTCTCTCACTCACTCACTCACTCACTCACTCACTCACTCACTCACTCACTCACTCACTCACTCTCTCACTCACTCTATCGCCCTGTCTGTCTTTCTCCTTGGTGGTTAATTATGGCACGGTATGTGCCAGGGGTGTCAGGGTGGGGGGTGGTGGGCCCGGTGGGGGGTAGTGGGCTCTGTAGTGATGTGTGAATGCCGACGGACCCCCCCCCCCCCTATTCCACCGGCAGACGTCACAGATAATTATAGCGCCAGCGTGGTCAAGATGCCACACTGCCACACTCAATCACTATCACCATGATGAAAGAGCCATAGAGGAGGTGTGTGTCTGTGTGTGTCTGTGTGTGTGTGTGTGTGTGTGTGTGTGTGTGTGTCATTTTCAGAGAGAAAGCATTTACTTGGCTTTAATGGCGGTAAACGCGATAGCGGCGCTGAACAGTGATTCAGTCCCAGATGCACGGCGGTCTGACCGTTTACAATGTTATCAGCTGACGGGATTCAGACTGACGCTGTGACCAGCGTCACGCATCACACGAGTCCCGCCGCTGCCCTTCATTGACGTCACCCCTTTTATTTCGGCGTATCGCATCTGATTGACACATTGTCGACGCCGCCTGAAAGCACGACTCGGTGGTGAGACAAAAGCTCCAGAGGGGGCGGGGGCTGCTGGGGCTGTCAGTCACCTGAGGTTTCTTTATTTTTTTCTTTTTCTTTTTTTGGGAGACACAGAGGAATACTCTTAATTCTGCATACGCCCGACGTGTTGAAAAGGATAACACTTTGTCCTTCCAATGATGAAATACCTGTGATATATTACATTCTTATATTATATTCAATTAATTAGGTTAATAGATAATTTAGTTCCATGAAAGTATTGTAGATAAGAAGAAGGTGTTGCATGGTTTTTATAATTGCCAGTCTGCTGATAAAGGTGCTTTGACGTCACCAGCTGTTTAAAAAAAAGGAGTTAAATTGTGTTATTGCCATCACATAGGACAGGCCATTCTGTATTTTTAAAACGTATTCAAGTATAAACATCATAACCATGTCACAACAGCATTTATAATGTATATTATCATCAATACGTTAGTTTACCAATAGGTTAAAGTGTTATTAGATAGATTTTCGTTTTGGTGTTGTATAGTTCGCGAAAGTCGACCATTTTGGAAAATTTGAACGTCGGGAATTGTAGTGTCTTTGCGGCGATTTTGTAGAGGACACCGAGATCTTTCGATGATCGTTGGAATTTTTCCGAAACGACACATCCCAAAAGCCTCTATGGGGTTTCAAGCAAATTACTTCTGTATGAATTTTTTTAATATCTCTTATTATTCTGGATAATAAACCACACAACTTAACGTTATTGACATATATTGAAGCACAGTTAGTTTATCTTCCCTATTTTTAGCATGTAGCAACAATTAGATTTGAAATTAGTTTCAAAATGGTGGCACCCTGATAAAAATAAAAAAGCTACTCTACATACAGTAGATTTCATTATCTGTTCTTATGCACACCTGGTGATACTAAATCCAAATTGAACTTTGGCATTTGAAATATAAGATTTGGCACAATCCATAAATGTGTGAATTGGCTATAATAAGGTAATTTATAAGCCTGCTATTCTATATTCTTTATTTTTATTTTTGTATTATCTTTTTCCCAGCTGGATTCGATCCCACTGTCTCTGCGGTGGTAGGCAGACGCTTGGTCCACTGCGCTACCCGGCCGCACCCTGCTATTCTATATTCTTAATAATATTTCAAATAGCATTGGTCCGGATGGGAGAATTCAGTACTGTATCTACAAAACCTTCTGTTTAATCATCTTCCCTTTATTAATTTCCTTAGATTTTTGTACACATGATCTCAAGAAGGTACTGAACGAAGGTACAAGTTTTTCATGTCTGGTCATTATTAAATGGTAAATGGCTGCTTTTTTATATAGCGCTTTTATCCAAAGCGCTTTACAATTTGTTACTCACATTTTACCCATTCACTCACACATTCACTCACACATTCACACACCGACGGCGGAGGCAACCATGCAAGGTGCCAACCTGCTCATCGGGAGCAGTTAGGGGTTATGTGTCTTGCTCAAGGACACATCGACACGCTACCCAGGAGGAGCGGGAATCGAACCGGGAACCTCTGGATTGCCAGACGACTGCTCTACCTCCTGAGCCATTGTCGCCCCATATTAGCATGGTGTTATTCACTGTCAAAGATGCAAAGAAAAATCATAATTCATATTCTCCTTTGTTTCATCACAATTTAAGCAAGCCTAGTAATAGACACAATATTTCGGACACTGGGAATACATTCACTGATGTCCATAGATGTCCCTAGATACCAAGCATATGCAAATGGACCTTGTAGAAGTGGAGCAATATTCCATTTACTTAGGTATGTATTTTAGGCGGATTTTCAGAAAATAGGGCTCTGGGCTTAAGAGGTTAAAGGGGAATGCCACTCAATTTAGGAGTTAAATTGTGTCATTGCCGTCACATATGACAGGCCATTCTGTATTAATGATGCAGTAAAGCTATTCCAAAGTATCCATTTTCATAATAGGTCCCCTTTTAACACATTGGACGCCAGAGGTCACTGTGGGCATATGGCCGTTTGTGCCAGCGCTGTAATGCAATGTAGATGCCGGTGTTTGTAGTGCTAAAACTATATTAAATATTATAGCTATGGATCTAATACGGATTGTCAGTGAGTTTCTTCAACATGCAACATGCAAAAAACAGATACTTTTTTCATCCATACATTTCCGTTTTATACCAGGGTGAATATTAGTATAGTTCTAGAGTGATTCTGTGTAATCCCAGGAAACTCCGCCAAACAGCGCTTTACTGCATTCCATTATAAATCGCGCCACTCCTCGCCTGGATCAATAATCATCCTGAAATCAATGCTAGATTATCGGTATTATGTTTCATCATCGATGCATGAAGGGGGGGGGGGGGGGGAAGCCGGCCCTCCGTGCTTTGATCGCAACCAACGGGACACGGCCCACACACACACCACAGACACACGCTCTGATCGCCGGAAAAAAATTATCGGATCAACGCAAGATTGATAACATATAGTCCTTACCTTGTCTATGATGTACTGCAAAAAGAATAATCCAATTATCTGATCGCCATTCCAAATACTGATCGCGATCATGTGCCCAACGTTATCCACCCTCGTCGATGCCATCCCTATAAGCGATTGTCTTGCTGGAGTGTTTAGACCCCGCCTGCACACTGCAGCTCGGCCAAGAAAACAAACCACATTGTTTCAAATGGAGTGCAATAGCGGCTGCAAGGCGTTAGGCGGTGGTATCGGACCGTTACGGTCTTAGACAGAGTGCCACACAGTCCTACAGCATAGCAGGATGAATTATGAATGGAAATAGCGAATAAGAGAAATAACGATCCAATAACGAGTTTATTAGTTGTTGGCGTTATTCGATTGGCGGGGCTATAACGAGTTAACTCGTTCTTGGCAATTAATGTGTTAATGGGGCTTTCAGACTTTAGTCTCTTTGACTCTCTCTGACATTGACTTCCTAGAAGGGACGCCTGGACGTAAAGACTATGTTACATGAATCCTGCCATGCTAGGTCCTTAAAATGGCTATGTTAAATCCACGCTCACGCTCACTTGATACTTGAACCCATACAGGTTGCACCAAATATATCTCATATGAATATTATGATGTCAGTGAGGGACGCTAAGCAACAGCTTGCAGTTGAAGGGACATTTTAACCCAGCATGCGTCTAGACTCTGTTTTGTCAGAGCTGTTGGTGTCATTGGTTACCGTAATTTTTGCTGTGTTCTTTCGTTCATAACATATTGTGCAGTTGTGCTTTGTTTTGATTTGTATTCCAATAAAGTCCTACTCAGTCCACCAAATACATCAACTTCCCCAAAACCAGGCTTTTAGACCCTGGTATCTTTTTTAATTATCATTTCAATAAGCCAAATGTGACGCCATGTAGATTTGTCGCCTGGATGACAATTGGTGTGGGACAAATTCTGTTAGGACTCGGTAACAGGTAGGCTCAAATACAAAACATGGGAGACGGGATAATGTTCAACCCCGTAGGCATTTACTAATAAGTTGAAAAAAGGGAAAAGAACAAGTGCAGTGTGTGTGCATCTTTAGCCTGGCGGCCGGATGACCGGTGGAGAGCACGGGAGTATAACTGTGAAGACACAGAGGGAGAAAACAAAACGAGTCTTCACAGGATTAAAAACTCAGGCACACAGGGAAAAGCACAACGACAAAAACACCATAACATAGAACGTCAGAAATCACAGATACACGGGAACACAACGGGAAGAGGATTAACACAAGACAGATGCAAAAACATTATTACGAGAAGTAATCTCAAATATACTTGCCAGGCCGTTCTTAAAGAAGATCTGACGCTGATGCCTCCATCCATCAGCGTGATTAGTATCACCTGTGCCGATTGCGCGCTTGTAGAGCGAGTGCCGAAGTGCAGGGGGTGTATGGGACAGACAGGGTGAGACGGACACGGAGGGTGAGACGGTGGTAGAGAGAGTTGTGGAGGTGGACATTGTTGGACATTGTGCACATATTAATTCAGCTTTGTTCATCAGTGCAACGTTCCTTAAAGGTGCTATAGATAACATTGAGCCACTAGATGTCCCACTAGAGCACCAGCATATCAGCGTGTCTCAACAGCACGTTTATCCAATCAGGTGCACTCCACGTGGGGACATGGGAAGCAGGGAGGGGATACATGCAACAACATTAATTTTGGAATCCGCCAAATGTTTTCAATGATAAAATTGAAATGATGATAAAAGCAATTATTTTATTCTGCACCTTTCTAAAAGCTCTGTGGATTATTATTATGTATATCTATATTTTAAATGATTAGTCTACACAATAAAACATGACCTGGCGAGTGGGTTTCATCCTAACAATTCTCCTATTTTGTTACTAAATCAAATTTCAAATCAAATTTATTTGTAAGGCCCGACAACAGGAGGAGAGAAACCTTAGAAGGGCCGTTCAAGGGGGGATCTCCCTTCTTAGATGTCGGTGATAGTAGTGTTGCTATGAATGATCGATGGGCGGAGATTAAAACAGGCATACTACTGAATGTTGAATGAAGAAATAGCCACAGCACTTCAACATTTGATATCCTCACACGTGAGATTGTTCTAGTCTCCGGCATAGCGACATATAACCGGCGTACTCATATTTAGAGCCACCACAATCTCAAAAATACTGTCAGTCACACACATGTCTAGCTTACAGTGGTGTTTTGACCTCTTTAAGTCCAAGGTTTATGGGTACCGGGGCACGGTCTGAAATAGATCAATAAGTCAGACTTTAACCAACGCGCCTGCGACTGTCCCTTTGTTCCGTGTGTTTAGCTGCTACCGGACCTCTTAATGCTCTTTTACAACATGTCGTCCCGCTGCGTTCCGCTGACCAAGAGAGCGACGCCGCTCAGTCCAAGCGGAGTGACCGACACGGGACAGTTAAGGTCGCGCCGTCTGTGTGTGCAGCGGTGAGAGTGTTTGCATGCTCGTGCGTGTGTGTGTGTGTGTGTGTGTGTGTGTGTGTGTGTGTGTGTGTGTAATCTCCAGCTCTTACTGGAAGGGGGGGTTGGTAAATGGGGAAGTACAGTACACCAGGAGGGGGTGTACGACGCCCCACTCGAAATAGACCGCGGGGGCCCGGCGGTCAAAGTTATGGGGGACAGCGGGAAGGAGGGGTGGGAGAGAAAGATATAATAAACAATAAACAGACAGGGGCAGCTAGGAGGCAAACTGGAGGGAACTATCAAGACCAGCAGCCATCTTGGGGTGCACACATCCACGCCTGGCCAAGACCACAACAAACTCAGAAGCCATTTTAAAAGACCTCATCTTTATCTCGGTAGGAGTTGTTAAGCAGGCCATGTTGGAGAAGACTCTCTGGGGATAGTTTGCCTTTCTTTGAGGAAGTTGTCTTTGTTTCTTTTTCGTTTTTTTGTATGGGGGGTGCTCCAGGGAGAGAAAGTGGAGAGGAGTTTTCACAACCAGAGTGGTTCTTCTTTTTTTGGATTGGAACATGGACACGGAGAACAGCATCCACTGAGAGCAAGTAGTCATCTAAAGGGCCTTGATCTTTTTAAAAGGAACACGAGCGAGGGAACGGCACAGAGCACAAGACAGTAGCCATGATACGGAAGGAGTATTTGGACGCCAGGAAGGCTCTGAGGAGTGTGAGGGACAAAGTGAGCGGGTTGAAGATGAAGAAGAAGAGAGGTGAGTGTGTGTCATACTGAGAAAGACACTGAAACACCTTGTCAAAGTGTCTGCTGACGGAGCCACCACGGGAGGTTAAGGTGACAACAAGGTCGTGTTTTCGCAGATACACATCTTAAAGGGATATTGCACTCTGAACATTTTGAAATGTAGCTGGTTGTTGTTATTCAGTCACATTGGGTAAATGTCTCCGGTTTCCTCTGGTTTCAATGAATGCTAACAATGCTAACATCCGATTTGAGGGAAACTGAAGGACAAAAGTAGAAGAACGCAATGTGAGGTGTCTGGTGCATTAATTTAAAGTATCACTTTAAAGGGGCACTTCACCAAAAAAAAACAATGCTGATTTATTTTGCACATAAGCTCACACACATCTCAAAACTCTAAACAGAGAGTAAATTGTTATGGAGAGTAAATGAGTTTGAATATGGCCACCAGTGATGTCCTCGGGGACGTTGAATCCTTGTGTTGTGTTAATTACAGCTCCATGAAATGATAAGGTAGCAGTTCCTACAAGACGAGGTATTGCTATTTCTTTTTCATCTACATAATTTCACGGAGCTGTAATTGATTAACACAACACAAGGATTCAAAGTCCCCCGATGACGTCACTGGTTTTGGATGTGCGTGAGAAATAAATCAGCATCCGTTTTTTGGCGAAGTGCCCCTTTTAAGAGTACAGCGCAGGTACAGTTGACTAAGCACTGTGGTCATCGTCAACCTTTATTTATGCCTCGGAAATGCAACTATGGCTCTCGTGAAAATCAAAGTGCTACAAGATAATGCACTTGATGCAGTTAATGTTGGCACTTAATTAGCTTCATCTCATATCTCCTTTTGGCTCTGACTTAAACTTTTGACAGATCCTTTCTTTCTTTTTGCTGACCCTTCGTAAAGGAGAGTGCCCACAGCCTCTCCCCTTCCACTAGAGTCCATTCCTCCAAAAGTGAGCAAGGAAGTCTTAAAGGAGCACCTCGCTGAAAAACAAAGAGTTATGATTCTCTCACAGGTGTCACAAAGCTGTCAACACTAAACAGTCGATTCAACGGCAGTTATTGACAGTGTTTGAATTTGTAAGTTGTTATACAGTGTATACTTGGAACAGTGAATTTGAAATTAAAACGGAGCATTATTAACAAATATCTAATGGACTAACTAAATAGTCTAACTGAAGATACTTCTGAAGGACAACACAAACTAGAGAAACGTGTTTTGGATGAATTGCCCCTTTTTAAATAGAAAGGAAAATATAGCACGTAAAAACCTTAAAAAATTGGCGTCGCCCGGCGTGTATATTTTCCCTAACGCACTTTCACTTCCGCGTTCGGGTTCCGCGATCTGATTGCGTTGCGCCTAGTTATGCCTCTAACAGCCTGCTAGCTAGCTAACGCCTAGTTCTATCACTGGTTAAGCTTGGCGACTCTTTCGAAGTTGGTTAAGGTTAGAGTTTGGAATCAGGGCTGGTTGTCTATCACCATGCTCTAAACCAAACTCTAACCTTAACCAACTTCGAAAGAGTCGCCAAGCTTAACACTTTGACTGCCGGGAAACGCTGTACAGCGTCATTCCCGGCCATGCTCAAGTTGCCGGAGGACGCTGTACAGGGTCCTTATATCAATATTTCAAAAATCTGCGATCGGATTCATATTTCCCCTCCGCTGGCCTGAGATCCACCAGGAGGACCCACTGAGCTCTCTGGCGTTTCAGGAGCGCCAATCGGCGCAATCGCCAAACAGGAAGTGCTATGGAGGTTGTGCTGGTCGGCCATATTACTTCCGGGCACTCTGTTTGGCTCCCGGGACTCGATCTCGACACAATACATAGCGATCGATTGCCAATAACTCGATAAACAACATGATTTGGACATATATACTATTATACAAGCTGGAAATGGACCCGATATTTCTACATACCATAATAGGTAAATGACTGTTCCACGCTCATCGCCCAACGGCGCGAGGAGGATACGGTAAGATTCAGCGTTATTTTTGATCGTATTCCATATAAACTGTTATGATGAACATATCACCCACACTAGATGAATGATATAACGCTGCCCACGGAATTATAAACGATCCCCCGCCCATCCGGTCATCATCAGATCATACGTAGATCATTCTAGAAGTACGTCCAATTGAAATTTTTTATATCGCCCCGATTGCCATCAAACTGTATTTCATCATCAATATAATGCATTTGGGGCTATATATCACGTTCTGGAGAAAGCTGCAGAAAGAGATGAAAACATACTTATACATTAGACCATACTTTACTATGAATATGTGAATGAAAAAGTTTAACGTTGCTACACAATGAACAATACATATAGGACTTTGAATGGGCCCTAATAATGGCAATGTAGCAATAGAATTTAAAAAGTTATAGCCCTGCAAAGAAGGGGAATTTCTCCATAGACAAATAGCGCTGGCAATCCACAGTCATTTTCCGGATTTCTGGCCGGCACCCATAGTGTTAACCAGTGATAGAACTAGGCGTAACGCGATTGGCGCTGAGAGAAACGTCAGTGGCCAATCAGATCGCGGAACCCGAACGCGGAAGTGAAAGTGCGTTAGGGAAAATATACACGCCACCCGTCCTAATCTCAGACTGCTTCCGGGAGAATCTCAGAAGGTTATGATGTCACTGCCCCATCCTTCTTCTTCCCCCAGTTTTAATCTTGAGACCAGCAGCTGTCTGCCCATAAGAGGCATGTTGTACATTCAGTGCCACACTAATGAGCAGGCTATTCGCAGAATTTCCCTGAAACTGAACAGCTTACATTCAAAGGTCCAGTGTGTTTTTACCCCCCCCCCCCCCAAAAAAGGAACTTTATTTATTAAAACTTTGATCCGAGACATGCTGAAATGATATTTATTTCAGTTTGTTTTTGTAACACACACGTCAGGGTCACATGCGCGCCCCACTGAGCCACAGGCATCTATCTCTATGTCGAGGCTCTCCATCTGCCCAGTCACGTTAGACGATCGCGATCACGTTTTAATGACTAATTTTAGCCCATTAGGGCACAGTTTAGCGTCGCCACTCTCGCCGTCTCTCTTATCGGGCGGCCCCTCTCGCCGGGGCCTGTGAGTGAGGCAGAGATACGCTCCGGACGTCTCAATTATTTCACATTCCCCCGAAGATTGCGTTTCGGAGCTGAGATAAAAAGGAACAATTATTGCCTAATTAGCTTCGATGTTCTCATGGTGAACGGGGGGATCTGAGGTGATATTTCAAGGGGAGTGGTGGAGGGTGTTGTGTCTGGCACGGCGTGTGTTTGGTGTTCCATCCCTCCTCGCGGGCACGCGGTCGTCCCAACAGGCTCCCTCAGGGGGATCTAGCCGGGATTAGTTGATAGGATCAGGTTGCAGTCAGCGCTGCCCACCGCCACGGCCGTGTATGTTTCTGAAGCACCGCGACTTGTGAAGCGAATCGGCACACGGCATACCACCGGCCGTCACGTCGGTCACCGTGACTACAGGGTTGATAAGCGACCCGGTTGTTCTCGTACTCTCTCTCTGTGCTATTAAAGCTGTGATTAATATTCCACAAATGAGATTGCAGAGAAAGTTAAAGGAACACGCCAACATTTGGGGAAATTAGCTTACCGTCTTCTCCAAAGAGAGACAAGAAGATAGATACCAGTTTTCTCTCTGTGCGTTCAGTAGAAAGCTATCTGGCTGCACGTTAGCCTAGCTTAGCACAATGAATGCAAGTGGACAGTGGCGATTAGCCTAGGCATTGTCCAACTAACACCTCTCCCGAAGGCTAACCGGCCATGTCCTCTTCCATGCATTGTGCTAAGCTAGGCTAACGTGCAGCCAGATAGCTTTCTACTGAACGCACAGAGAGGAAACTGGTATCTATCTTCTCGTCTCTCTCTGGAGAAGACGGTAAGCTAATTTCCCAAAATGTTGGCGTGTTCCTTTAATGATCTAATATGGTTATATTGTAATAAAAGTGTGTTATCCCAAGATTAACATTTCCACCCACTGTACAGTGGGGTCGATCCCCCCACATAAAGCACATTCATGTTATGCCACTTGTAATACTACAACTCTATACCTCTGATTAGCACTATACTACACTCAGTAGTACTAATTTATATATTTTATACCCAGTTTAATATCCTGTACATTGTATATTACTATTGCACTTCACTGTTACATTTGAAAAACTCTGGTTGGATGCCAAACTTCTGTTCATTGTACTGTATAATGATGACAATACATTTGAATCTAATCATCATTGGTGCCAAATGCTTTTAGCTACAAACAGCGACTAGTATAGGTTGGTCTGTTGGGGTGGGGGTGGGGAGGGGGGTAGTCCGGACTGTGTCTCCCTGAAAATGTAAATGTATTCAATATGTTATGGCAAAATAACAATATATAGCACCAGATATATATATATTTCTTTTAACCCTAAGATTTATATATTTCTTTTAATCTTTCCTCCATATCCCAATTTAGTCATTATGCCAATTCCCTTCCTGGTCGTTGCGCTGCCCTACTGTATGAGGCACCGATTCCCCCCTTGGGAAAATTCAGGAGTACACCACTTTATTCTTTTAAATAAAATAATAAAGTCACTGGGTATCCCGCGCCGCCCAGTTTTGGTCTGTGCCTGATCTGGTCATCTCTCGCGGACCAAAACTGGGCGGCGCGCGCGGACCAACTGGGTAGGCGTGTCTTGTATTCGACAGGCTTTTGTCCCAATCGGCGTCTCATACTACTGTTGGTCTGGGGAGGGTGTAGACTACCACATGCTGCCCTTCTGTTGGTCTGGGGAGGGTGTAGACTACCACATGCTGCCCTACTGTTGGTCTGGGGAGGGTGTAGACTACCACATGCTGCCCTTCTGTTGGTCTGGGGAGGGTGTAGACTACCACATGCTGCCCTTCTGTTGGTCTGGGGAGGGTGTAGACTACCACATGCTGCCCTACTGTCGGTCTGGGGAGGGTGTAGACTACCACATGCTGCCCTACTGTCAGTCTGAGGAGGGTGTAGACTACCACATGTGGACCTACTGTCATTCTGTGGAGGGTGTAGACTACCACATGCTGCCCTACTGCCATTCTGTGGAGGGTGTAGACTACCACATGCTGCCCTACTGTCATTCTGTGGAGGGTGTGTAGACTACCACATGCAGACGTTGCAGTTTATTATGAATTCCGTGCTTGTTCTGGGCAGCCTCACTGTGATAAGAACACCATGTTCATCCACCCCCACCGCTAATGACCTTTTAGTGTGTGTGTGTGTGTGTGTGTGTGTGTGTGTGTGTGTGTGTGTGTGTGTGTGTGTGTGTGTGTGTGTGTGTGTGTGTGTGTGTGTGTGTGTGTGTGTGTGTGTGTGTGTGTGTGTGTGTGTGTGTGTGTGTGTGTGTGTGTGTGTGTGTGTGTGTGTGTGTGTGTGTGTGTGTGTGTGTGTGTGTGTGTGTGTGTGTGTGTGTGTGTGTGTCAGAATGCCCTAAGTAACGATGTCCAGATCATTACAGGTGTGTGGTATTCAACAGACCACCTGCTGCTAACAACAGGACAGCACACACCAGCTCTCATCAGCCTATCTCTCTCTCCATCCACCCACTCATCTGTCTCTCTCTCTGTCTTTATTCTTCTCACTCCTTTTTTTTCTTACCTACTTTTTCTCCTCCTTTTTCTGTGATTTTTCTCCCATCCCAATTTCCTCTCGTGCCAATTATCCCTCCCCTGTCCTGACCGTTGCTCGCATGTGCCCCCCACTGGCCGGTCGTAGGGAGGATAGAAGCTAGGGGTGCACCGATGTATCGGTTGGGTATCGGTATCGGCCGATAAGTGCCTTGTTGACTGCAATCAGCCTATCGGCCGATAAGCTCGAATGTGCCGATGGCAGTAGCCGATAAATATCCATCAATTTGTGTAGCGTCAAAAGACAAAAAAAAGTTCACTCGCGACCTGCACAACGCCGTCCCCAGTCCCCCCCACACACAAGCTACTGCATCAAAGTTACTACTTATGATTAACAAGGCATTCGTTTTGTGGCATTAACGTTATATAGTTAGTGTAACTGAGGGGTACAATTCCCTGACTGTATTACTAGATATGATACTTACTACCACTACCTTTGTACTTAATATTCGGCCACCCAGTACACGGCATAAATATATTATCATGAACACTCTCACGTAGATGAAACGGATCCAACACAAATGTACGAATTAGAAACAGGTCTTTATTGCCTACACAGCGATGGTGTGTAGACTAAACACTTAATCACTTAATTACATTTATGAATTGAAATAGTATGCACTTTTATGGCAAGGAGTATTCGTCGGTATATCAATAGATAATGTCCAATCTCTGAAGGCGCAGGTGGTAAATATACGACCTGGAATAGTTAAGGAATAACAGCAATGATACTTTAATGACTATAGGCTGGATACACTAGAGGGGGTTAATCCGGTCGCTTGTAAGCCGACAGGAGTAGGAGGGGGGGGGGGGTAGAATCCAGCTGCCTCGTCCGGCCAAGGGTATCCCAGGAGAACCCACTGTAGTGCCGTTCAATGCGCCGGCGATCCTTGGACCACAGATGAAAGCAGGTGGACTCTTTGTGGGCCGGCTCTCTCTGGTCCACGGGGGAGAGATGTGGAGAGACCTCGTCTTGCAGAGCGTCTCCTCAACTTGCGTCCTCTCCAGGGGGGGGGTGTTCCAACACACAGTAGTGTCGGGGGTCTTTATCCATAGAATAATCAAAGTATCCAAAGCATAATCCGTGCCTGGGAAGGCGGGCTGTTGTCGGTAGAATAATCCGGTATACAGGTCCACTCGCTCGTCGGCTCTGGGGCTCCTCGGGTGCAGCTTCACATAGGGTCAACCACCCTGGGTAAGCAGCCAGTTCTCTGCCCGAAACGATGGGGTACTGACTACGGTAGTATTCTCACCGCACGAAGCACTATATATTAACAGACTATTATTAGCTTAATAGACTACGTCCAACTCGACGATATAGTGCCAAATATGACTATTCAAATATTAATATACACGATGTCTCAATACCGATGGTAGGCGAACTTGGCCTTACTCCCACACGTGGCATCGCGGGGAGGCTTTACGTCTGTGACTCTATTGGAGGGTAAGAAACTGGACTGAAAAGAAAGTCCTACTTTAGTAGCGCAGTATATATACGCACTATGAACAAATAGTCCCATTAGTGGTGCGGTAGCCAAATTCCTACGCGGAACTAGGACTTGTTCGTACATGTCGAGCGGTACGTTTGAACTGGGTCTGAGGGGTATGGCAGCCTGGCACCAAGGTCTCGACCAATAGTAGAATGGAGACTATTATGGGATGTTCAGTAGGCTAGAATGGATATTCAATGCATATTGTACAAGGAATATACAAGGGATATCAGGGAATATTAGAGAATATACAAATACAATTAAATATATATATATAAATAAATATATATATTCGGTTTAATCTGGCCCTTCACAACAGCCACCCCCTGAATAGGTCCCGGACCTAATCAGTTAAACGGAGACAGATTAATCGCGTTGTCTATTTACACATAAGGGTTTGCTGTAGGGGTCAGTCAACTTCACAAAGTCATAGGGTTGTAGGGTCATGGTCATCATCGATTGTGTCTGGGAGTCGAGGCAGTTCTATGAGCCTTGCCACGGGACGGGTGTAAGTGCGACCCTGGACGAGCACTTCAGCTGCTCGGACCTTGCCGTCGGCACCGGTGATCACTTTGCTTACGCGGCCGGCCGGCCACATAGCTCTGGGCAGTGATTGATCAATAATCATGACGACTGTTCCTTCTGTCAAATTGTCTCTCTCCTTTACCCACTTCTGGCGGGTCTGTAGAGACGGTAGGTAGTGCAGTAGGAAACTGTTCCAAAACTTGTCGGCTAATACTTGGCTGTACCTCCACATTCGTCGGCCGTTCGCTTCTTCAGGCCGGTACATTGTCTGGGGTAATGTGGGATCTAGCCGCCCCATCAGGAGTGTGTTGGGGGTAACTGGGTCGATATCCGCCACATCACTGGAGACATATCCGAGGGGCTTCGAGTTAAGTACTCCCTCAATCTCCGTGAGGACTGTCATTAGGACTTCTTCCGGTAGATTGGGGGCTCTGCGTAGGCGACCACCCACTCTGATGAGGGTATGAGCGTCGCTCTCGGGGGCCAGGTGAATTAATCTGCTGTCGGATGGGACGGGCTTTCCTCCCTGTAGACAGGCCAATTCATCGGGGAACGAGTCTCTCTGGGCTCGCTGCAGTAGAAGCAATTCTGCTTCCTCGTAGTTAGCTGCTGACATATCAGCGGGGGACTTGCACTCCGGGTGGTACCGCAGGAATGTTCTTTGTTGTGCACTCTCTATGGACGTGCAATCGTTTATGTTAGGGTCGGTGGAGGCTACGGTGCTCAATCCACAGAACACAGACTTCTTAATTTCCACCTCCTCTGGACTGGCTTCCCTCGGGATAGGCATGGGCCACTGTCCTTCCGGGAGTCTTAGGAATGCGGGGCCGTCACTGTAGACATTGCGACGGGTGAGGTCATCCAGGGGCATCCCCCGGGTGATGACGTCAGCTGGGTTCTGTTTTGTATCAACGTAACGCCACTCTGTTTCTCCGGTTAACTCTTCGGTTAAGTCTTGAATCTCGGTGACTCTGACTCCCACGAAGACTTTGTACTTGCATGAGTCCGATTTGATCCAGGCGAGTACCGTCGTGGAATCTGACCACAGGATTGTTCTAGACACCGGTATGGTGAGCTCACGTTGGATGAGCGTGGCTAGGTGCGCTCCGGCTAGGGCTGCGCAGAGCTCTAGACGTGGGATAGATTGTTGCTTGCGTGGGGCTATTCTCGAACGGGCGAGGACAAATGCTGTGTAGATCTCTCCCCCTTGGTCTTGGGCCCGCAAGTAGGCTACTGATCCGTATGCGACCTCTGAGGCGTCACTGAAGACGTGTAAGTCCATTTTACATGTCTCTGGCCTCACCGTGGGTGGGAAGTAGCTTCGGCGCATATTAACGCCTGGGAGTGAGTGGAGCTCCATCTCCCACTCTCTCCAGGTGGATGCAAGGCGTGCGGGAATGGGGTCGTCCCAGCCCTGGTCCTTGTCCCACAATGCTCGTACAATCATTTTTGCCCTGGTGGTGTACGGTAGAATACATCCTAGCGGGTCATATTGTCGGGCGAGTGTTGTGTACACACTCCGTCTGGTGGTCGGCGCCGCCGCCGGCCTTCCCTGCTCCGTAGTCAGGGGCTTGTGTCTGTAGTGAAGCGAATCTGTTTTGAATCGCCACACCAATCCCAGGGTCATCTCCTGGGCTTCTCCCGGGATTGTAGCCATCCAGGTCTCGCTGCTGGCTGCCTTGTCCTCGGAGGAGAGGCTGCGCAGTACTTGCGGATCGCTGCTGGCCCACTGCCTGAGATCAAAGCCGCCTTTGATCAATGAGGCGCGGAGTTTAATCAGGAGAGCCTCGGCTTCTTCCTGGGTTGAAAGGCTTTGTAGACAGTTGTCTACGTAGAAGCTGTTCTTTACGCTGTGTCGGACCTCTTCGTCCGCTGCTGGGTCCTCTGCTACATGTTTCTGTAGTGCAAATGTAGCACAGCAGGGGCTGCACGTCGTTCCGAAGGGGAGGACTTCCCATTGGTAGATGGCTGGGTGCTCATCTCCTGGCTTCTCTCTCCATAGGAACCGTAACAGGGGCTTGTCCGCCTCTACTAATCTCACCTGCAGGAACATTCCTTTAATGTCCCCGCTGATGGCCACCTTTTCCTGGCGGAAGCGGAGTAGAACGCCGAGTAGGGAGGGGCCGAGTGTGGGACCGGGCAGTAACTCTTTATTCAGATTTTGGGATCCGATCTGGTAGCTGCAGTTAAATACTATGCGGTCTTTACCGTTGTGATGGACCTTGTGGTGGGGCACGTACCACGATTCAGTGGTCTGGTCAGCCTCTTTAATGTCCATCTTTGTGACGTGTCCCGCTGTGATGAGCTTCTCAATCTCAGCGCGGTATACACTCTCTTGGGCGGGGTTCTTGGCTAAGCGCCGCTCCGTGTTCAGCAGGTACCGTTCTATGGCGTCTGTCTTGGCGTGGAAAGTAGGCATTCCTTCTCGCCGTAGGAGTGGCGTGGCGTATCTCAACACGCCGTTGACCGGGACTCTCTTGGTCCCTGTCTCGAGGAGGTGAATGGCGTAAATGTCATCTTTAGAGCGAATGTCTTTCTTTCCATTCTTAAAGGGCATTTGTTCCAAGCTCCATAGCCGCTCTACGTGTTGCAGGAGTGCGGTTTCTCCCTCTGTGACTCGGGAGTGGAGACATCTAGTGGCTGTACTTCGGTTGAGAGATTTGGCGAGCGGGCCTTGGAGAGTCCATCCCAAACGGGTCTCGACTGCTGCAGGACAGCCTCGGGGTCCGGTATGAACCCGGTCTATCGGGACAATGAGGTCTGCATGGTCGGAGCCTATCAACAGGGTCGGCATAGCATTGTCTATGAGCGGGATCGGTAACTTGCGCAGATGTGCATATTTCTCCATCAGCTTGGCGACGGGGTATGTGTACCGCGACAGTCCTATTTCTTGGCTGGTGAAAGCGTCTGCAATCTGGTACCGTTGCTCAGGCTGGCCGCTTGCTGCGATAGAGAATGAGACATTCTCGCCCTTTATCGTCTTCAAATCTCGTCTTATTGTCCGAATTGTCATTTGGGTTTCGCTTCCCCGCAGCCCTAGCTGGGCCGCAGCGGAGGCGAGCAGCAGGGTCTTCTCTGACCCGTCATCGAGGACGGCGTAAGTGTCCAGGACTTTATTCTGGTAGCTTAGTGTCACACGCACTACTTTTAGGAGTACTCGGGCTCCACTGCTGCTGGCGGGATCGATGTACATGACGCTCGCTTTGCGGCTGGATGGTGCAGGTGAAGGGCGCCGTCTGTTACTGTCGTGAAGTATGTCCAGATGGGCTCCATCGCACTTGGTGCACCTTTTCTTTAAGCGGCATTCGGCTGCCATGTGTGAGCGCGCACAGCGAAAACAGCGCTTGTTGGACTTTATCCATTGACCTGCTTCCTCCGCGTTCAGCTTGGGGAAGGAGTCACATTGCGCTAGCCAGTGTTCTTTCTCACAGTAGGGGCACACTATCTTCCACTTCTCCGTTCTGGAGGGGGTACTGTGGCTCCTGCTGCTCGGTACTGACTCCGATTGGTGCATCACAGTCACCGATCTTCTTCCATCATTTAGTCGTCTGGTTCCTTCTCTGGAGCCAGGGGTGCTCCGTCCGAATGTATCTAGCCGTAGGCTGCTGACTTCTCTCGCCAGGAAGTCTGCTAGATCGAGGAGGTTCGGTTCGGGGCCATTCGGGTCTCTGTGGTCCCTCTGCCGCCTAAAGCGCTCCTGACGAGCGGGCGGCAGCTTCTCCAGGATCCTTTCCACATTTGAGTTGGCGTAAAGTTCATACTTCCCCTTCTCTCTTTGCGCTCCCAACATCCCTACCAGGGACTGCACTCTGATGGACAGGTCGTCCAGTGCTCGATTGTCTATTGCTGGGGGTAAGCGGTCGATGTGTCGGATCTCCTGGATCACGTAATCCCATATGCGCCCATACCTCTGGTCCAATGCTACCAGCGCTGCTGTGTATGGGGTGGTGGAAGTCGCGTAGGCGAGCGCTATATTATGTGCGCGGGGCACCTTTAAGTGCTGCAGTAGGATGGCGTATTTGTGGCGTTCATCCAATACATCCACCAGCATGGTCTCCAGACACATGCGGAGTTCTGTATACTGGGCCCGGTTCTCTTGGGTGAAGTCGGGTACCATAGGCGTGCCAATGTATGACGCTGACTGTGGATACATCGGCGAGCGTTGGGGGAGAGGCCTCCTAGGCGAGTCTCCTCCCGCTCCTTGGTATGGGCTGGTACCGGCAGTGTACCATGGCCCGCTTGTCCAGGTGCTGTTCCTCGGTGCGGGTCGTGCGTCGTGCTCACCCGTGTATAGAGTCGGGGGTCTGTAGCGCAGCTCCGCAGGAGTATAGCCTGGGCTGTACCGGACCTCCTGGTCCGGTAGAGTACTGTGCTGTCTTCGGGCGTGGTTCTCCTCCTCTTCCTCTTCGTCTTCAGTTAGGTCATCCAGTGCTTGTAGTCTCTGGTTTAGCCTCTCCACAGGATATGCTGCTCCTTCCCGGTTGCTAGGTCTCGCTTGGACCGGTGGGGGGAGGTGGTCTGTGGGGGGTATAGACCTCGTCTGTTGGTCAAGTTCAGGGTTATTTACTCGGCTAGGGGATGCCGCCCTGGAGGTGTGTCTAGACGAGTTCCTGGAGCCTCTGGCGGAGGGAGAGGGTGTTGTCCGTCTGATCAGCTGTTCTATTAGTTGCGCTTGCTGTCTGTCGCGCTCTGCGTCCCGTAGAGCACCAGCAGCTGCTCGCTGGCTGTCTGCTCGGTCTCGGGCCACATTCTCTTCCATCTGAATGCGTCTTATTTCCAGGCGTATGTGCTCTTCTTCACTCCGTTGCTGTATCTGCAATCGATCGCGTTCACCCTGGAGTCTATCGCGTTCAGTAGAGGCTTTCAGGCTGACGAGGAATGCCTGCTGTAGGGTCCTCTCTGCCTCGCTGGGAGAAGGCGGTTGTATAGGGGAGCCTTCCCTCGGGGTACTCCTTGCGGAGCCTTGGAGCTCTATCTCCACGGTGCTCTCCCCGTCTTCTTCCGTGCCGAGTTCTCTCTCGGTAGCGTTGTATTCCTCCCGGGACTCATCGGGGACTACTTCTTCAGTACTGGCGGGGTGTGAAGTCATGTCTGGTTCCCACTGGTCCCCACCGTGAACTTGGTCAGTTACATTAGAGCCCGTAGGGGCCTCTATGGTCGGGGTAGTCTGGGCGTTGGGGTTAGACATACTTTTACTTTCTAGTTTTACCGCGTTTACTGTTAGTAGAAGACTAGGTTGTTGACTGACAGCGTAAGCCTCTAAGTACTGAGGGAGCCGTCGTTCGCGCTGCGGGCGTTGGTTAGGAGGATCGTTTCGTGGAGTGTTCATCATAGGCCATTTCAATATTAATAACACTATATTAATATTACACTGATTACCATCCGGCTCGAAGGACCAATTGTAACTGAGGGGTACAATTCCCTGACTGTATTACTAGATATGATACTTACTACCACTACCTTTGTACTTAATATTCGGCCACCCAGTACACGGCATAAATATATTATCATGAACACTCTCACGTAGATGAAACGGATCCAACACAAATGTACGAATTAGAAACAAGTCTTTATTGCCTACACAGCGATGGTGTGTAGACTAAACACTTAATCACTTAATTACATTTATGAATTGAAATAGTATGCACTTTTATGGCAAGGAGTATTCGTCGGTATATCAATAGATAATGTCCAATCTCTGAAGGCGCAGGTGGTAAATATACGACCTGGAATAGTTAAGGAATAACAGCAATGATACTTTAATGACTATAGGCTGGATACACTAGAGGGGGTTAATCCGGTCGCTTGTAAGCCGACAGGAGTAGGAGGGGGGGGGGGGGTAGAATCCAGCTGCCTCGTCCGGCCAAGGGTATCCCAGGAGAACCCACTGTAGTGCCGTTCAATGCGCCGGCGATCCTTGGACCACAGATGAAAGCAGGTGGACTCTTTGTGGGCCGGCTCTCTCCGGTCCACGGGGGAGAGATGTGGAGAGACCTCGTCTTGCAGAGCGTCTCCTCAACTTGCGTCCTCTCCAGGGGGGGGGTGTTCCAACACACGGTAGTGTCGGGGGTCTTTATCCATAGAATAATCAAAGTATCCAAAGCATAATCCGTGCCTGGGAAGGCGGGCTGTCGTCGGTAGAATAATCCGGTATACAGGTCCACTCGCTCGTCGGCTCTGGGGCTCCTCGGGTGCAGCTTCACATAGGATCAACCACCCTGGGTAAGCAGCCAGTTCTCTGCCCGAAACGATGGGGTACTGACTACGGTAGTATTCTCACCGCACGAAGCACTATATATTAACAGACTATTATTAGCTTAATAGACTACGTCCAACTCGACGATATAGTGCCAAATATGACTATTCAAATATTAATATACACGATGTCTCAATACCGATGGTAGGCGAACTTGGCCTTACTCCCACACGTGGCATCGCGGGGAGGCTTTACGTCTGTGACTCTATTGGAGGGTAAGAAACTGGACTGAAAAGAAAGTCCTACTTTAGTAGCGCAGTATATATACGCACTATGAACAAATAGTCCCATTAGTGGTGCGGTAGCCAAATTCCTACGCGGAACTAGGACTTGTTCGTACATGTCGAGCGGTACGTTTGAACTGGGTCTGAGGGGTATGGCAGCCTGGCACCAAGGTCTCGACCAATAGTAGAATGGAGACTATTATGGGATGTTCAGTAGGCTAGAATGGATATTCAATGCATATTGTACAAGGAATATACAAGGGATATCAGGGAATATTAGAGAATATACAAATACAATTAAATATATATATATAAATAAATATATATATTCGGTTTAATCTGGCCCTTCACAACAGTTAGTGTTACACGTTCAATAACATCAGCATATTATTTACCCGAACGTAGCAAGCATTACGAGTTCATACTAGCTCAGTTCCTTCCGTTGCTCATAGAGCCCTGAGTTTTACCCATTCTGCAATCTGTTAATAAAGTTAACATTCGTTGCAGTAAAATCATTATGCCTCGTTTAAGTCATCCTGCGGAGCTAAAAGCTAAACGTCGGCCGCGCCGCCATTGTTGTTGTTGTAGAATACCGCTCGTCAAAATCAATGGCGGACAAAAGCGGAAGTAAAAAATGTATACGCGCTTGCCGATTGGTGGTAACAGCAGATATTACAAATGTATTCATTTTTTTTGGTTCATTATAAAACTGTGGCGGGACCAATTAGGTAATTAATGGGAAACACTGAACACTACCTTATGCATACTGCACCTTATGTGAATACTGTGATACTGTGAATACTGTATATTTCAGTTGGTTAGATAGTAAATTATATTGACATATTTGTTTACACTGCTTGTGTTTTTTTTACTACCTGTACCCCCCCCCATCCCCCATGCTGCTATGATGCCTGAATTTCCCCAAGGGGATCAATAAAGGAATATCTTATCTTATCATGTTGGGTTGTGGTAGCCATTAGGTGCCATGTGGTAGGGTATGTATCATCTTTCTATCTACATGTTGGGTTGTGGTGGCCATTAGGTGCCATGTGGTAGGGAATGTAGCGTCTGCATTGTCAATACCTGACATCAAAGGGGTCTGTTGAAGTTGACAGTGCTGTTTGGGAGCCATTATGGGCCATATAATACAGTTATAATACAGTGTGTAATAGTGATGCACCGATGTGAAAATTGTGGCCGATACCGATAACCGATATTAATATTGCTGTTCTGGCCGATACCGATATTTACCGATGTCGATATCTCTGTATAGAAAACACTTTTTTATGATAATCAAATAAAGAGCTATTTTCCAAAACGCATAATTCTTTTTACTTTTGTAACTTATTTTCAGAAATGACTGATATTTTGAAACTATTTAAGGCCAAAACATGTAAAAAGAAAAAAAAATATTTTTTTTTTTTTTTTTTTTTTTTTATATCTGCCCTATCTTGATATCGGACCGATACCGATGTGTAAAAAAAACTGCCATATCGGCCGATATTATATCGGCGGCCGATATATCGTGCATCACTAGTGTGTAATTCGATAGTATTTATAGACATATGTAACGGGGAACCCCATGGGTATGTCCACAGTCACGGAAACAGGTGTGTTGACGAGTGACTGTGGCAGTGCGGGCTGGTAAATTAAACTCACTTCCCCATAACAGGGTTAACAGACGCATAGGTACGGTAGTTAGGAGTGAATTCACTTCTTAGTGCAGCGGCCTGTGTCGTCGCCCGCGGACGCGGGAGCCCCCTGTTCGACTCCCCCTCGGGACATTCTCATTTAACATCAAACACAACACAGACCAATATGATCCGTCACAGTGGTGCCGTGACCCGGATGTCCTGAGGGGCGTGAGTTTAGGGAGGTGAGTGTAACGGGGAAGCTCGTGGGTATGTCCACAGTCACGGAAACAGGTGTGTTGATGAGTGACTGTGGCAGTGCGGGCTGGTAAATTAAACTCACTTCCCCATAACAGGGTTAACAGACGCATAGGTACGGTAGTTAGGAGTGAATTCACTTCTTAGTGCAGCGGCCTGTGTCGTCGCCCGCGGACGCGGGAGCCCCCTGTTTGACTCCCCCTCGGGACATTCTCATTTAACATCAAACGCAACGCAGACCAATATGATCCGTCACACATATTAGACTTTCTTTTGGCAATGGGAGTGGGTTTCTTCAGTGAGGATTTATCCTTATCATCAGGGCACAAGTATCTTGTGTTTTATTATAAATGTAATAATTATTTTTCCAGAACCTCTTCCTTCACTTGTATTGAGCATATTGTTTTTGGTGGCTATAGCAACACACCACATTTGAACTAATCAGGTTATTTCCTTTCCTGCCTGGCTGCTCCACACACCCAAGAGTAAAAAAAAACATTTACAAACTGGGCAGTACATTGGGTAGGCAGGGTTCCTGGCTCCAAAAAGCACAGCTAATTGATTAATCAAAGCTAATGTATTGTTTGTTTCCCCCATGTGACACAATGAGCAATATTTCTGCTCAGACTTCAACGCCTGGCCAAATGGCAAGGAATGCCTATTTTCCTAAACACCATGTCAGACTGCTGCCAAGACTAGCCCTAACCCTAAACACCATGTTAGAATCTAGAATAGAATAGACTTTTAATTGTCATTGCACACAAAGTATACAACGAAATTTCAGGGGAGCTCCCACATGACCGTAGTACAACCATACATGTAACACATAACATAACACTGTACATATAACAGAAATATTTTAAAGTGCATGATGAGCGGTAAACATAATAGTTATCAAGTCCAGGTAAGGTGCATGGTGCACGTGAGGGGACAGTCAATGAGAGTTTAGCAGTCTGACTGCTTGGGGGGAAAAGCTGTTCATAAATCTTGAGCTCTTAGCATTTATGGACCGGTATCTCGTCCCTGAGGGAAGGAGCTGAAAGAGGTGATGTGCTGGGTGTGACTGGTCCTTGATTATACACTTGGAGCGGTGATGTTTGGTAGAGGATATAGATTCTACAGATATCTTAGATTTGAGATATCTACAGATATACAGTATCAGAATCTTTGTTGTCAGCCTTGTTTAAAGAAAGGAACAGTGCTTGGTCTCGTGCCAGACTCTCAGGTGGCACTTCACACACTATCATTCAAACAGATTAGAACTACATGCACATCTGCAGTGAGAAAAGACAAGTCAGAATTTTTTTTAGATCTCATTCCCAGCTTCTGCTCTAATCTGGCCAATTTCTGGAATGCAGCTAATTTAGGCGTGGCAGTCGTCCCGGTTCGATTCCCGCTCCTCCTTAACCCCTAATTGCTCCCGATGAGCAGGTTGGCACCTTGCATGGTTGCCTCCGCCGTCGGTGTGTGAATGTGTGAGTGAATGGGTAAAAATGTGAGGAACAAAATTGTAAAGCACTTTGGATAAAAGCGCTGTATAAATCCAGCAATTTACCATTTAATTTGAACAAAAACGAATTATTTGCCTACGCATATCAAGTATTCGATCTGGGACCGAAATTAGATTTGCCTAACATTTACCAAACTTTGTGGATGCACAGCATCAGGCACGTGCACACATAGAGCCCAAGGGGTGCTTGAGCACCTGCCCTTTTGAGCCTCATAAAAAAGTGCCGTTACGCATATAGTTAGACTGCCCTTCCAACAGAAAAATGTCAGGATAGAATCAAAATATTAGGTAAAGAGAGAGAGATGCCCCATATTCCATTGCAGTTTGCACGGCCTTCTCAGCGTACCTCTCCGCGGACCTATATATTTTATGCATATGCGTGGGTGGTGATGATGATGATGATAGAAACTGCTGTGGCGCATACAGTTGAATGCTGGTATTACACTCATTGAGGTACACGAAGAAGTCAAGTCCGATGGGATTTGGGAATCTCAAATACAAATCGGGATTGGAATAAAAAATGCATTTATATTAAACAATACAGAATATACAGCACTTCTTGGGGTCTGTAGGGTAAGCACTTATTCCCTCCCCCCTGAACATTTATGGAGATATATGGGCCTTTTAAGTCAGTGATAAAAGTGTCTTTCAAGGATAAGTGAGCTCCTGCACTGATTATTAGTTCAATATTCAATATTTGATCACCAAAACCCCAGAAGAAGCATAAAAAGGGGGCCCCCTGCCCGAAAAGGGCCCTTAAAATTCGGGCTTGCACGCTTCGTGCGCTCGGTTAAAACAAGTTCAAGTTCAAGTTTCTTTAATAGTTGTCATACAGAAGTACAGAATACTTTTATACAAAATGCTTCTTACTGTTGCGCTCCAGAGACTGTGCAAGACAAGATAAGTATGAAATAAAATAACATAGTAAAATTAGAAGTAAAAAAAATGAGGTCACAGTGTTCAGTTTAGACATATGTACAATGTTCGATGCAGAATAGACGTAGTTACCATACAATATACAATACTGTGCAGTGTACTAATATACAATACTATATAGTGCAAGGCAGAAATGGAGAAATGGGACGAGGTGCAATTTAGGTACAGTTCACAGTAGGTGTACGAGTTGTAGTGCAAATCCTTTATCAATAAATATAAAGTGTAAGTGTGTTTGTGTGATCTAAAGTGTGGAGAGTGGGTGCTGCAGTGTGTTGTTTGTTTGAGTGAGTGTGTGCGTGTGGGTGTGTGTGCTGTGTGCATTTGATGGTTGTTGCATAGTGATTATTGTTCGTTTAGCAGCCTGATGGCCTGGGGATAGAAGCTTCTTCTGAGTCTTTCTGTGCTCGCCTTAAGACTCCGGTATCGCTTGCCTGACCGCAGCAGTTCAAAGAGGCAGTTGTTCGGGTGGCTCGAGTCCTTAATAATTCTCTTAGCCTTCCCCTTGCACCGCTTGTTGTAAATGTTCTGGAGGGTGGGAAGCCCCCCTCCAATTGTGCGTTCGGCTGAACGTGTCACTCTTTGTAGTCTGCTACGGTCTTGTGCAGTGCTATTCCCAAACCAGGAGGTGATGTTGCCGGTCAGGATGCTCTCTATTGTACATGAGTAGAAGTTCCTAAGGATCTTCTGACTGACTTGGAACTTCCTTAGGCGCCTGAGGAAGTAGAGGCGTTGTCGTGCCTTCTTCACAACACTGTCAATGTGTGTGGTCCATGTCAAGTCCTCGGATATGTGGGCTCTGAGGTACTTGAAACTGTTCACTCTCTCAACCGGTGCCCCGTCGATGCTGAGGGGGCTGTAGTCCTTGACCCCCGACCTCCTGAAGTCCACAATCATCTCTTTTGTTTTGCTGACGTTCAGGGAGAGGCAGTTCTCCTGACACCACTGTGACAGGTTCTCTACCTCTTCCAGGTAGGCCCTTTCGTCGTTGGCAGAGATCAGGCCCACCACTACTGTGTCATCAGCAAATTTGATGATGGTGTTGTTGTTCCGCTGTGCTACGCAGTCATGTGTGTACAGGGAGTAGAGGAGGGGGCTCAGAACACAGCCCTGGGGGGCCCCTATGTTGAGCGTGATGGATGAGGAGGTGCAGTTGCCGGCTCTTACCACCTGGGGTCTGCCCGTCAGGAAGTCCAACAGACACAGGTATAGTGCGCTTTTCAGCCTTTGAGCACCTGCCCCTCTAAAGTCCTGTGCACGTCCCTGCACAGCATTGTTTAATAAGATCTACACAGGGCCCGCTCTGGCTGTTGATGATAGTATGTGCTCAATGGATCATGCTCCCAAATTTTCCTTTAATTCATTCACCCCTAGTGTTGTATTTAGAAGCATTGCAAGCCGAGCATAAATTGGATTCCTCTTTTTTTATAAAAACCTCCAATTATTGCGGAACAATTAACTCATATTTAATCTTTCCATTTTAGGAGGTAGTTTCCCTAGTGTTTGGAAAACAGTACACTTTTATATAAAGGTGGTGATAGAGAGGACCTAAGCAACTATCGACCAATTTCTAAATTACTCTGTTTAGCAAAAGTCATGGAATCATTAGTGAACAACCAACCCAAGCCTTTTCTCTCAATTTATTCAGTTTTATACCTGCACCAATCCGGTTTTAGAGCAAATCATAGTACTATTTCAGCTGTCACCTTAGTCAATAATGATTTAATAACTGCATTAGATAATAGAAAATAGGGATGCACCGATACGACTTTTTCAGTCCCGATACCGATACCGATACCTGGGTTTGGGTATCGGCCAATACCGATACTGATCCGGTACCCATTGTCCAATTTTCTTTTCTAAAAAAAAAAACCAAAAAAAAAAAATCTAAATTGAATCCACGTTTTTTTGTTTTTTTATATTAAAATATATTTTGTTTTTAAGAATTGTAAAGGATCACAATTGTGTTTTGGATTTGTTGTAAACAAAGACAGAAAATAAACTTCATTCATTCAATTAACACTTTCGCGGCCACTGGGATGAGTCTAATTAATCTCAAGAGGACCGGGAAATGTAAACAGACGTGGGGCTGTTTGTAGAGCTAAATCTATACTTTATAGTATTGCTATCTGTCCATTCTCATTGTGAATTGAGACCATAAACCGTCCCTTCAAAATGGCTTAAAGAATTTTTTTTTCATCAATTCTCATTTGGTCTAGTATATTTCCTGGAAGCTGAGATAATGGGCTAATAGCTAATAACGTTAAATCCAATGGCATTTCGGTTATAGATACGCTCCAGTTAAAACTCAAACTTATGATCGGCACGATCCTCACGCATGTATGCATGAAAGGGGGGGGCGGGGGATGTTGTTTCTGATTATTGATTACCAATAACCGCGTTAGCCTCATTAGCCTCATAGGCCGAACGCCTGGATGGCTATCAAAACAAGGCCCGATCGGGATGTACTTTACGTGAAACAGATCTTACCGTGGTCCGGTGGGATCCCCCCGAGCATTTCCCCGTTATCGATCGCCATCTGGTAAATCGATATGTCCATTGGCTGATGATAAATCCCCTTATTGCATGGTGAAATCTGCGATGCAAAACGTAATCCAAGCTACAGGCTGCAGATCCAGAATCGAGCTAACATAAAACTCCATTGAAAGTAAAAAAAAAAGAGTCCACCGTTCGGCCACAGGGAACACTGCAGTATCGCGATAGGGCCCCTAAGAGGATCTGGCTGGTATTGCACCTTCTCGAATTCAAAGAGTAGGGCACATCTGCAGTGCCGCTCGGCGACCTTGAATAGGTTATTAAAATGGAATAAAAGCAATAACAACTTGCCACAGATTTATCCGTGCTTCTGTCCACAACTGGTGGAATCGAAACACGGATATATACGTTGTTCGTCCCCATTGTGTTAATAAACTGTATGCCTCACTGTCACTGTGTGGAAGAGACTGGGATCATTCTTTTGTGCAAGGCAACATCAGGCTTGACTTAAAACATTACTTTCCTAACTTAGTGAAACTAAATGTAACAAATTAACACATAGATATAAATGTACTGAATGGTTATTTTTTATTTAAAAAAAGAATAATATGAATAATCCGATATATAATTTTTTTTTTACCGATACCCTATCCAGCTATTTTACTGATATCGGCGGCCGATACCGATACCAATATCGGATCGGTGCATCCCTAATAGAAAACACTGCTACCCTCTTTGTTGACCTGTCTAAAGCATTTGATACAGTTGTTGTCGACCATCATCTGCTCTTGCAAAAACTAGGTAATATTGGTCTTGATACAGTGAGTCGTGACTGGTTCCATCAGTGTGTGAAAACGGGTGATGCTCAGTTTTTGCAGATAACAAAGGGTGTACCGCAAGGTTCAATCATGGGCCCAGTCCTCTTCACCATTTATATAAACAATATAGTCTCTACATTGAGTGGTTGTCAAGCTCATTTGTATGCGGATGATATTACAAGTTATTGTATTGCTGTATCTGTTCAGCTAGCAATGCATAACCCCCAACATTCCTTGATGCTCTGCAGGAAGCCCTTGTCACCCTTAAACTGGTGCTGAATGCTAGTAAAACGAAATAATTGTTTACGTATATATCTACTAGGGATGTCCGATATTATCGGCCGATATCGGCATTAAAATGTGATATCTGAAAATATCGGTATTGGTTTTCATTTTTTTTTTTTTTTTTTTTTTACATTTCTATAACCTTTATTTACCCAGGCAAGCAAGTAAGAACAAATTCTGATTTTATTTATTGTCAAAAGTATGCATAATGTTGTGTTAATTCCACAACAAGAGATATGTAATGTTAATTACCTGAAATTATTCCATTTTTTGGGGGGGGGGAAACCCTGCATATATCGGTATCGGTTGGTATCGGTTGATATCGATATCGGAAATTAAGAGTTGGACAATATCGGTATATCGGTATCGGTAAAAAAGCCAATATCGAGCATCCCTAATATCTACTTTAATACATCTATTTTATATAGCGCTTTTCCAGGTGCTCAAAGACGCTTTACATGGGCAGGAGAGACAAACTATGGCAAAACAAAAAACAGAACAAAACAGAACAAAATAATACATGACAAAATAAAATAAAATAAAACCGACAGAATTAGAGGTCAAAAGCAAGATTGAAAAGGTGAGTTTTGAGGGCTGATTTAAAAGATGTCAGGGTGTTTGCATCACGGATATGGCTGGGGAGGGCATTCCAGAGGGAGGGGGCAGCAGCAGCAAAGGCCCTGTCGCCCCAGGTCCGGAGCTTGGTCGTGTGACGGTGGAGGAGGTCGGACAGGTAGGGAGGGGCAAGGTTGTTGAGGGCTTTAAATGTGATGAGTAGTATTTTAAAATGTATCCTGTATTTGATTGGAAGCCAGTGGAGGTCTTGGAGGACAGGGGTGATGTGATCAGAGCGACGGGTGGAGGTGAGCATGCGGGCAGCAGAGTTTTGGACATATTGGAGTTTATTGAGAATAGTGTTTGGTGAGCCGTAGAGGATGCTGTTGCAGTAATCTAGTCTTGATGATATGAATGCATGAACCAGTGTTTCAGCAGCGGAGAGTGATGGGGAGGGGCGAAGACGAGCAATGTTCCGGAGGTGATAGAAGGCCGATTTGGTTATGTGGTTCACATGGGGGAGGAAAGAAAGGGTGGAGTCCAGGATAGGGGTGGGACGATACATCGATCCAGATCGATACATCGATGTAATTATCAACAATCGAATCGGATCGATGCGATGTAATAAGATCGATTCATATCGATACTCTTATTTTGAAAATCCTGTGGCGAGTCTCATATCCGCCCAAGAACAACAGCAGTAGCTCCGTGTGTGTAGATGTTACAGCATAGCATTCTCCCTTTCTGTGTGTGTGTGTGTGCGCGCGTCTTTGGAAAGACCAGATGAGGTCAGAGGAGTTTGATGTTTAAATGTTATTTAAACATAAACAATATAATACATAATAAATGTAGGCCTATACATGATCATGCAACATCAACAAATTGTTGTAGGAACGGTTTGGGAGAGGGAGGTTGTGAGTTTTGAGTTCCAAAAAATGTAGCTTAAAGTTTAAAGCTCAATATATAAAAACGTGGCACTTTACAGTGAACAGGAGGTCTATTTGTATTAAAAACAATAGATTGATTTTCCTTTAAATGTCTGGAAGAGCTCAAAAATACAAATGTCAAATGATATTTTCATTACCTTTTTTTTGTTGATCTAAATGTTACTGATTGTGTTAAATGGGCATATGATATCATCTCATATCGATCGCAGGCACCTGAATCTAATCGTATCGTATTGTATCGTGAGAGACTTTGTGATATCGGCAAATATCGTATCGTTGTCCAAAGAATCGATATCGTATCGTATCATGATGAAACTGGTGATTCCCACCCCTAGTCCAGGATGATGCCAAGGTTACGGACGTGAGTGGAGGGGGTGACAATGGAACCATCAATATTTAGGGTGAAATCCTGGGTGTGGCTGGTGAGGGATTTTGGACCGATAATGATGATTTCTGATTTATTGCAGTTTAATTTGAGAAAGTTATTTTGCATCCATGTTTTGATGTCTGTGAGGCAGGTGCTGAGGGTGGAGAGAGTGGCTGGAGTGATGGTCTTTAAATTGATCTACTATCCAGAGAGAGAGTCACATATAAATATCTTGGCATTTGGCTTGATGAAAAACTTACTTTTAAATACCTCATAGCCAATTTCACCAGCAAATTGAGACTCGGTTTCTTTTATAGAAACAAATCCAGCTTCCCTATGATTTGCAGAAAGAGGATTGTTGAAGCAGTCTTTATGTCAGTTTTGGATTATTGGATTGTGCCCCTTCCACTGTTTACCCCTAGACACCATCTATCATTCTGCTCTTAGCACTCATCATTGCATCCTGTATGATGAGGTGGGTTGGTCTTCTCAATCAGAGAGGTGAAATAGGCATTGGTATCTGTTTATCTTTAAGGCCATTCATGGAAAATTGCCACCATATCACAATAATGCTAGATTGGAATTATGGACCTTATCTGACCTGCTCAAACGATTGGCGAACACTTAAGGTTCAACGGGTTCAGTCTGAACTTTGAAAGTCTGAAAGCCTTTTGTTTTGATGCACCAGCTTCCTGGACTGATCTTCAACTCTAATACTAAAAAGCAATACCCCACTATCTTATGGACAATTTAAAAATATGATAACAAACCTCCCTACCTCAGTATGTAACTGTTTTAAATTTGATTAAGTCTTTGTCCTATTTATGCAAATGTATTCTTCCTTTTCACATGTGTTTTGAACTGTTTGAACCTACTTGTAATCTCGACGGCATTGAAAATAAGGGTACAACCATTTCGAGAATAAATACAGGTTTCAAGCAATCAATCAGTCGATATGATTTGATAATCTTACACATAGTAATAATTATCGTGAACATTTTAATATAAATTTAAAAATAAATAAATGAAAAAAGTCTATTTTGCCACTCTCTATCGCCAACTGATATAACACAACCGTTCTGTATCGTATCGCTCTCGCTCGGCATCGCTCTCTGCACTATCTCGCATATGTGCACGCGCACTGAATAAAGACCACAATGTACCTTTAATCCCAATATTCGTCTGACCACACCCCTATCAGCTTACCCATATAAGCAGGGGTGGGGCCACCCACTCGCCTCCTTCTCGCTTTCACCACAAGGAATAAGTGCCTCGGTAGATCCCCACACTTGACACCATGATGGAAGAAATTGGATTAGGAACAGCTTTGGGAAACAAGGATACGTTGACATCATATCTTTATTTTCTCTCTCACTATTTTTCGAGAAAATACGGCGATATTGTCTTCGTACTGGAGTGTCTAGAAGATGATGATCATTCTAAAAACCCTCCACCGGTTTTTCGTATTGGGAGCACGCCGCTGCATGCTTCTCAACTGCAGTTCCTTGCTGTGTTTGTTGGGGTGAAACCTGTCAGGCCACAGCTGAACTGTCGGACATGCCGCTGTTGTGAGAAGCGGTGCGTTCCAGGTTGGGTGAGTAGTGTTTGCTGGCAGGCTCCACTTGTCTGTTAGTGCTATGGGGGCTACTTGACAATGTTTATGGAAACCGGCCCCAGGCTAGGGTCCTTTGTTCAGCCACCTAGGCGACAGGAGACCTTGGTCTGAAGACCATTATAGTTTTAACTAGTGGGCCGCGACCATTGACACTGGTGATCCCTGTGTGTTTTGGACGAGTGGATTCTCTCTGTCACCGTGTTAAGGCCCCATCTTTCATATCCAAATGAGAGTATTCCTTCACGAGGGGATATGTGCATGAATGTGCGGTAGCGGCAGATTCATGTTCAAAGTCAGCTACACAGGCCAGTTGGTATTGTGCTGATTCCGTCGGGTGTGGTAAAATCACCGTTGTGAAGCGGTGTTGACATCTTGTTTTCTCTTTTCTCTTAAAAAGTGAGGAGAGGTTCAGAACGGCGGCCTGTCTGGGTGAGTGTTATGTCATTGTTTACATGTTCATAGCTTACGGTTAGCCAGTCAGCTGTTAACTGCTGCGTTAGCCTGCTGGATCGCTGCATGGCCTGCTTAGGTTGGGCCTACTATTAGCCAGTCAGCTGTTAGCTGCGGGGCTAGCATGTCGTGGTCGCTAGGTAACGTTAGCTTGCTACTATAGGCCATGGCCTGGCGCGGGGTAGCTTAGCTTCTCGCGCGCCGCCGTGAGCTCGCTTCTGATCGCGTGCGTCGTTAGCTCGGCGTCTCGCGAGCAAAGTAAGAAGCAGTAGCACCCGAACGGTTGGAGCGGCCGTTAGCTTGATGCTATTCTGTTGAACGTGCTTTGATTTTAACATGTTTTACACTCTTGACCACGACGTCATCCTTGACAGGGGATGTTTCGTCGACCCTGCCCTGAGCCAGGACGGCAAGGTTGCATCAACAGGGGACTGTAGTGCGGGTTGGGGCGGTGACGCTGCCCAGTTCGGACAACACAGGAGCGGCTGTGTTCCTACGGTGTCTGTGACTGCACTTCGCTGATCTGCGTTCCGGGTAGGAACGGGGTTGACCAGACCTCATAACACGTCTTCTGGTTTTACTTTGCTAAATGTATTGTGAATAACGGTGTTTTTCCCAAAACGTGTGTTGCTACAATGCATTTAGGATACGTTGCGGGTTATGTGTGAGCTGTTTTTGTCACTGGCAGTTAGCTTCTCCGTGCAATTCGGGATGTAATGATCTGGTTGTTGTGTGAGAAACATCATGGTGTTTATATGTACCGTGTACTCACAACTAAGGTAACTAACCTATGAAGCTATGCTTGGTGACAAGTGAGTAAAAGAATGTTCTTTCTCAGACTGTGATGACAATGAACAGTGTGTTCACATATTAACAGGTTTTCCTGTTTTAACTGGCCGTATTGAGGGTAAAATAGGAGGATTGTGTTTTCCCCCCCGGTTCCCTGGGGACTTTTTCATCCTCCTATCAGACATGTTTGTGCACTATTTGTGTCTTTTGTGTGGTAGGGATGCGATGTAACTCTTAGCTTGATTGCTGAGGTTGTGCTAAATCTGCTGGAGAGACTTATTTTCCTAAAAAAAGAGAATGGTTTGGTTGCTGTCATGTGTGCTTGGCAAGGCCTGTGGCCGATACTAATCGAGAATGATGTATTCTCTCATTGTGAAAAAAACGGCGTTCCTCTGTTGAGTGTTTTTGCCATTTTTTGTAGGTGATGATGGGTTGTGTGTGTCATGTGACCTACAACTGGGTTGGACTGGCCACAGAAGCACATGTGTATGTTGGACCGGGGCTCTTAGAGCCCTCTCTATTCTGTGTTTTTCCTTAGTAAAAATCAGATAGCAGGTTAGCTCATGCGCTGTGTGGAGCTGTAAAACGCTTCATAGAGTTGACTATGACTGTGTCATATTCTCTTTTTGTCATTACATCGTATCATGGGTGTGGGGTCGTAAAGGGGTGAACTGGTAACCTTTCCTCTCCCCATTGTTTCTGTCGGTCAGGGGTACACCCCCTGTCCTTCAAGGTTCCCGTCACGTGGCGGTTCGGCACGTTACGGGGGGGGGGGGGGGGGGGGGGGGGGGAGGGAGTTCCTGGTCCCACGGCCTGGTATATTGGGCGTGTGCACCGCAGGAATTCCCCCGCCATAGAGTACGTCACCGTGCGCGTCTCTGTTGGTAGGACTTCCGTGTGCTGTTCAGGTCCATGTGATGGATCTGTTTTCAGGGGGGGTGGTCAGGGCTCCTCCTCACCAAGCGCCTGTTCAGGCCTTCTGTGAGTTCGGACTCCTTCTTCCATGTGAGGAAGCCTCCATCAGAGTACAGAGCCTTCCTCCTCAGATTGTCAAAGTGAGTGGACCCTCTAGAAGGGTCCTTTTTCTATTGTATGTGTATTCGATTCAATTCGTTTATTGAGTGTGTATGGGTTCAGTGTAGGGCTGGGCGATATGGCCTAAATATGATATCACGATATTTTCTGACCTTTCGGCGATACACGATACGCATCACGATGTTTTTCTTTTTTTCCCCAAACAATTCATTATGAGGCTTACCAAGACAGTATTTGAGTTTGCAAGCTAACATTAAAGACAAAATAAAATACCCATGCATTTAGCATTTTTATATTATATATTAGATTTAGATTATTGGATTATTAGATTATATATTGCATATATTTAGCAATGAGATATTATATGATTTAGATATGAAATATGATGAATTGAAAATGGGGGACCCTGATGTAAACAAGACGAAAGTCTTTCGCTGGTCTGCATCCCCTTAACAATTGTATGTATTGAGCTGTACTGTACCCATTCTGCAATATGTTAATAAAGTTTTAAATCAATCAATCAATCAATAGGATTTTAGCATTTTTATGAAACTACTGTATATTTGTATGTCTCTAAATGTTTTGATGAATTGAAAATGGAGGACCCTTATGTAAAAAAGCCGAAAGTCTTTTTCTGGTCTTCATCCTCCAGTCAGTCCACTGTTGTTGTATTGAGCTGTACTGTATTGTACCCATTCTGCAATCGTTAATAACGTTCATTCATTCAATCATTCAGCCGGCAACACAATAATTTTGATTGACAGTCGAGTCTGCCAATTACGTCACACCGCTTGTACCCGCCCTGCTGTTCTTAGCACCAATCGGCAAGCAGCGCTATTCTTTTTTTACTTCCTGAATGCCCTCCTTGATTTTAACGAGAGCTCAGCTCAACGACAACAACAACAGCTCACCGCAGCCGACGAGTGATTACTAGCGCACCGCAGCATGACAACGAGGCATAATGATTTTACTGCAACACATGTTATAATAAAAGTCTTTCAATACATCCGTCTGATTGAAAACTTTATTAACAGACCGCAGAATGGGCACGCACAACTCGGCACGGACTGAGATATGAACAGTAACGCTTGCTATCTATGTCGTCATCGGACGTTGCTATGTTTGGGTAAATACGCTGATGTGTAACTATATAACGTGTAACTATATAATGTTGATGCCACAAAACGAATGCCTTTGTTAATCATAACAAGTACTAACTTTGATGCAGTAGTGTGTGTGTGGGAGCGGCGTTGTTCAAAAGTTTGAACGGGGTGGACCAGATTGACGCGACACAATCCTCTTGGGCAAAACATCACGATATCCACGATACGTTAAAAAAGTGTATCGTTAATGAACTGTACCCGATATTTATATAATATCGTCATATCGCCCAGCCCTAGTTCAGTGCCTCTTCCCCGGAGAGCCCTAAAACCAGTTTTTTACATGGCTCAAGGTGCAATATATTCTTTTCAATCTGTACAGCTCGCGTGGGAAGTCTCTCTGGGGATCCCCGTCTCCTTCCTATGGGAGGGTGGTGGGATGTAAAAATGTGATAATTTTTTACCCCGGCTGTGTAGACTGGGATACATACTGTTGATGCTTCCTTCTTTCTATTCCAGAAGTGTTGGAGTTAGGGAGTGTCACACCCCTCTTGTCGTTCCCCTGGGCGCCTTGGGGATTCAATGACAGGTCTAAATAGCCTGTTCATTGATGGGGGTGTGTCCCGACGCACGTATAGTGCTAGCTCGCTGTAAACAGGCGATTGACTGGCACGCCTTGGTTGCTTGTGGTTGAAACAGCGTTTTTATAAAGCAACTGAGATGGGGGTTTTTCCTCTTCCGACGACCACATCCCATGACCTGGGTGGGTTGTCGACGGATTCTCGTTCATGTCTGGGGGATGATGACGGAATGGATCTGAACATATGTGGAGGGGTCTCACGCCCTTGGGGTGGGCCACCAGGCGCGGTTCGCCCGAACGTCTGGGTGGCGCCTTCTTTTCATGTTAAGATCGACACGCATATCTGCCCTTCTCCTGGAGTAGGCATGTTGGCGTGGTTAGGGCACGGGACTGGTTCTGGTCACGCTGGTCCAGATCAGTTGAACCCGTTGTCCGCCGGGGATGCAGATCTGCTGTTCTGGTACCCTGAGGGACTTGGGCTTTTTTCAGGGGGAAAAATGCCAGGTCGGTCTGGGTGTCACAGGGTTAAGCGCTATGGAGACCCTGGTTGGGTATGTTTTTACTCAGCACTGTCGTAATGGCTTACAGCCATGCCATTCTGTACACGCTCGATCTCGTCGGATCTCGGCCGCTACACAGGTTGGTCCTGGTTAGTACTTGGTTGGGAGACCGCCTGGGAATACCAAGTACGGTGTGCTTAGGGGCTGGTTCTCTATTATTTTTCGCTCCTCTCTCACGCATGGCGAAGAGGGGCCTGTGGGGGTGGTTTTTTGACCTCCTCTGGTGACCCTGTGCTTCCCGTACCGCCAGGCCCGGTCCGAAGTGATGTTTGCGACCCGTAGGCCTGGGTTAACCCTTTTTTGAAAACTGAAACACTTGTACTGCGGTATAGCCGGTGTATACCCGCAGGTGTGTTTTGGAGTTTTTTCTTGAGGGGTTATAGGAACAACCACCGCATTGGGTAACACCGAGGTGGTTGATTCCCTGGTGTGTTGGAGCAGTGTCAACTCCCGGGTTCACCGGTTGAGGGTGCCCCTGCACGTTCATGACGTCTGCCAATCGTGTCAGCCTTCTCTGCCTCGACCCCTCTGGGTGGGGTTTTTTAAATGGAGGCTTGGTCATGCAACAACGCCAGCATACGCCCCTTCCGCCGGGGCAGCTGTGTTCAGCTGTCCCCTCTGGCGCCTGTCTCGTCCGCAGTCTCCAGGCTAGGGTTAACAGCCTGTTGCCTGGTTTTTCCCCGGTGCGCTGCCTGCTTCCGTTGGTTAACCTTTTTTGTGTGCTTACGGCCATGCTGACTGCCTGTTCTGCAGGGTCAGTGTGCCAGGCGGTGTACTATTGGGGGGACGGGGCCCGCTCGGCTTACGGCCATACCGACCTGAACACGCCCGATCTCGTCCGATCTCGGTAGCTAAGCAGGTTCTGGCCTGGTTAGTACTTGGTTGGGATACCGCCTGGGTTACCAGGTGCAGTAACTGGGGGGCCTTTGTCCGAATACGCTGGCGATGTGGGGGGCGGGGCACTACGTGCCCACCTGGTGGGGTCTTGATGCTGGCATCATGGACTTCTCCGGGCCCCCATTCCAGGGAGTCCAGTCCTTTTGGTGGGTCTGGGTCTTCCTTCGCGCCACGGGGTTGGGTTTGCCCTTGACCCCGTGATTCTGGGGGCGGTAACGAGGTTGTTCCTCCGTTCGTTCCCGGGTGGCATGCGGGTTGTGCGTGTGTGTAGTCGTGGGGTCAAGCCACGGTCTGCTCACCCTGTGCGTTGAGTTGCTTGAGTGCCTCTTCGCACGGTCGGGTCTGTCGCCCTCCCGTGAAGCCCCTGATAGGGGGGGTGCCCGCCATTAGGGTGGGTCGGGGGGGCTCGGCCCTCCCTGTTCTGATGGTTTGTGGGGGGCTGTCAGCGGGGTGTATTTGTCGGCCGTTGGCTCTCGCTCGGCCTCCCTTGTGCAGAGAGCGATGCCGAGCGAGAGCGATACGATACAGAACGTTAGGTTATGACTATAACCAAGTTCTGTTAGTATAGCGACGCTCGGCATCCGACGCCGCTGCAGCCTTTGACCTCGCCTTGTGGCGAAAGCTTGGGAAGGAGGCGAGTGGGTGGCCCCACCCCTGCTTATATGGGTAAGCTGATAGGGGTGTGGTCAGACGAATATTGGGATTAAAGGTACATTGTGGTCTTTATTCAGTGCGCGTGCACATATGCGAGATAGTGCAGAGAGCGATGCCGAGCGTCGCTATACTAACAGAACTTGGTTATAGTCATAACCTAACGTTATTCTACCTATAACCAGATCATGAAGGTTTTTACATTTCTATTCTATTCTATTTTGGTAGGACATTCCTGGGGAAATCATCTGTCACACAGGAAGGGATGTGTTTTACGTCGGTTTGTTTCAAATGACTAGAAGATCAACTCAGTAGTTAGCGTGTATTTTCAAGATGGAAAGCAAGTCAATACAGTGCAAAACTACAACAACAAGGACCACTTATCACCAACCGGGATCTTAAGGATTGCCACTTTAATCCTAGCGTCTCTTATACTCTCTCCATGGTGTTAGTTTTGGTGGAGAGGGCCTCATCCATGATGTGAGCTGCTGTGGTGGCAGAGCCTTCAGGGGTCAGGGGTCAGGGATGGGGAGGTCAGCCATAGGAGAACCTACTGTTAACTTGGTCCAAATGTGCCCAGTGAAGTCAGCACTGTGCTGTAATTCCTCTGGTATAGTTTCACAACATAATGGAGACATGAAAGCAGATGAAACGTTTCTGTGCAATTATACAGTATTTCAATCATGAACGTTTTCAGTATCATGGCATGCATTTTATATTCATTGCATTTGTCATCAATTGTCTACTTAATTAGTGCATAACGCTAACGTCTACAAAAAACAAACTGGCCGATTGATACGTACAAAATATATGTAACCGGCCGCTACGGAAATATGTCCTTTACATTATTTGACGTGGTCATTATATATACCCAATTGTACTTTTCCGGATGACAACGTGTTGCAAGGTGGTTAAGTTACAAAGGATCGTCTAATGGATGTAAAACCACTGCCTATGAACAAAATATAAAACCCAGTGGTTTTAAATCCACATAGTAAAATACAGTAAAGCCAGGTAGATACAGAGAACAGGACGAGCTCCCATGCAGGGACCGAGTGTTCTGACGCTGCACTACTACAACAACGGCATCAACTTGATTAAGATGCACCGGTGCTGAGGCTCTGGTCTTCTGCGGCGGGCGTATGTCAGACGTGGCGCGGCTGATGAAGCTGTACGGTCTGGGGCATCCATCAGGGTGGCCCCACAGAGAGCTGCCCCCCCCATGTCACATAATCAATGCCTTTTTGGTGAAGTCTGCTCACTTTCTCATTGTTTTAAGCTAATTAAAGTGTAGAACGCTCAAAACGGTACCAGCCCGAATGGGGCCCATCTTTAAGTCAGTTTAATTCACATTCGCTTAACTTTAATCCCCCCCCCCATCTCATCTGCAAAGTGGGCCATCACTCCCTGGACGTGTAGGGATCTCTGTGCTAAGCTATGCTAACAAGAAATAGGTTGTACATTTCATCTAGCTGCTATGCGGATAACGATATTCTTTTTTTGTGACCAGACCATATGGGGGGGGGGGGGGGTTAGATAGTGATTAATGCTCTCTCCCCTTTCTCAACAACTTCCACCGAAGTGCCCTTGTGCAGGGCACAGAGTACCGGACTGCTCTGGCGGAGCGTCTCAGTGGGCAACAGTAGGGAGCTGTGGCTGTGCTTGGCAGCTCCCAGGTCTGGGTGTAATGTGGAACTGTAAGGTTGTGTATCCCGTAGCAGGGTGTAAGAACAGACCTGCCCAGCAGCATGGTGTAAGAACAGACCTGTCCAGCAGCAGGGTGTAAGAACAGACCTGCCCAGCAGCAGGGTGTAAGAACAGACCTGTCCAGCAGCAGGGAGTAAGAACAGACCTGTCCAGCAGCAGGGAGGGAGTAAGAACAGACCTGCCCAGCAGCAGGGAGTAAGAACAGACCTGTCCAGCAGCAGGGAGTAAGAACAGACCTGCCCAGCAGCAGGGTGTAAGAACAGACCTGTCCAGCAAGAGGGATTAAGAACAGACCTGTCCAGCAGCAGGGTGTAAGAACAGAACTGTCCAGCAACAGGGATTAAGAGCAGCAGGGTGTAAGAACAGACCTCGATCGAATTTCCGCAATTTTATCGTATTTCCGAATGACCCTTTGGCCGTGGGGTCAATTCGATAGGCGCAGACAAAAGGGGCAAAAATGGAAGGGGGAATTCTTCCATTTTCCATTTAATGGGATCTTTAAAAATGTTTACGTGTGCAGAACATGATTGACTATGGAAAGACGCAGACGTGAGTTGGTTCCCATGATGCTCCACAAAGTTGGCCCTCTCTCTCAGTCTTAGGAAAACCCAATGACCCTTTTGGTCCTAATGGCAGATGTTGGGTCGTCCACCCCCACTCCCCAGTGCCTGAATCCTAGAGCTTGCGATCCTCAAAATGGCAAAAAAACGGCCAATCTCATGAGGGGCGTTTTTCCCCAAGCATCGGTGAAATGAGCGCTCTGTCGCCTTCTCTGCCACATCATTGGACGACGGTCACGGAAGACCGTGTCCTGATTGGTTCATTGATTCCGGCCGAGTGAACTGTTACTTAAGGGGTGTATCTTATATCGCGCATAAAGCATTGGTATTGATTATGGCACTCTCTTCCTCTAGACCGAATCCCTCTCATTGGAGATGGGTGGGGGGAGGGTGGAGAGAGAGAGAGAGATACAGGGGAGTGGCAATAATAATTGAAAATAGGTGCCGCTACAGCCATCTAAAATGAACATCTATACATACACTGATATATATATACACAGTAACCATCACTTCAGCATTAAAAGGAGATCAAAATTAAACATCCTTGATTTTACAGAGCAATCAGCTGTCACTGGTTTATGGCAGTAATAGGTCTCACCATTGATTACCTGTTTCCGAGGCCCTAAACAGCGGCCACGCCTCGCTAAACAACGATAAAAGCACATTGTTCAGCAAAGCAAGTCAATATGGGGGGGGGGGGGGGGGGGGGGGGGGGGGGGGGGGTTGATGCTGTGGTGAAAATGCAAAAAATTTGTTTGTGGATGGTTAGCTCTTATGCTTAAATCGGAGTCTGCCTGTAATTGGCTTTAGATGCCATCTGATGGACGAGGTGTGGAGGATACAGGACAGGAGAGAGAAGAGGGGTGGACAAAGGAGGGAGACAATAGGAAGAGAGAGGCAGGGTAGGCAGGGACTACAGATGAAAACTAGCTCATTAGCTAATTGTGGCACATTTACATTGACGTGGAAAATGAAGATGTTGATTAATGTGCACTGTCTTTGGGTAAAAAATTTATAAATAACTTAACTTAGAGAGAGAGAGAGAGAGAGAGAGAGAGAGAGAGAGAGAGAGAGAGAGAAGGGGGTTAGATAGGAAGAGAGCGGGAGGAAGGGCGAGAGAGATTAATAGTGAATAGATTAGACAGGCTTAATTTTTCTGACCCAGATTGATAAGTGAGATGAGAGCAAGACAGCGCTGGATCATTTTACCCATTATACTTATAATGTACTCTTATAGATTCAGACATACACTGTCTGACTGACAAGCAACACCAAGCTAACACATGGTCATCAGTATCGGAGAATACTAAAAGCCAATACCAAGAAATGTGTAACTTGCCAGGAATCAAAACAAAGTGACTTGATTTGCTGCATTTCTAAACTCATTGAAGCACGTTAGATCCCTCTAATGGAGACACACATTGATTATATCATTTTCATCCAATGGCCCCAAACTGATACGTCTTAAGTATACTGTTCAGGAAAGGTCATTGATTGGATCGGTACTGAAAGCTCAGGACTCTGAATGGGTATCTGCGGTGAAAGACTCTGTATCCCTGTTTGTATGGTTTTTCATGCATCTTTACGGGGAATCATCAGCATCAATGTGTCTCGTCGCCCCTCAGACTAATTCCCTCTTTATTTCCGTTATCAGTACCGACCTGTACGCCTTGTCGAACACGTGTACCGTATGGCATTAATGGACGCGAGGGGGTGAGTGAGTGAGTGAGTGTGTGAGTGAGTGAGTGTGTGAGTGAGTGAGTGAGTGTGTGAGTGAGCGGGTGAGTGAGTGTGTGAGTGAGTGTGTGAGTGAGTGTGTGAAGTGAGTGAGTGAGTGAGTGTGTGAGTGAGCGGGTGAGTGAGTGAGTGAGTGAGTGAGTGAGTGTGTGAGTGAGTGAGTGAGTGAGTGAGTGAGTGAGTGAGTGAGTGTGTGAGTGAGTGAGTGTGTGAGTGAGCGGGTGAGTGAGTGAGTGAGTGAGTGAGTGAGTGTGTGAGTGAGTGAGTGTGTGAGTGAGCGGGTGAGTGAGTGTGTGAGTGTGTGGGTGAGTGAGTGAGTGAGTGTGTGGGTGAGTGAGTGAGTGTGTGAGTGAGCGGGTGAGTGAGTGTGTGAGTGTGTGGGTGAGTGAGTGAGTGAGTGTGGGTGAGTGAGTGAGTGAGTGAGTGAGTGAGTGAGTGAGTGTGAGCGAGCGGGTGGCGGTGTGATGCTTCAAGGCTGCGATCAGTCACCTTCCACCACCTGAGGACAGGGGGGGACAGGGGGTTGGAGAAGGGAGAAGGAGACAAAGGAAAAAAGAGGAAGAGGGGGATTATGGATGAAGGGGTTCTGGTTTGAACATATAGACAGCTCCTCGTCTACATCTCTCTCTCTCTCTCTCTCTCTCTCTCACAGCTGATATTCACCCGTCCTCTGACTCCATCCCGTTCCATCCCTCTCTCGTGCTCCCCACTCCATCCCCTGCTCTATCTCTCCTCTTTGTCTATTTCTCTCTCTCTCTCCCTCTCTGTATCGCTCCCTACATCATCTTTCTCCACCTTCTCTCTCTCATTCTCGCTCTGTGCCTGCGCTTGAGAAAGACAGAAAATTCTCTGCAGGCGGTTAATGTTTTCCTTTTGCCCCCCCCCCCACTCTTTCTCTCTCCTCTTCTCTCCTCGTTCATCGATGCATCAAGCTCTCTCTCTCTCTCTCTCTCTCTCTCTCTCTCCTCTCTCTCTCTCTCTCTCTCTCTCTCTCTCTCTCTCTCCCTCTCCCCCGATTTGTCATAACTGTCCTCTCTCGCTCTGAGGAGGACAGGGAGACGGAGTGGCTTAGAAGAGGCAGGAGAACTGCACCTCCCCCTCCTCTATTTCTCCCCTCCCCTCCTCCGTCAGCCACCATACGTCAGAGGAACGCTGCTCACATCACGACGGACACACATACACACTCTCAGACACACACACACACACACACACACACACACACACACACACACACACACACACACACACACACACACACACACAGACACACACACACAGACACACACACAAAGACACCTGGCTCCTCCAGTTTATTTGGATCTCCTCTGGGTACCGCTCTGTGTGTGTGTCTCTCTCTCTCTCTCTCTCTCTCTCTCTCTCTCTCTCTCTCTCTCTATCTCTCTCTCTCTCTCTCTCTCTCTCTCTCTCTCTCTCTCTCTCTCTCGCTCTCGTTTCCCGACCGGAGGATAACTACAGCCACACACACCCGCAACCAAAACACCAAAACAGCCGAATCCTACACCGTATTTTGACTCTGAATTGTTGGTGCCACACCTTGTTTTTTTTTGTTTGATTTAGCTTTTTTTGTAGTTTTCTTTTTATGGGGGGGTCGTTGCGAGGATGTTTTTGTGAGCGGAGCGCCACAGGTAAAGAGAGAGAGAGAGGGAGAGAGCGAGCGCGATAGAGAGAGAGCATCGCAAGCACCTTCTTTTCCTGAAAGATGAAGAAAATCTGGTCCAAAAAGCGATTCCAGGTGAGTTTTCTCCATTCAGAGAAGGAAAAGAAGAAAAGAAAAGTAAAATGTAATAGTGGATTTTATTTCAAATAACTGTGTTGCTTTTTGGATTTATGATATATTTTGACATATTGATGGATTCATACTATAGGATGCCATGCCACGCCCTTTTATTTAAAAACAATAGTGTTGATGCTAAGAAAAGAGAACAGTATAGCTAAAGTAAAGCCTGGGACCGATCTTTCATGCAAAATCTATATTTCATGAGGCTATTTTAAACAAACTAAGAGAAGGACAGGATGGATAGAGTGCAGCAGAAATATAACATTTATATGTATATAGAATATACATTTGAGCTCTGTAGAGTAGATGCTTCCTGCGTCTCAGAGACCTGCCTCCTCTGTTCCCCCACATCCCACAAAGGGTATAGCTCAGGACACAGCAACAGAGACGGTCACCCCAAGGGAACCGTGCCGTGTGGTTGCCATGGGTAGCGACGGTGGTCTGGGACAAGCGTGGAGAATCAAACCAACTTTTGCGTTGAAACACCGAATATGTACGTAATTCGAGGAATACCCTAAAGTCACAATATACACGGCTTGTAAACAAAAATATTCTTACTTAATTCAAGAAATCTAATTTGTTTACAGATAATTATTTTACTTATTTCAAGCACATATTTGTTTTTATTTCTTATTTTTACAATATGGAGTTCTCTCTCCTGATTGGATAAAGTGGGAGAACAGAAAATGTATCGTCTATTTTATTTCAGAGCGGAGGGACCGGGAGACCCGTGTTACTGACCAAAGACTCTGTGTCAGTGATGGCAGTTCGGAATGTAGAGCTATTATTTGTAGATGACTTATTTCATCAAAGGAAAACACCACTCACAGCACCTTTAACCCTTTCACTACCACACTAACCGTCTGTAGTGTGGTAGTGAAAGGGTTAACCCTTTGGTAGTGTGGTAGTGAAGGGGTTAAGGTGCTCTAGGTGTCACGCAGACGGAGCGGATGGAAAGTGTGTCAGTGGGCTACTCGGTCTGCAGCGACATCAGAACCAGCGCACACCCGGTGGAAAAGAGCACGTTGTAGGAGAGACACTTTGTTCGACCCTCTCAGAGTCTCTTCTCCAGCCGCGCTCAAAACCTCTGAGACACATTGCCCCCCCTTGTTGCCCCCCCCTTGTTGCCCCCCCCCCCCCTTGTTGCCAGAGATACAATTGTAATCCAGAGTTACTGGATCCGATGTACTGCTGGTAGGATTAGGATTAGGCCTACGCGTTGAATATTTCTCGAACCCGCTGCCAAACGCTTAGAAAAGGAGCAACAGAAAAAAGCCTGTGTTTGTGGCTGCCGTTAAGCTGATATGATTGCCTGGGGGGGGGGGCGTCACAATAGGGATCGAGAGACAGCGATGGAAGCTTCTGGCGGATTTCGTCACACTACAATAGCCGCCAGGCAACGCTTAATCTAACTGGCTGGCACCAAAGAAGGGGGATAACCAATGGGAAGGAGCACTGTGGTGGAGCGTGGGGAGAACTGTGAAATGAGGCTTCACACTTAGTTAACTTCGGTTATCTCTCCATTCACTGCAATGCAATGAGTCACTCCGAGGAGCTCTCCATGGTCCTGGTCGATAGAATGTCCAGGAAAAAGCCTTGGGTTCTTGAGCACTGCCCCGGTCACTGTTAGAAACCAGTATCTGCTTTATTTATTTAGTTTTTTTTTGTTAGATTTGACAACCAAATGACCAATATCCAATACATTTCCGCTGCTCTATGGTACAGACGACGCACAGCCATACTTTAGGTACCATCTGAGTCTTGACTGATGGCTACGGTAGAGCTGAGTTCTCTCTCAAGTCCAGTGTTGTAACCGTCAAAGTTACTGCCGGCAATAGACCTGTCTCAAACCCTGCCCCTTTTCTTGATCCTCCAATCACAGCTGTCGCTTACCTCTGACCTCTGAAGTTTGTACGAGGAAGTCAGAGGTAAGCGACAGCTGTGATTGGAGGATCAAGAAAAGAGGGCAGGGTTTTGAGACAGGTCCATTACGATATCTTCTATACAGCTAGGTTTATGATGTTGAGAGCTGCTTGGGTAAAGTGAAAGACTTTTTTTCCCTGTGCATTGTAATCCACTCTAGTGTGTTTTGTTGAACTTAAGTCTTGGACCGTCGCATGGTGTGTTCTGTTTTGAATAATACATGGTATCCTGTCTTGTTTCAGAAAACTGGGCATTCCACACGGACATTTGGCCGGTTCACCCATGGTGTGTTGTCAGGATGAGCTACTTTACACGGCTATTCCATTCAATTAAGTTCTGTTACTTTTCTTTTTCTGTCAAGTCAATATTCCTCCTGCCTATTCCGTTCTGTCAAGTCAATGTTCCTCTTTTACCTTGAAATGTGCTTCTGTCTCTCGTTTTCCCAGGTTGATTGCTTGACATTTTAAAAAGCTCTTAGTCTCAATGTTTATTCTAGTCACAGTATGCACACGTTTTGACTTATCCTTCAAATTAGTTGTTGATATTAACGGCGCAGCTGTAGAACATCTCTATTGCCGGAGTGCATTCCATACATTTTTAATGCTTTTAATGACCGCTGACGAGGCAAAGTGGGTTTTTATTGTACATCCACCCCCGCAAAAGCAATCTTTCTGTAATCGTATTGTTGCGTCTGATCATAACACCGTTTGAACGAGTGAATAATTTCTGCGCTCTCTGGTCTTTATGTTATTACATTTGGCATCTTCTCCTTGGCCAAATAAATCGGGAGCTTGCGGTCAGACTCCAAATCACATTGTGCCACCGAGCTGCAAACCTAATCCACTCGGCTGCAGGCCTGCTGTGTGCTGTTGGCCGCTGCACGACAGCTTGGAAATATAGCCTCTCATAATTACATTGCCGAGTCAATTTCCCCGTGCCGGGTGTGCAAAAGCTATTTAGCTCCATTTGATATAGGCGGTGGATCTACATAAACACGTGCATGTGCACACACACACACACACACACACACACACACACACACACACACACACACACACACACACACACACACACACACACACACACACACACACACACACACACACACACACACACACACACACACACACACACACACACACACACACACACACACACACACACAGAATCTGACACAAAAAGTGAGAAAATGTGTTGTTAAATGTGTGAGACAGGCCCTAATTGTGCCTGTTCATACTGGCTCTCTTGTCATTAAGCAGATGCTTCTATGCAATTACCATTAAAAAAAATTAAAAGAAATAAAGCTGATTTGACTCTAGACTCAATGAGGCAAAACCCATTCTGTGGTTGTCCCCTCCTCCTCCTCCTCCTCTAACCAGTAAACATATCTGTCAGACACCCGCCAGTTTGGCTGGTGATTGTAGACTCTAATGGGTACGAAGAGGATTGGTCGAGTGGGTGAGAGAGACGTTGGTTTCCATAGTAACGGTGCTCTCCCGTCTGCCCTCTCTTGCTGCCACTATGGAAGCGAAGTTTTCCGCTCCTGCAGAAAGCAAAGCTATGGTAAACCTGCCTGCCTGTCGGTATTCTCTCTCTCTCTCTCTCTCTCTCTCTCTCTCTCTCTCTCTCTCTCTCTCTCTCTCTCTCTCTCTCTCTCTCTCTCTCTCTCTCTTGCTCTCTCTATCTCTCCCTCTCTCTCTGTGTCTCTCTTTCTCTCTTGCTGTCTCTCTTCCTCTTTCTTTCAATTTCTCTCTCTCTCTTGCTCTGTCTCTCTCTTTCCCCTCTCTCTGTCTCTCTCTGTCTCTGTCTCTCTCTCTCTCTCTCTCTCTCTCTCTCTCTCTCTCTCTCTCTCTCTCTCTCTCTCTCTCTCTCTCTCCCCCTCCCTCAGTACATCCCATCATCCTAGTCCCGTGTTTGGTTTTGGCTTTACTGCATCTCAGACTCCATGGAAACATCCGTTGGAGTTTTTCTTTTTGCCTTCTCTTCTCCTCTGTCCTCCTTTCATTGTTTATTTTCCTTTTTTTCCCCATTACCTAACAGTATAGAAGGAATCTATTTTAATATCTACGCAATGTATTTCCCTTGGAGAAAAAAATAAATAATAAAAAAATAATCCAGGGTGGGTGTTTAGTGTTACCTCATCCACTTGGCAGCACAACATCGTCCTCATCCGCTCCTCATCCGCTCGCCCCGTGTCACGCTGTGGAGCATATCGCTGAGATCCCAGAGCAAACGTGAAATGAAAGCGTTGTTGTCCAGGCCGTGTCCGTCGCCTCACGCTGACAGATTCCATTTTCTCTGTCGTGTTCCAATTTCCTTTGAACTCTTAGCTCTCGCCTTGTTTCGTCTTTAATGCAAAGGATTTGATTTGATTAGATTAGATTCAAATGTATTGTTGTCATTATACAAGCATCCGTTTATACGGCATCCAACCAGAGTGCAAATGTAACAGTAAAATGCAATAGTAATATGTACAGTAATGTACAGGTGAGTAAACTGGATATGAAATATATAAACGAGTACTACTGAGTAATAGTGCTAATCGGATGTACGTACAGAGTTGTAGTATTAATATGTACAGTGATACAGGTACAGTATAAAGACACTATAGTAGTAAGTCATACTGGCCAGCAGCGTAACTAGTAAGAGTAGGTAAGGGATATGTACATGTATGTAAGACAGATGTGGGTAGATATATACGGTAAGAATAAATATGTACGGTATATACAGCATTATTGCACATGCTATCCTACAGAGTTATATGGGTTATATGCAGGTGTATAATAAGGAGGTATATAGAAGGATTATACTAATCATTAATCTACCATATGTAAAACGTAATAAATATTTTTTTTTATTCATTGTACCAATGATCTTGGACAGTTAAGTCAATATCTATAAACACAGAGGACCGTCTCTAATCTGGAAACCAGAGCGTCAAGACTTGAATTTGTGATGTCATCAAGTGACACTTTTTGGAGTTGGTCCATTGACAGTGAATTAGTAACTGACTTTGTGGGCTCAGTATCTTTGTTTGAGCTATTTTGTATTTAAACGTAGTGCTTATAGCTCTGAATCAGAACACGGTCCCATATCACAGTATAATCACCATGGATACCTGTCGTAGTGTCCGAGGAGTTAAATCACCATGGATACCTGTCGTAGTGTCCGAGGAGTTAAATCACCATGGATACCTGTCGTAGTGTCCGAGGAGTTAAATCACCATGGATACCTGTCGTAGTGTCCGAGGAGTTAAATCACCATGGATACCTGTCATAGTGTCCGAGGAGTTAAATCACCATGGATACCGGTCATAGTGTCCGAGGAGTTAAATCACCATGGATACCTGTCAGAGTGTCTGAGGAGTTAAATCACCATGGATACCTGTCGTAGTGTCCGAGGAGTTAAATCACCATGGATACCTGTTGTAGTGTCCGAGGAGTTAAATCACCATGGATACCTGTCGTAGTGTCCGAGGAGTTAAATCACCATGGATACCTGTCATAGTGTCCGAGGAGTTAAATCACCATGGATACCTGTCGTAGTGTCCGAGGAGTTAAATCACCATGGATACCTGTCATAGTGTCCGAGGAGTTAAATCACCATGGATACCTGTCGTAGTGTCCGAGGAGTTAAATCACCATGGATACCTGTCATAGTGTCCGAGGAGTTAAATCACCATGGATACCTGTCGTAGTGTCTGAGGAGTTAAATCACCATGGATACCTGTCGTAGTGTCTGAGGAGTTAAATCACCATGGATACCTGTCGTAGTGTCTGAGGAGTTAAATCACCATGGATACCTGTCATAGTGTCCGAGGAGTTGTTCCACTATTCACTGTTCACGGAGCAGCTGCAGGATTTGTCTCCTGATGACATCGTCACTAAAGTCACGTATCTCTTGTGTTCACCTTAATGAGAGACCTGTGCATATTCACATGAAAACTGAGCTGCACAATATTACACAGATAACTTTTGTGAATTCTGTTTTAGTGTGGACTTTCCCTTTTATTCTCGTAAAAAAGGTTTTCAACCCTGCTGATTCTGTCGAAGGGTCGTGACGTCAACAGCCATTTTTTCCTTTGAAACGATCTAGAATGGTCACCTGTGTCAAGCGCCGCGATCGAGCAACAAAAAACAATGAGTAAAAAAAACCATTAGAGGTTCCCGTCATGGGCTTCAAAGTAAAAGACCTGAAGGTCTTTGTTAAAACAAGCTTGCCTCGTGGGTGTCGCGTGTTTCAAATAGCGCCGCTCTCGCCGAAAAAGGTCAACGGGTTTCAAATGGGTTTCGTCTAATGGTTGCAGAAGAAGCGCAATTGAATCAGCGCAGCCGGGAATAGATGGCTAATCCGTCTCTAATGTTTTCGCCCTCCACAGATGTAAATTACTTAGCGTAGACCCTGGAGGGAGAGGCGCTGAGGGGGGTCGGCTGGTCCAGGGTCAGTGAGATGGAGGGAGAGGCGCTGAGGGGGGTCGGCTGGTCCAGGGTCAGTGAGATGGAGGGAGAGGCGCTGAGGGGGGTCGGCTGGTCCAGGGTCAGTGAGATGGAGGGAGAGGCGCTGAGGGGGGTCGGCTGGTCCAGGGTCAGTGAGATGGAGGGAGAGGCGCTGAGGGGGGTCGGCTGATTCAGGGTCAGTGAGATGGAGGGAGAGGCGCTGAGAGGGGTCGGCTGGTCCAGGGTCAGTGAGATGAAGGGAGAGGCGCTGAGAGGGGTCGGCTGGTCCAGGGTCAGTGAGATGAAGGGAGAGGCGCTGAGAGGGGTCGGCTAGTCCAGGGTCAGTGAGATGGAGGGAGAGGCGCTGAGAGGGGTCGGCTGATTCAGGGTCAGTGAGATGGAGGGAGAGGCGCTGAGAGGGAGAGGCTGATTCAGGGTCAGTGAGATGGAGGGAGAGGAGCTTAGAGGGGTCGGCTGGTCCAGGGTCAGTGAGATGGAGGGAGAGGCGCTGAGAGGGAGAGGCTGGTCCAGGGTCAGTGAGATGGAGGGAGAGGAGCTGAGAGGGGTCGGCTGGTCCAGGGTCAGTGAGATAGGAGCGTGGCTGTTTTGTAGCTGCTGCTACGCTAACTCCTCTGAGGCTAGTAATAGCATCGCTGGTCTAGGTCAAGTGTGTGGACATTTGAATTAGCTGGATCAGCCGACGTACGAACGTGCAAATTCGTATGTTCTAACTGGAAAGAGACTCGCCTCAAGCAACACAAATGACGCCTGTGACTTATAGTCATTAGTATCCCCTTTCAGGTGTAAGGTTTTTTGGGGAATATTTCCTCAGGATTCTATCTCATTCTAACTCCATAGGTTTCAACGACCAGGCACATCTCGTACACTCTGAAAAGGGTTTAAAGCGAACAGGATCAGTAAATCCCTCTGAGCCGCGCGCGCAGGGCAGGAGGGGGTTTATGAAGGCTAGTTTATCCTACCCCTGCTACAGTATCAACCAAATTCAAAAACTCATCCAGACCCAAGGGCACACAGCAGGTGCAGCCAACAAAGTACACCCAGTCTCCCCGCCCATGTGTTTTCATGCCACAGCTGGCTTTGTGTCACGGCTTAGCTGCAACTCATTTATCTCACTCCTGGGGGGGGGGGGGTGGGGGGGGGGGGGGGGGGGGGGGGGTTCCCGAGGGCCGTATTCTGTGACCCGCCAAGCTCTACCCCACATTATAAGTCGACGTGAAATGTCATTTTCTGCATGACTCAGATGTTGCTTTCTGCCTGCCTTCTCTCCCTTTCCTGTACATCATGTGCCACTGCTTTATTATTACCATCCACACCTCCATCTCATATCTCTCTCTCTCCCTCTCTTCCAATTCATTCCTTTGTTTTTCCTCAGACTCTGAGACCACAGAGGATGAGGCCACCGAACCCCAGGTACCCATGGAAACTAAGGAAGGGCCGGGGAGGCACCAGGACAAGGCTGGCCGCAGAGGGCCCGCAGGTACTTACATTCCTGTATCCTACGCTCCTAGCGTCAGCTATTTAAATTTTAGTTTTAGTCTTAGTCATGTGTCAAATGCTCCTTTTTCGTTTTCATCATATTTAGTCACCTTAATTCATTTTTTATTTAGTCAACTAACGGGTCTGAGCATTTTAGTCTTAGTCAGTTTTAGTCTCGATTTTGTCTTTTTTGTTTGAGTCTAGATTTAGTCAGGGGAAAAAGATTCGTTGACAACCCTATTTAGTCATCATTTTTGTTGACAAAATTAACACTGGGACTCGCCCAGTTACGCCTAAGGAACTACGACTCCATTTTACGTTTTAGACGGCCCCACGTATTTAGAATTACACATCCAAATCACTCGGGAGTGTGTGAATGTGATATATCAGTAGTGGAAAGTATTTTTTACTCAAGTACTGTACTTAAAGGAACACGCCAACACAATGAATGGAAGCGGACATGGCTGGTTATCCTAGGCATTGTCCAACTAACACCTCTCCCAAAGGCTAACCGGCCATGTCCGCTTCCATTCATTGTGCTAAGCTAGGCTAACGTGCAGCCAGATAGCTTTCTACTGAATGCACAGAGAGGAAACTGGTATCTAATCTATCTTCTTGTCTCTCTTTGGAGAAGACGGTAAGTTAATTCCCCAAGAATGTTGGCGTGTACCTTTAAGTACAATTTCGAGCTACTTGTACTTTACGTGAGTATTTTCATTTTAGGGAACTTTAAACTTTTACTCCACTACATGTATCTGAACCCATCAGTTACTAGTTACTTTGAAAAAAAGGATTTTGCATAGAAACACATGTATGAAGATTATATACTTTCACATTTGAAACCTGCCAGTTTCGAGAGCAGCATAACTGGCCCACATAACATAACTTTTAGAGGTCAATGGAATGAGGATGGGAATGTTCCCAAGCACTGGAATACACAAACGGCATGTAGAATGCATACTTTTACTTTAGATACACTCAATAGCAAATACTTCTCTACTTTTACTTAAAGGGGAACTCCACTTTTTTTGGAAATTAGCTTATTTAACATCTAACCTGGAGTTAGACAAGAAGATGCATACCTTTTTTGTCTCTGTGCGTGCATTTTAGCTTTGGGAATAGACGCTCCGTTAGCATAGCTTAGCTTCATCACTGGAAGTGAGGCAGGACAGTAGCCTTACAGTGCCTTACAGTGTATTGCAAGGTCTGACATTGACCAAACTTGATATGCATGACCTTGGTGGGCTCTAGGTCAACTCCTGAAAAGGGGGTCAATGTCAGACCTTGCAATCAAAAGTTTAGGGGGGGCGCACTGAAATTATGGCAAGGGTTATTAGCCCCCTAACTTTTGATTGCAAAGTCTGACATTGACCCCCCTTTTCAGGAGTTGACCTAGAGCCCACCAAGGTCATGCATATCTGGTCAATGTCCAGACCTTGCAAATACACTGTAAGGCACTGTAAGGCTACTGTCTGCCTCACTTTCCATTGATGAAGCTAAGCTATGCTAACGGAGCGTCTATTCCAAAGCTAAAATGCACGCACAGAGACAAAAAGGTATGCATCTTCTTGTCTAACTCCAGGGAAGATGTTAAATAATAAATTATTATTAAATAATTTCCAAAAAAAGTGGAGTCCCCTTTAAGTATAATTTGAATGGAGGACTTTTACTCGTACCAGAGTACTCATTTACTGGGTATTTATACTTTTAATTCAAGGAACTGTGTACTTCCACCACTGTATGAATGAGCACAATACCGTAACTTACGATATTTCAATATGATGTTTGGAAACATTGCTCTTTGTTCTTCGTCTTGACTCAATATTCGAGACATGGATCTGTGCTTGAAAGCCCCCCACGCGACCACACAAGTCTGTAAGTCCACTCACGGTGGTGCCGCCCGCCGCTGTCCCCGCGTCAACATGCTCTCTGTGCCTCTGATTAGCATTCTTGTACCTCTTTGCGTCTGATTGAAGCATTGATTTAAGTACCCCTGAGAGCCCAGCATGGGACATCTCTACATTCTGCTTCTCAATTGATGGCCGCCCTGAATTTTAAACTATGAGGAGTTGACAATGAGACCCAACGCGGCAGCTCGACCGCCCACTTAACTGTGAGTAATTTTCCTCGTGGACCTGACGTGCGTTGCGCTTGTGATTAGTAAGGCCGTTAACTTTGTTTTTACGAGCTTAGTACGCGCGTATGATTTACAGCCAGGACTTCCTCCTAAAAAAAAAACCAACCCTCCCCACGTTGCCATAAATTAACATTTTAAGCGGTTAGCTAGATTTTAATGGTTGGCTGTTAGCGGGGTTGGCACAAGACGCGTGTTGATGAAATCCGATATGGCAGAATGTTTTAATCCCTCCCTGGTGTGATGAAACAGGTGTGACACACTGACCTAGTTTCTATCACTAACCTGCCTCAGACCTGGGTCCCCACAGCACAGCTCCACACCCCCCCACCCATGAAACACCCATTAAATGCCACCAATTACTAAATTACAACCAATTCTCCTTTGGAACATTGTGTTCTCTCAAATTGAACACAATCAGAGGCAGTCTACCATCCAAGTTATCTATTTTTCTTTTCTTGTGCTTTTTCTCCCATTTTCTCCCCAATTTAGTCATTATGTCCAATTTCCCCCACGTGCGTCACGGTCCTGGTCGTTGCGCTACCCTCTGTTGGTCTGGGGAGGGTGTAGACTAACACATGCTACCCTCTGTTGGTCTGGGGAGGGTGTAGACATGCTACCCTCTGTTGTCTGGGGAGGGTGTAGACATGCTACCCTCTGTTGGTCTGGGGAGGGTGTAGACTACCACATGCTACCCTCTGTTGTTGGTCTGGAGAGGGTGTGTAGACTACCCTCTCTGTTGGTCTGGGGAGGGTGTAGACTACCCTCTGTTGGTCTGGGGAGGGTGTAGACGACCATATGCCTCGCCAGCCGCTTCTTTTCACCTGACAGCAAGGAGTTTAACAGAGAGAGTGTAACACACGCCCCCCAGATCCCCTCCCCACTGAACAGGCCCCCCCGACCGACCAGTAGGAGTCGCTAATGCAACGACTAATACCCCCCCCTGCGGACACTGCCAATAGCGTTCGTTGGGATGTCCGACCGCCAGAAGTACTGCTACCTGGGATTGAACCCAGGTCTCTGCGGTGGTAGGCGAGTGCTTTGACCTCTACACTCCTATCTATTTGATTAGATTAGATTAAAAAAAAATCTTTATATAGCACATTATACATATTGTATCCTATATTTACGGCTCATATTGTTAAGGAGAAGAGGACATCATCACCTTACTATTTCAGAAAGAATGTCGCATCTCAAGCACATTACGGAAAATCTGTTTCTTCTTGAGGTTCTATCAAGTGAATCTCGAGGCCTACTGAGTGTTGATTGTATGGATGAAAAGGATTTGACAAGAGGATGTGATGGCCGTCTGGGGCCTCTTCTAAAACAAATCCATTTAGTATTCTCTCTTCACTCGTGTAGAAACGGTTTGCACGCCCGGCTTCGGGTGTCGGGCCGGCAGAGTCGGGACTGTGGCTTTGTGCTTTCATTTCCCCCGAGGGGGTGACAGACAGAGAGGGTTGAAGGCAGGGTTGTGACGCAGCGACAGTCACACCGTGTTTGATCTCATTGTGTGAGAAGTGAGAACACACACGGTGAGAAACATACCCGCGTGCTCTCTCACATCGCCTCGCCGGAATTCTAAATCCAGACTATGTTAACAGGACATCTTTTAGTTTTTACTTCCCTACGGATGGGCACGCTTTTCACTCAATATGTCTAGTTTTTTTGGAAAGGTGTAATATTGAGTACTTCAAGTTATTACTGAGTACTAGTGAAATCCTAACCGGAATTTGCATATTGCTTTTGTTTTGTACGAGACAGAACAGGGGAATGGAAAATTTTCTTCAAAGGTTGAGAGAAATTCCTCATCAATTGAATCCGGGTATCTGAGGGGTATTAAAACGTCTTTAATTAATTTATTAATTAGCGATCTGTTGTGCATGTTTTTCCATTGGGTTTATCGGGAGGGAAAACCCTTGCAAGCATGGGGAGAACATGCAAACTCCACACAGAAAGGCCCGGGCGATACCCCACCTGGATAACTGGCAACCTGGTCCCCAAGCAGGAATCGAACCCTGGACCTTCTAGCTGTGAGGCGACAGTGTTAACCACTACACCCACCATAATAATATTACATTTATAATTCTCAATTTATTGTATCTTGCTAGTATGGTCGTGAAATTGTTATTAAATTGAGCTCTAAGTGATATTAAAAAGGTCTTAAAAAGTTTAAAATTGTACTTGTTGAAACCTGCAGATACCCTGTGAATGAATGAATGCGGTTGCATGATGATCAACACATCTTTCCTTATGAAGTTGTTAGACTCTCTGGCTGCGGTACGACGACAAACATACTCTGTACTGGTTGTGACATGTCAACGTGTACAGATTCAACAGTCATTTCTTTTTCAGTTTCATGCCTTTCTACCAGAATGACTTCCTGAAGTCTTGATTGGGTCCGGTATGGACCCTTTTGTTGTTCGCGCCGCTGATATTTGAAACAAGATTACTGTGGGAATAATAGAAATTCTCCATTAGCTTCAAAATGATCCACTCGAAGGGCCATTTCCACTGCCACATCTGCGTCAATCGCCACCCAAAAGAAAAAAAGCAGTCAAAGTGAACTTGTGAAATTGACTGGACCTTTGAAGCTCAATATGTCAAGGTTTTTGAAAGGTGTAATATATTTTTTCTCAGTGGGCCTCCAGCCTAAAATCATCCTCCCCCATCTTAAAAAAAATAAAGAAATTGACTTTTATTTTTTTGACTGATTGGGTTTGGTTTCCATGACTCAGTATCATCTGTGGCTGCAGTTGACGTCTTATACGACTTATACCCGCCAGGCCGCCACGCCCCGCCCCACTCCCGCCCTCCCGCCATCCCCCCTACCCCAGCCCACATTTTAAAGGTCCAAGTCGTTAACAGAAGATGCTGACGTCTCGCTCTTTTCGCTGCCAATGCACTTCTGTCTCAGCGGTCATCACTAAAGCCTCAATCGCCATCTGATTTGCGACGGGGGGGGGGGAGGATCTCATTTCAGTGCTACGCACATTTGCTTATTCCCTCGTTTCTCGCTTTCAATCAATCACTCAATCACTCTCCTCTTCTTCCCTCTAACCCCCCCTTTTCCATTTTTTCTATATGTTTGCCTGTTCCTTCCTGTACATACAATGCAATGTTCTCCCTTTCAGCTTCTCCTTCCCTCAATCTGGACCATAATGTTTTCCCATTCTCTGATCTTTAGGTTTAGGGTATTGGGTTAGATAATCTTTTGGGGGTTTTGGTTTTCTTTTGGGCTTAGCTGTTAGGGTTAGGGTTTGGGGTTTAAGGGGCACAATAATAATGATTAAGTACCTAGGAACAAATATGTTAACAAAACACTGATTAATCATCAGTTACTCAAGTCTCAGACCTGATGTCTGAGATGAAGGCTTCTACTTTGCAGTTAAATACTATTTAAGCATTACATCACACGCAGGAGTGTGTTATACTCATTAGATCATGCCTAGGGGTGGTTGTTAGGCCTGACATGCAGCGGAGGGTCGTTAGACCCCCCTAGGCGTGATCTAATGAGTATAACACACAACTTCAAGTGATGTAATTAGTGTTGTCAGGCGATTGAAAAAAGTTATCTAATTAATTACAGGATTTGTAATTAATGAATCTAATTAATCGCATAACCATTTTAGGCCTGATATTTTATATTCTATAATCATATTTCAAATTGCATGTGTCTGGATGGCAGAATTCAGTACTGTATCTACAAAACCTTCTGTTTAATCATCTTCCCTTTATTAATTTGCTTAGATTTTAGAAAGATTTGAATTGATATTCTCATTTGGTTCATTACAATTTACTCAAGCCTAGTAACAGACACAGTATTTCTGACACTGGGAATATATTCCCTGAGATCCATAGATGTCCCTAGAATCAGATACCAAGAACATGCAAATGGACCATTTAAAAAAAAAGTTTGTAAATGTTTATTCTACGTTCTTATGGAATGAATGAGATAAAAAAGAAAAAAAGAAATTATAATAAAAAATTATAACTATACAAAAAAAAATTAAGTAAATTTTCATAACGCGATACTTTGCTGTGTAATTAATTAATCTAATTAACGCAATAAACTGACAGAGATGTAATGCTTTTATACAATGGCCGAATTCACCCAACCTTCCCGCATTTCACTGTATGCCCTGTATGCCGTGACAAATAAAACTCTTGACTTGAACCTTATTGCTATACAATAAACACACAGTAATTGAAGCATAATGGAGATGTATTCACAAAACCATCCACAGAGAAAGTAGATCCAATAGTAGATCCAAGGTCTGAAATTTTTTTAAATAAAAAATCAACTGCAATTTTTTTTATTTAATTTTTTGTCCGCGATTTTTCTTTAGTTTCACAATGGGTCATGACAAACCAATTACATAATCCAACATATGTGTAACGAACTAACATATTCCAGTTGACTGTATCTTTTTTGGAGGATTCGTTCAAAAGATATTCATACTTCCATTTGTCTATCTATGGCGGACTCGTTCAGACTCATTTAAAAAAAAAAAAAAAAGGAAAAAAGATTCTTCGGTTGTGGGAGGGATATAATAATAATAATAATAATAATAATAATAGATCAAATTTATATAGCGCCTTTCATAGAACCCAAGGTCGCTTCACAATCAGGACAAAAAATATGGCTAGGGAAATAGGGGGAAAAAAGGGGATGAGGGAAGGTAAGGGATAATGGATAATGGACCTAATCTAATCTAAACTAACTAATGGGGAAAAGCCTTGGTGAAGAGGTGTGTTTTTAGAGCAGATTTGAAGGTGTCCAGGGTTGGGGAATTGCGGATTTCGGGGGGGGAGAGAGTTCCAGAGGGTAGGGCACGCCACGCTGAAGGCTCTGTCCCCGAAAGTCCGTAACCTGGTGCGAGGGATGGAGAGGAGACCCAGATCGTAGGTTCCGGGATGGAGTGTGCTGGTGGAGGAGATCAGACAGGTATCGGGGGGCGAGGGCATGGAGGGACTTGTAGGTGAGGAGCAGGAGTTTGAAGGTGATGCGGAACTTGACTGGGAGCCAGTGGAGGTGGATGAGGGTGGGGGTGATGTGCTGCCAGGGCTTGGTGTGAGTGAGAACCCTGGCAGCTGAGTTCTGAACATACTGGAGCCTGTCCAGGGCTTTGCTGGGTACCCACCGAACAGGACTCCGTTACAGTAGTCCAACCGGGAGGTGATGAATGAGTGGATCAGGGTCTGAGCCACAGAGTCTGAGAGTGAGGGTCGGAGACGGGAGATGTTTTTGAGATCTGGGGTCACGTGGAGTGTGTTATATGAAATAACAACGGCTAACTTGACTGTTTCAGCCAATCAGAATCAAGATATTTGCATGCATTGTATAAATGTTAATATTGTTCCTTATTATTTCCTAGTAACAATTATTCTCTCTCTCTCTCTCTCTCTCTCTCTCTCTCTCTCTCTCTCTCTCTCTCTCTCTCTCTCTCTCTCTTTCTCTCTCTCTCTCTCTCTCTCTCTCTCTCTCTCTCTCTCTCTCTCTCTCTCTCTCTCTCTCTCTCTCTCTCTCTCTCTCTCTCTCTCTCTCTCTCTCTCTCTCTCTCTCTCTCTCTCTATCTCAGGCGAGGGAGGACGGATGGCGGACTTCAACCCGGACGGCTCTGATCGCCGGGCCGCCCTGCCCGGGGGCTGTGACCCCGTCGTGGAGCGGGAGCTGATGGCGCTGGGCTCGCGCCCTCCGGGCCACCACCACCACCACCACCACGACCCCACGAACCCTGCCAGGCAAGCCACGGCGGGGGGTGGGGGCCGCACAGAGGACGGCGGCCCCCCTGTCCGTCACCTGGGTGTGGAACCCCTGATCCGGGCGTCTCACGCTAACCTAGCGCGCCCCGTCCAGGGCTCAGAGGAAAGTGTGTCTGCGGGCAGCGATTATTACGGAAGCATGTTCAGCCTCTACCGAGGGAGAACCTTCTCCATGCCTCTGTAGCCAACGGCTGGATTTTTCTTTCTTTTTTTGGATAACGCCACTGAAAAACAAAAACTAAAAAAAGACTGGCCACTAAACACCCAATTTGCAAAAGACTCGTATCTTTACAATACATTCCCCCATAAACCCCTATTCTCAAATTATAGTTTGTTTAGCCTTTTTATTTTTTATTATATTATTTCAAGTCCTTAAGCATTGTCATCCCATCATGGCTTCCTGTTTCGGGTCCATTTTTCTTATTTTTTTTATTCACACTTTCCTTCGACTCCCCTCGGCCTTGAATCGTGTTGCTCTTGAGTGTCAAACTAATCCCGAGAACCAGTATTAGGAAACTCTCATTCAGTTACCTCACTTCATTTCATACAACCATTTGAGAGGACAATCTGAGCTACATTCTCCTGTAACGCCCAAGCACTTAAAAAAAAGAAAAAACTGTGATTACACAATTAAACTCCACCCACTGCATGGTTTCCATAGCATCCCCCCCCCCCCCCCCCCCCCTCGTTGCTTACCTTTTGGATTAACATCACACACAGTGTCTTCATAATGGTTTGCCGTGGCATGCATGGGTTTGCTGGCTCCTGGCTAATGTTAGCATGGATTTAGCAATTGGCTCATATTAGAATAGAATATCTTTCACAGGTTGTTTTCAGGCACGCATTGTTGTGATTGGTAGTTGACCTAGAGGTCTTTCTCAGTTCTTTTGGAAGAGTTATGGTCGATGAAATGTACTTTTTCCTAGTTTCTCCTCTGTTGCCACAACATGCTCCAAATGTATGATTCACGAGTTCCATAAGAGATTCCACTGAGAATTCATTCATTTTTGTTTGGTCATCCATTTAGATTTTTATAGATTGTCTACCTTGTGTGGATTGTGTTCCTGCTGAACAATAAGATGCAGCGAACACGTCTTCACCCCCGTAGACACCTCCACGTAGCCGTGCACTCACCAATGGACACAGGAACACACACCCAGAACAAAATAAATACCCTAGAGACGTTTACACTAAGGAGCGTTTACAGGCTTGTGTCCCTCTTCCCAAAACGCTCTTTGCTTCCCACCTAACTCTCCATTTCCCCTCGATCCCGCACCTCCAGGATTCAAACTACCGATGAGTCAAAGAGGCTCTCCTCCGAAGCCTCCTCATCTCTTTCCGCCCTGCGCACTGTTCCCGCCTCTCCCCTGTTGTCCAACCAGCTGACATCTCGCAACAACGGCGTCGCCCCACCCGCGGCGCGGAACCACGACCGATCTCCGGAAGTCACAGTGGCCAAAACCCAGCCTTCGGATGCCCCCCACCCCCAGCCCACTAAGGCGGACCAGGCGTCTGGCTCCGGCGTCGCCATGACGCCCAAGCTGGCCCGCGCCGCGCCCAAGATCTTCGACAAGGTCCTGTCGTTCGAGGAGAAGATGGGAAGCGCGGACGGAGGGGGTCCCCGGCCGAGGTTCGGACGGGCGGCCTCCTGCGAAGCGGACGAGGACGGGCGGCAGGCGGCGGGCGGCCCCACCAAGGACGACGGGCGGGTCCTGAGAGACGCCGCCCAGAGGCGATCGGGCTTCAAAAAGCGGGCCTCGTCGCTAGAGGACCAGACTAACTACGCCCAGCAGGTCCAGACCTTCCAGAGTAAGTTCACAGAGGAGCTCCAGAGGATCAAGAGGCTGGTGGGGAAACCCAACCTGAAGAAGGCCTACTCCACCGAGCAGCTGCCCCAGAGGGAGCGCGTGCCCCTGGGCAAGCTGGAGCCCATCCCCCCTCAGGTGGTCAAGAAGCTGGAGGCGAGGGAGCGAGCCATGGAGGAGACGGGAGAAGGACGGAGACGGGACGAGGACGACCGGGGTCTTCTCGTAGGTGAGAAGAACAAACAGCAGCAGCAGGGGAAAACACCACAGCCAGCACTGATGAAGGCAGCCGTGGCTGGTTCGGCACCACACCATACTGGGAACATCCCTGTTACCATGGAGACAGCTCCGGTTAAGCAGTTACCAGGGCGACCGTTGCCAACAGCCGGGAGGAGAAGCCCAAACAGGTTGGGAGCGAGATAATCCTTTATTGATGATTGTGTGTGTGTGTGTGTGTGCATGTATGTGTGCTTTTGTGTGTGTGAAACTGTGAGACCAGATGATTCTCACCGCGCAAATAAGCAAAAGATTTATCTTTTATTTTTTTTACATAATTCTGTTTCAAATCCAGTTTCTGTTCCATACACGGTGCTGTCGTTCCATATCACCACGTTCCATTTGCATCTGTCTGTCCTCCATGCAGGGAAGCCCTCCAGAGCTCCCCCGCTGCCTCATCGCCACAACCCCCATCACCATCTAAAGACCTGGAGCAACCTCAACCCAAGACGGATTTGACCAAGACGAGTGACAAGACGGACGCCAGGTCGCCCAGCCCGAGCGGGACGGCGGTCTCTCCGATCAGACAGCCGGGGACCCCGTGCCCGTCGAAGCCCCCCCGCCTCACCCCGTCCCCCACCCCGCAGGCCCCCGTCAGCCCTCTGCAGAAGAGGCGAAGGGCGGAGGTGGGCAGAGCCTCCCCTGCTTTGAAGCTGACCATCCCCACCATCCTGGTGGAAGACGAGCCTGTGGAGCTGGAGGAGGAGGCGGGAGGGAGGAGCGACGAGGGGGGCCGGAGCAAGCCGCGACGGAAGGAGGCGGGGAGGAGTCGCAAGAGCAGGAGAGACCGTCCCAGCCAGCCGAGGTCTCCCGAGGAAGGTAAGAGACTGCAGAGGGAGGACACAATAAACTAAATCCATGTTTACGGTGTTCCAAGTTGGCGGATGATTCACCGTTTGCAAGAATTTTCTGCAAGTTGCGCCTCCCTTAGTTATTACTAGTGCTGTCAGGCGATACAAAAATGTATCTAATTAATTACGGGATTTGTAATTAATTAATTAATCTAATTAATCGCATTTTAATCACATAACCATTTTAGGCCTGATATTCTATATTTCAAATTGCATGTGTCCGGATGGCAGAATTCAGTACTGTATCTACAAAACCTTCTGTTTAATCATCTTCCATTCATTAATTTGCTTAGATTTTTCAGGTCTGGTCAATTATAGCATGGTGTTATTCACAGTAAAAAAAAATTAAAAAAATCTAAATGCGTATAAATATATTGGGATCTCAACCCGATCAAGAGTTGAATGGTGTGGGGGCGCTCCAGTAGCACACCACATAGCATGCTGAGTCGCGAAGCGGTCGCCCCGGGTTCGATTCCCCGACCCGGTGGCCATATGCTGCATGTCTTCCCCTCTTCTCCTCTCGTTTCACCCTCTCTCCTCTATCGGTCCTGCGTGGCCAAAAGGTCCTGCGTTGACCAAAAAAGCTGAAAATGCTATAAATAAAATCTTAATTTTTGGTGTGCTCTTTCCAGGGGGTTCTTCAGATGACTCGTACCTGTCTGCTGACGAGGCCGAGGCCCCTGTGATAGAGAAGCCCCTACAGGACACCAACACCCCGGCCGGCTCCGAGGCCACACTCACATGCAGCATCACAGGAAGTCCCCTCCCCACAGGTACTGCTTACAACAGGGTCCCCAAATAGACACGTGTTAGACCAAGGACCCCCAGGGGTAGGGAATGGATGAGTCCGAATCCAAATATGAATTTGGGAAAGCACAGATAATGAGATGGACACAAATATTTGTATTACACAGATATTAGTATTATTATTCAGGAAATTCATAAAATCATGTTATGAGCTCCATAGACGCAGCCGCTCCGCCTAGGTGCATCGTCTGTTAGCCGTCAAAAACTACATGTAGGACTACTGTCAAAACTGCCTTTAAGACCTGTAAGACTGCCCTGTTTCTTTGTTTGGACCCACAGAAATATCATTAATCATATTTTTTAAGTTGTGCGTCAAATGAGAGAAAGAATACGTTTTCTCGAGAGAAAGGTCTCCCCTATATTTTCAAAAGCCTAGAGAAAGCTTGTCTTAAATCATCATCATGAGTTATGCATGTGAAATTAATTATATTTATTGTGTGTGTGCACCTATTTCAGAAGGAACCCGAGACGCACAGTGCGCTTCCCGCCTCTCACTAAGAGCAGCCTTTACTTACTGTACACCAATTCCTGCAATATGATTTATAGATATAATTGATCTGTTCATGAGTTGTCATGGTTTGTCCTGGTATTACAAAAGCAGTTACTGGGGGGCGGTCAGGTGGCGTAACGGAGATTGCGTTCGTCACCAACCCCGGAGCGGCTGGATTCGCCTGTTCGAGTCCAGCTCACAGCTCCGGGGTTGTCACCAGCTTGGCTGGCCGTTCACACTAATACAATTGGCAGTATTAGAGGGTGGGAGAAGCTGGCGGGGTGGGTCCGGGTCGTTGTAAACAGCGACTCCTACAGTTCGGTCGGGGCGCCTGCTCAGCGCGGATAGGATCTAAGTGGGATAGTGTGATCCTCCCACACGCTACGCCCTCTCAGTGAGAATCCGCGCTGCCAGGTGAAAATAAGCGGTTGATTGGCTGGACGTGTGTCGGAGGAAGCACGTGGTAGCCTCCACTCTCCCAGACCGACTGTGGGGGGTAAGTGCGCAGCGACCAGGAAGGGGATTGGGAATTGGCATAACGACTAACATTGGGATGGGAGAAAATCGGAGGAAAAAAGAGGGGGAAAAAAGATAAATAAAAAAAAACAAAAAACAAAAGCAGTTACTGGTAAATGAATCGCATCGCAATGCTTGACACACATCGTTCCAAATATAATTAAACATATTTCCACTACTACTGAGAAAAAAACTAATTACTATAAATATCTTTTGAAGGCGGACATGATGGTCATGTCAGTTTAACTATCAGACACAATATCCGCTCGTCCTTCCTCATGTATGGAAAATAGCCCACGAATTTCATATTTATGCTATTTATCATTCTTATGTATGAATAATTCGTTAGATCTATAAAGCTTTTTGTTTCCAGAACATCACACAAATATTAGATTAGATTCAACTTTATTGTCCGAGAACAACAAAATCTTCTGGGCAGCCTATAGTCTACAGGCTGCGTAAAAATAACACATCTGATTTAGCAGCAGAGGGAAGGTGGGATGTGTGCAAAGCCCTGCTGTTCTACACTCTTAACAAAAATGTGCTAAATAGCTAATAAAGTGGGTCTTTGGCTCGTAATCATCTACAGGCTGCGTAAAAGATTATATTGTTCAATGTCCCCCAGTTAAAGGGGGGGGGGGGGGGGGGGGGGAGTAACTACGGTACTTTCTCTGTGGATGGTTTTGTGAATATATATATATATATATATTCAGAATTCATTATATAATAATAATTATAATAATACATTCAATTTATATAGTGCTTTTATGGTGCTCAAAGATGCACTAGAGACTATATATAGTATTATATGTCAATATTAAATCAATTTGATGCTTTGAAGGCACAACAATTGCAACGACTTCCTTTAATCTAATGTTCATTTGTTAATTTGATTACATCTGTTCCCATCTTGTATTGTACAATAATTGTAAAAAAGAAAAGAAAACATTTATTCCAGTATAAACCACGGCCATTTCCAAATCCAAATCCAGATAATTGTGTTGGTTGAACAGATACAGATACAGATAATGAAGTCTCTGCACACCCTACCCAGGGGCCCCCTGATCTGAGTAGACCTTTGTTGTTGTGCTGCTATTTGATTATAATTCGGAGGTCGGAAATTCTGACTTCCTACTAGCAAAAATCGAATAAAACTGCGCTCTTAGTTGCAAACTCTGGTATGATTTCTCAGTCTCAGCCACTCGCATCATATAAACGCTAATGTTGTTGTTAGCTGTTTTAAGAGTACATAATTGACGTGTTATGATATGATTTTCTGAATTCCACGACCATGCCCATGTCTATTTACTGTCGCTGGGTAAACTGTAGTGTGAAACCTATCATCAGAACAGTCAGTCCTATACCCTCCGTCATGGGGCTAGATTCTGGCAAATGAAAGAGCAGCGGATATAAGCTATTCCTCATTGTCTGGGGACCCCTAGAACCCTTTGGGGGTCCCGGACCCCACTTTAGGAACCAGTGGGTTAGAGACTGATGGTCCTGTTAGTCAACCACTAACTCCGAGGCCTCTCTTGAGTCCCCGTAGACACCTAAACTCATTTACTTTAATTTGGTAATAGTTTGGTAATAACTAAAAACTAGACTAACGCCAACTAGACCCACATTCTGTGTCCATGGTCTAAGATAAGATAATTATTTATTGTCTGTTGATACAGAAATACGTTTTGTGTCAGAACAGTACACACAATACTGCGTTACAAAAAAGAAAACATAAGACAACCATGTTACAGCAGAGACAGACATACAGACAAGATATCAGAGAAACAATGTAATTAACCTCTTCCTTCCTTCCTTCCTTCCTTCCTTCCTTCCTTCCTTCCTTCCTTCCTTCCTTCCTTCCTTCCTTCCTTCCTTCCTTCCTTCCTTCCTTCCTTCCTTCCTTCCTTCCTTCCTTCCTTCCTTCCTTCCTTCCTTCCTTCCTTCCCAACGGTTATTCATTTGATGTGGCACAGTACCATAAGTCCAAGGTTATTTTGTATCGCACAGCCCTTTTATATTGTATATATCCCGTGTAGGTCGCAATCGCATTCCAAGTAGAAGGTTTGCTCTTGTTTAACTGAGAGGTGGGGAGACACCTGGTCATAACAGGTGGTCACACGGCAGATCCTCTGCACAATAAATGGTGGAAGTCAATGGGCCCTGAACTCCTGCTGACGTAGTAACAAATTAAATATCACATTAAATGTACGCAGTTGTACAAAGTCAGCAGGCTATATTGTAGTGCAGCACTATATTCCTCAAATGACTGATTACCAGGCAAAGTCCCTTGTGGCTTCTAATTGTCTGGAAAGAGAACAACATGGGATTTTTAGCATTTAATTTTAATTTTTTTGTAACGATGGCTCCATCTGTATATATACACACTTAAACTGTATTCACCACCGCCGTGATAATATTCATGCTCAGGCTGTGAATCCAGGACAGGAGAGCGACTGTGGAGCAGAGCTCTATTGAAGCGGCTTCTAGGCACGCCACCAACGCCGCTGTTCCGTGGAGTAAGAGTCGAGTGTAAATCTTCAAAGAACAGGGACAGATTGAGATTATGCATCTATGCGGTACATGTGACACGACGGTGGGCGGGCGACGGTGGCTCGGGAGGTAGAGCGGTCGTCTGGTAATCGGAAGGTTCCCGGTGGTTCGATTCCGGCTTCTCCACCAACAGCGCGTCGAAGTGTCCTTGAGCAAAGACACACCTCGCTGCTCCCGAAGAGCAGGTTGGCACCTTGCGTGGTCGCCCTCCGTCGTCGGTGTGTGAATGTGTGAGTGAATGCATGGGTGAATGTGAGGCACAAAAGTTGAAAAGCGCTTTATAAATGCAGCCCATTTACCATGTGATACACACAAATATACATCTGTGACAGCTCTTTGAAGATTATTAAAGATCTTCAACAGACGACAAGCAAACGAGAATGCTCCGACTTGTACATATGGAATAATCCTAGAAGCATTTTTTTTATGTTCTAGTCCTAGTTGACCACCACAACTACTAATACTTATTCGGCTAATAATACTTTCCTTTGTGTGTGTGTGTGTGTGTGTGTGTGTGTGTGTTTCAAGTTCAAGTTTCAAGTTTGTTTATTATTTGTCACAACAAAATACGGAATACTTTATGATGAAATGCTTGTTTCTGTATGAGCCCCTGAGAGTGTGCTACATACAGTAAAAAGAAAGTAAGTAAAAAAAGTAATTAAGAAGTAAGTCAAAAGTAAGTCAAGTCAATATACATATATGCAATACAGAATAAAATGAGTAACAGTGAGGTACAATGCAGAGGTACAAAACTTAGGGTAGGGTGAAAATGAGGTATGAATGTAGTGCAAATCTCTTTAATAATAGATAAATATAAAGTGTGTTAAAGTGTCTAAAGTGTCTAAAGTGAGTGGTAAGGTGAGTGTTTGTTTAAAGTGAGTGTGTACATGTGGATGTGTGTGCACGCAGTGTGTGTAGATGATGGGTTGTTACATAGTGTCATTGTCATTGAGCATCCTGGTGGCCTGAAGCTCCTTCTGGGTCTTTCTGTACTGGCCATGAGACTCCGGTAGCGCTTGCCTGACCGCAGCAGTTCAAAGAGGCAGTTGTTTGGGTGACTAGAGTCTTTGATTATTCTCTTAGCCTTGGCTCTCTATTGTGCACAACTAGAAGTTCTTGAGGATCTTCTGACTCACTTTGAACTTCCCTAGGCGCCTAAGGAAGTAGAGACGTTGCCCGGCCTTCTTCACTACACTGTCAAGTCAAGTAATTTATTTATAAAGCACGTTTAAAAACTCAAGAGCCAACCAAAGTGCTGTACAATCAAAGCATAAAATCAATGTCCTAATATAAAATACACAAATAGAAAAAGGCACAACAGGACAAGACAGTACATTCAGAGAATAGGACAACAGTATGCCAACAAGCGGATAGGGGAGCACAAGGTACAGTATAGCACACAGGGGACAGAGGAGCACAAGAAGAGATACAAGAGGGAGGGGGCAGGATACAATTGCATGGGAGTGTGTGAGTTAGGGTGTGTGAGAAATTGAAGGCTAGAGAATAAAAGTGGGTTTTTAGACGGGCCTTAATGTCTCCAGCGAGGGGGCAGATCGGATCTCCAGGGCTAGCTGTCAATGTTGTGGTCGTGTGTGTGGTGCGTGCGTGTGACCTTTTCAGTCGAATTGCATTGCTAGGGAACAGCTTGGGCCCAAGTTTATTTACTATTTTATTTTCGATTATTTTCGATTGTATCAGCAAACACAACAACTGGTAGATCCAAGTCACCGACATGAACATTTCTGTGTTTGTTTACCTCTCGTCTCTCAGTGACGTGGAGGAAGGGCGGCGTGGAGATCAGGAGCGACGCGCAGCACGCGGTGAAGGCGGCAGGAGACGCACCGTCTGGTGATACGGCAGGCGGGGGCGCGGCGACGAGGGACTTACAGCGTCACCGCTAGCAACGCCGCCGGGAGGGCGTCGTCGAGCGCCACGCTCTTCATCAAGTCAGGTGAGAGAGAGAGAGAGAGAGAGAGAGAGAGAGAGAGAGAGAGAGAGAGAGAGAGAGAGAGAGGAGAGAGAGAGAGAGAGAGAGAGAGTCACACAAACACACACACACACACACACACAGAGAGAGACACACAGAGAGAGAGAGAGAGAGGGAGGGAGAGAGAGAGAGAGACACACAGAGAGAGAGAGACAGAGAGAAGAGAGAGAGAGAGAGAGACACACAGAGAGAGAGACATTCTCGCTGAAGCTTGTCATACAGACGAGGCCGCGTGGAGGCTGGCGCTGAGACGGAACAAAGCAGTGACTCACTCGAGTGACAGCACGGACCAGATGGGGACAAATTGAGTGTGATATAAAAATGTAATGATGGATCTGTGGGCACATGAGCACTGTACATGGATTTACAGACACACACACACACACACACACACACACACACACACACACACACACACACACACACACACACACACACACACACACACACACACACACACACACACATTGTATTGTACTGTATTACTATAAGTTTGAAGACTATTGACCACATCCACTGACTGACCTTTCATTACATTACACTAGACTATCTCTGTCCCCTTTTCTTGATCCTCCAATCACAACCGTCACTTCCCTCAGACAAACTTTGCAACAGTCGTGATTGTAGGATCAAGGAAAGAGGGCGGGGTTTGAGATTACCCTAGACCAGGGGTTCTCAAACTTTTTATACCACGACCCCCTTTTATTTAGGAATATTTTGGCGACCCCACACTTAATCGCGTAATTTCAAGGAATATCAAAATAAAGCACACGTTGTTGAACTTGATCACGCATATTTATTCGACGATTTTATTACAGAACTATGTTATCAATACACATTTATAAAACGAGGTATATTTAGCCAAAATATGTTGCCGAAATAAATATTATTTTTTGCCAATGTCACCTACTCACGACTCAACTTCCGCGACCCGTAGTTTGAGAACCACTGCCCTAGACCCTTACCCACATGCTTAACCTCAAACCTAACTCTAACCTTAAAGGAACACGCCAAAATGTTGGTAAATTTGCTTACCGTCTTCTCTAGAGAGAGACAAGAAGATAGATACCAGTTCTGTGCGTTCAGTAGAAAGCTATCTGGCTGCATGTTAGCCTAGCTTAGCACAATGATGGAAGCGGACATGGCCAGTTAGCCTAGGCATTGTCCAACTAAAACTCTCCCGAAGGCTAACCGGCCAAGTCTGCTTCCATTCATTGTGCTAAGCTAGGCTAACATGCAGCCAGATAGCTTTCTACTGAACGCACAGAGAGGAAACTGGTATCTATCTTCTTGTCTCTCTCTGGAGAAGGCGGTAAGCTAATTCTTAAAATGATGGCCGTGTTCTTTAACTTAACTTAACCTAACCCTATTTTGAGTGAGCACGAGCCAAAATGTCCTCACTTTAAATTTTAATGATGTTGTTCATCTTGCTATTCTGATGGACGTTTGGTCCTCACAAGGATACCAGTACAAGAGCACGCACACGCACGAAAGAAGCACGCACGCACACACACACACACACACACACACACACACACACACACACACACACACACACACACACACACACACACACACACAGAACAAACCCCATCTCACTCCCAGCTTTAATCCACTGCCAGCTTGCCTCAGTTTGACATTCCAGTCTTAATGACTACAAGGCCCCGCTAGTGGCCAGAATCCCCAACTAGGGGCTCCTTGCAGTGATAGTTGCCATGGCAACTCATCAATTCTTAAAGGCGTCCCGCCCCCCCCCCCCCCCCCCCCCCCCCCCCCACCGCGCAGTCAAAAGGCTGACTCGCCCCGCCACACAAGGTCCCTGTTTTTCAGAGGCAGGCGTGGCATTCAGAGAGGGGCGGAGTGGGATCCCTGCGGCACACCTGCTGGACGCCTGCTGGGGGTTTATAACCTGTGATGACGATGGGCCTGCGGTGCGTGGGCCTATGTGTATGGGGGGGGGGGGGGGGTCTTTGGTGTATGTGGTCTTTATTTACTGTACGTAAAGGAAAAGACAACATTCATTCTTGCGCAAGGCTAGCCAGAATCCACTGACTGAACATGTCATCATATGAGTGAGAGGCACGTCTGCAAGGTTGAGAGGGTACAGGATGGTCCTGTAGGGGGATCGAACATGTTTGGTTAATATATACAGTAGTTACAGGCGAGAAGGATATATACATGTTTTGAACCCCCTTATTTTTTTACCTCTTTTGAGGAGGGGGTTGTCTTTCATATTAGCTCTATATCTTGTGGGGATGGCAAATGTACCTCTTGAGGGGGACATGTCCCTGCAACCCCCCCATAAATATATGCCTGTGTGTGTGTGGGGGGGGGGGCATCTCTCTGTGTTGTGTGTTGTGTGTGGTGTGTGTGTGTGTGTGTGTGTGTGTGTGTGTGTGTGTGTGTGTGTGTGTGTGTGTGTGTGTGTGTGTGTGTGTGTGTGTGTGTGTGTGTGTGTGTGTGTGTGTGTGTGTGTGTGTGTGTGTGTGTGCCATGTCTGCCACGCGTGTGGTGAGATGAACGCGCTTGCAATTCTTAACATCTAAGCTCACATACACCCGTTGTAACTGCCATCGTTATTGCAGTTGGGACATAAGATGTGTGTGTGTGCGTGTGAGAGGGGGGGGGGGCATCTGTGTGTGTGTGTGTGTGTAGGTGTGTGTGCATAATATGCATGTCTATTTGTATGTACGTGTGTGTTTTTGCCTTAATGCCTACCTGTGAGAGGGGGGGCGTGTGTGTGTGTGTGTGTGTGTGTGTGTGTGTGTGTGTGTGTGTGTGTGTGTGTGGTGTGTGTGTGTGTGTGTGTGTGTGTGTGTGTGTGTGTGTGTGTGTGTGTGTGTGTGTGTGTGTGTGTGTGTGTGTGTGTGTGTGTGTGTGTGTGTGTGTGTGTGTGTGTGTGTGTGCCATGTCTGCCACGCGTGTGGTGAGATGAACGCGCTTGCAATTCTTAACATCTAAGCTCACATACACCCGTTGTAACTGCCATCGTTATTGCAGTTGGGACATAAGATGTGTGTGTGTGCGTGTGAGAGGGGGGGGGGGCATCTGTGTGTGTGTGTGTGTGTAGGTGTGTGTGCATAATATGCATGTCTATTTGTATGTACGTGTGTGTTTTTGCCTTAATGCCTACCTGTGAGAGGGGGGGCGTGTGTGTGTGTGTGTGTGTGTGTGTGTGTGTGTGTGTGTGTGTGTGTGTGTGTGTGTGTGTGTGTGTGTGTGTGTGTGTGTGTGTGTGTGTGTGTGTGTGTGTGTGTGTGTGTGTGTGTGTGTGTGTGTGTGTGTGTGTGTGTGTGTGTATTAGTGCCTGTGTGTGTGTGTGTGTGTGTGTGTGTGTGTGTGTGTGTGTGTGTGTGTGTGTGTGCTCATAGCTCCTGTCAACAGAGTCTATCTGGCTGCTCACCACTACAGCCTCAGCCTGTCTTGCCATATTTGGCGAGTGGAGTCCAACTCGGGACGAGTATTTTTAGCGCTCCCCCTGCCTCTTGTTCTGTCTGGTCATTGCAGTCTGCTTTATGTCCACAGTGTCAGAATAATATCACAATACCCCCCTCCCTCCCTTCTTCTTCTTCTTCTTCAACTACATCTTGGTAGATTTGGTGTCAGAAGTTGTCAAAATGTCCCGGCCGGGAGATTATGTGAGTCGCTGGTCAAGCTGGTTAGGAGGAGCAGAGGAGAGTTCTGGCACTGGAGCGGGGGAGAGTGTTCTGAGAGGAGAGAGAGAGAGAGGGAGACAGAGAGAGTATGAGAGAGACAGTGAGAGAGAGAGGGAGAGAGACATAGAGACAGATTGAGAGAGAGTTTAGAGAGTTTTTCTTTGTTAGGAGCCATGTAGGATCTTATAGGTAAGGCAGGCATCTTTGAATTTAACAAAATTGTCCCAGCTCAGTAGATTCTGATTTGTTATGCTTTGTTAGACAGAGAGAGTATGAGAGAGACAGTGAGAGAGAGAGAGGGAGAGAGACATAGAGTGAGAGAGAGTGGGAGAGAGAGTGGGGGAGAGAGTGGGGGAGAGAGTGAGACAGAGACAAAGTGAGAGAAAGAGAGTGAGAGACAGACAGAGACAGATTGAGAGAGAGTTTAGAGAGTTTTTCTTTGTTAGAATTGTGTTAGAATTCCTGCTTGACATTAAAGTACGAGAATGTACTCCTGTTCATGGTCCTACTGCCTTGTACTTACAAACAGTACTGTATTTGCAAATCTGGTATGTCATAAATGTATAGATGTAGCAGTACTGTCTATCTGTATGTCGTGTGTGTCATATGATGAATTGAAAATGGGGTAAACAAGACGAAAGTCTTTCTCTGGTCTGCATCCCCTTAACAATTGTATGTATTGAGCTGTACTGTACTGTACCCATTCTGCAATCTGTTAATACACTTTTCAATCAATCAATCAATCAATAAATCAATCAATCAATCAATTGTTATCCCACGAGGAGATAACAGATATAATATAAAACTTTAGGGGGAGAAGCTCAGCGAGCCACTGGTGAAATATGACCATCAAGTAGCTGCAAGTGAGAGCCCACGTCTCAAGCATGGACACCAGGAATGGCAGAGAGAGGAGAAACACAAGTGGGAGGAAAGCGAGAGAGAGGGAGAGAGAGAGGGAGAGAGAGAGAGAGAGAAGATTATGTTGATGGGTGGATGAGCTTGCAAAGTTCCTTTTTCTCTTGTGTAAGTGTTGGCAGGTTGATGTAAACACTCTGGGGAGAGCAGCTTCTCTGGAGACGCCGCACAGATGTGACTCTCCGGGTATGTTTCCTCATTCTGTCATACAGGACAACTTCAGAATATGACTTTTAACGTGAATGTTGATCGTATCTTTTGTGACGGGAAGCTTTAGAAGTGGCGCGTTGTTTTTGCAAGCTTTTGTACGTCGATAAACACAGAGTTAGACTCCTTAGCGTTTGAGCTTCTCTATTATTTCCACGGATGAGCGGATGAGCTGGTTCTTGTTTTGACACTGTTTGCAGTAATGAAATGGGGCTATGACACCAACTATGACAACAACTATGACACCAACTATGACAACAACTATGACAAAAACTTGAATGTGTGGCGTTTGTGTTGTTTTTACATGAGAGCGTCTTTTCATCCCGTTTCCATTTGAATGTGTTGGTGCTCTGTGACTGAGCGTTATCCGCTCACACCCACGAGACAGGATTTTAGAGGTTTGAGAGAGAGGGAGAGAGAGAGAGAGAGAGAGAGAGAGAGAGAGAGAGAGAGAGAGAGAGAGAGAGAGAGAGAGAGAGAGAGAGAGAGAGAGAGAGGAGAGGAGAGATGGAGAGAGAGAGAAAGGAGAGGAGCTTTATTTTTTCTCTATCTAGTAGTGACTTAATGTGGCCTCGAGACACGCTGTCTGCCCCAGTTCTCCACGGGAATGAGCGTGTGATTGGGTCAGGGAGTGAGGGATTAAGTCATTATCTGTTCAGCCATGGTCACTTCAGAGCGGTCCCTTAGCTGTGTCTCAGTGTGTGTGTGTGTACTGTATGTGTGTTTGTGTGAGGGTGCATGCATATGTCTTATGTCATGTGAATTTTGTATTTGTATTTAGTGGTTTGAAATACAGAGACAGTGCATATTAAGGAACATTACTGTAAATATGCCAGTTTAGCCAGGTTGGCACATTTCCAACTGTAGTCTCTGGGGCAGGTGTCATCAGCACTACAATAATTAAAGCACAGTACAATAATTAAAACACAGTAGGAATCAGTAGGTTACAAGCCTGCTGATAAAATACATTACAATATATTAAAATACATTACAACCCCTCAGTGAAAATGGCCGCACACTTGACCATCTCACAACCAAGATTTTAAGTTTGATTCAAATGAAATGTATCTTTGATACTCCCAAGCCATGTAGGATCTTATAGGTAAGGCAGGCATCTTTGAATTTAACAAAATTGTCCCAGCTCAGTAGATTCTGATTTGTTATGCTATGACAATGGTGGTGGCTGTTTGTTTTTCTGTCTAGTACTTTCACAGCCTGATGGTAAACTACCTGTACAGATCTTAGTGTTGTACAGGAGGCTTGTGTCCAGCTAGTCAGACAGTATGACAAATGTGACATAATAATAGCATTTAAATACAGCGCTGCTGCTTTTGTTGACAGAGTTTCTGATGTTTGATAAGTGAAACTTTGCGTTGTTTACTAGTGATTTGATTTGTTTTTTAAATGTAAGATTGGAGTTTTCATAAAAAATTTAATAAATATATAATATAAATATTAAATGTACTATAGACCCGGCTATCACCCGGTATCAACAAACTCTTTTGTAATTAGAAGCATGTGGATAGGATAGGCATAGAAGAAATGTGGAAAGTGTGGTGTGTGTAGGTACTAGGGAAATGGAGTTCCAAGACTTTGTGTGTAAGTAAAATGCATAAAAACTTGTTTTTAAGAAAACAACCTCAAATGTTTGTATTGTAATTGTGATCTATGGACACAATCAGACAAAATTAAGTAAAATAAACAACTAATTGTGTGTTTTCGATATTTTATTGCCACTAGTTTGAAATAAGACATGGGAAGCTAAATATAACAAAATCTCAATATCGTCGGAAAAAAGCAAAAAGGCGATTTTGGGGGTACTGTCTCGCCTTAAATGCAGACATGAGTTAGTCAACCATTCAGTGACCGATGTCATCGCTGCTGTTAACTTGTTTGCAGCTTGCTGCTTGGTTGCTGCATGAACATAAATTACTGTATCATCCGCATACATCTGGATGTCAGACTCATTGCATACAGATGGAAGATCATTAATGTAGAGACTAAACAACAGCGGTCCCAATATAGATCCCTGGTGGACACCAAAACCACAGGGGAAGAGGATAGCTCACCATTTTCCCTTACTCTCTGAGTTCTACCTTCAAGATAAGACTTCATGTATGTGATGGTATTAGGGGAGAAGTTGTACAGAGAAAGCTTGGTGAGCAGGACACCATGATCCACAGTGTCAAAGGCTTTCTTTAGATCAAAAAATGCGTCTGCAACAACTTTCCCCTTATCATGCTTAGATCCAATATTCTCCAAGAGGAAGCAGATTGCAGTCTCCGTTGAATGTTTTGACCTAAAACCAAACTGCATGGGGTGCAATCCAACGGAGCTGGTGCTAAGGTGACTTGTCAGTTGTTCTGCTATATGTCTCTCTGCTATTTTGGAAATAACAGGTAGAATGCTAATTGGCCTATAATTAGCTACCTCAGAGGATTTACCTGCTTTGTAGATGGGGGTTATTATAGCTTCCTTCCATGCTCATGGAAAAACGTCTTCAATATAGGATCTATTATGATAGTTGATATTGGTCCAGATAAGCATTCACTAAATGTTTTTAGTAGCATAGTGTTTAGACCATACATATCCTTGGCTTTGGAGTTCTTCTCACGGAATTTATAATTGTTGTCACTTTTGTTACAGTGATTTCACACAGCTCAAAAACAGGCTGATTTTGATCCACTGGAAACATACTCAGATTAGTAGGGGAGCTCTGTTGCAGAGTCTGCACTGACTCTACAAAATAGGAATTCAAGCTTAGGAATACATGCTCATAATATCTCCTATTTGTGTGTAGGGTAAGGGTCTAGGGCAGCGGTTCTCAAACTACGGGTCGCGAAAGTTGGGTCGTGAGTAGGTGACATTGGCAAAAGAAAAATGTATGTTCGGCAACATATTTTGGCTAAATATGCCTCATTTTATAAATGTGTATTGATAACATAGTGCTGTAATAAAATTGTCTAATAAATATGCATGATCAAGTTCAACAACGTGTGCTTTTATATTCCTTGAAATTACGCGATTAAGTGTGGGGTCGCCAAAAATATTCCTAAATAAAAGGGGGTCATGATATAAAAAAGTTTGAGAACCCCTGGTCTAGGGTAATCTCAAACCCCGCCCTCTTTCCTTGATCCTACAATCACGACTGTTGCAAAGTTTGTCTGAGGGAAGTGACGGTTGTGATTGGAGGATCAAGAAAAGGGGACAGAGATGAGTCTAGTGTAATGTAATGAAAGGTCAGTCAGTGGAATGTGGTCAATAGTCTTCAAAAGTATAGTAATACAGTACAATACAGTGTGTGTGTGTGTGTGCGTGTGTGCATGTGTGTGTGTGTGTGTGTCTGTAAATCCATGTACAGTGCTCATGTGCCCACAGATCCATCAATAGTCTTCAAAAGTATAGTAATACAGTACAATACAATGTGTGTGTGTGTGTGTGTGTGTGTGTGTGTGTGTGTGTGTGTGTGTGTGTGTGTGTGTGTGTGTGTGTGTGTGTGTGTGTGTGTGTGTGTGTGTGTGTGTGTGTGTGTGTGTGTGTGTGTGTGTGTGTGTGTGTGTGTGTGTGTGTGTGTGTGTGTGTGTGTGTGTGTGTGTGTGTGTGTGTGTGTGTGTGTGTGCACAAACCTGAGTGGGACACACACAAACACATGCACAAACTGCACGCGTACATGCACAGTTTGTGCACGTGTTTGTGTGTGTCCCACTCAGGTTTGTGTTTGTGTCCCACTTGTGTTTGTGTGTGTGTCCCACTCGTGTTTGTGTGTGTGTCACATTCGTTTGTGTGTCCCACTCAAGTTTGTGTGTGTCACACTTGTGTTTGTGTGTGTCACATTTGTGTTTGTGTGTGTGTCACATTTGTGTTTGTGTGTGTGTCACATTTGTGTTTGTGTGTGTGTCACACTTGTGTTTGTGTGTGTCACACTTGTGTTTGTGTGTGTGTCACACTTGTGTATGTGTCACACTTGTGTTTGTGTGTGTCACACTTCTGTTTGTGTGTGTCACACTTGTGTTTGTGTGTGTGTCACATTTGTGTTTGTGTGTGTCACACTTGTGTTTGTGTGTGTGTCACACTTGTGTTTGTGTGTGTGTCACACTTGTGTTTGTGTGTGTCACACAATTGTGTTTGTGTGTGTGTCACACTTGTGTTTGTGTGTGTCACATTTGTGTTTGTGTGTGTCACATTTGTGTTTGTGTGTGTGTCACACTTGTGTTTGTGTGTGTCACACTTCTGTTTGTGTCACACTTGTGTTTGTGTCACACTCGTGTTTGTGTCACACTTCTGTTTGTGTCACACTTGTGTTTGTGTCACACTTGTGTTTGTGTCACACTTGTGTTTGTGTGTGTGTCCCACTTGTGTTTGTGTCACACTTGTGTTTGTGTCACACTTGTGTTTGTGTGTGCGCTCACAAACAACCAGGCTCAATAGATTGTTCTTCCAAAAGACCACTAAACCATATTTCAGGGACTATGAGTTAACAACCCAAACTTAATACATTATGCAAATTAGCAGCTTATTGAAATTGGATTGGGACATCATTTTCATTACTTCAGATGAAAATGAATCACAATAACAGATCAAGAAAAGAGGGTGTAGTTTGAGATGGGTCAGTTTGATTACACCTCTATCTGATGTTGTTCTCCTCTTTTGGTTCTTCAAGAGCCGACCCACACGCAACGTGGGATGCCGACCTTGTCCACGGAGGTCAGCAGTCCCAACCAATCAGACGAGGAGTACCTCAGCCCCCTGGAGGACATCATGGAGTCCGAGGAGATGCCAACGCCGCGGGCGGCGACACCAAACAAACAAGTCCACTTCAGAGAACCTCCCACATTTCAGGTGTGGTAGATACAACTCCCTTCCCCCCTCGCTCTTTGATTGATTGATTGATTGATTGATTGATTGATTGATTGATTGATTGATTGAAAATTGTTATTAACAGATTGCAGAATGGGTACAATACAGTACGGCTCAATACACACAATTGTTAAGGGAATGCAGAGCAGAGAAAGACTTTCGTCTTGTTTACATCAGGGTCCCCCATTTTCAATACATAATGACATTTATGACATACTCAACGTACAGATATACAGATATATATCATGACATTTTTCTCTCACCCATCTTTCCTTCCTACCATCATCCCTCCCCCCATTCATCCCCCTCTCTCTCTTTCATCTTTCCTTCCTACCATCATCCCTCCCTCCATTCCTCCCCCTCTCTCTCTTTCATCTTTCCTTCCTATCCACATCCCTACCCCCATTCCTGTCTCACCTTCCCAGATGTCATATTCCATTGACCCCCACCCTTTCCAGTTTTGTATAAAGATGTTCCCAGATCCGGTGGAGGGTCTCTCATTATGGGTGTCCTAGCTAAACACTACGTTGAGAGTCATCCAGCCTAACTCTGACTATTTGTATCACTTTGACTGAGTTAATAAACTGAATTAACCAGGTCTTTTTTGACTGAGTAATTTATTCAGCTTTGGCTATTTTCCACCACACAGGTGGGGGAGGACCTTCTGATCAGCACAAAACTGACTGCGTCCCAATCTTGGCGTTGTCCTACCAACGCTTTGATGTGTTTCTTTTGAAGGTAGCACCAAGTGACCAAGGGGTGACCGAGGGTCAAGAGGTCACCCTGTCAGCCAAAGTGAGAGGACTGCCCAAACCCATGGTCTCCTGGTAAGACGTCTCCTGAAAAGTTGTCCGCGAGTCCCTATTGTGGACATGACACGCAGTATCCGTCGTCGGGTCATCAGCGTTTATCTCTGGTCATCAGATCTTCTAGAATGTTGTGGAATTTGAAGAGGTGTTTTCTAGGGGTTTTCTAAGGCCCCACGTACCTTTTTTCAACCGCTAATTATGTCCCCAATAGAAAACGTTGTTAAGATCTGCAATAAAAATATACTGTATAAATCTTCTGTTTTATCTAATACGATAAAATATTCAGTTTGTTCACCTCATTCCAATCATTCGTATTGCAGTAAAAAAGAAAAAAATCTATATAGTATCTGCATGCAAAATATTGCAATATATTGCTGTATTGATTTTTCCTCCACCCCTATTGTTTTCCAGGAAAATCTGGAAATTTCATAAATTATTAGGTAGAGTTGTAAAAGAGAATTAAACAGAATTGAGAATAAAAGACTCTTACTTAGATGGAGAAAAGCAGGACTAAGCACATTCTTGTAAGTCATGGGAAAAGTCTGTGAATAACGTCTTGTCCAGCGGCCTGCATCTGAACCCATTGCATAAGAAACAGTTTCAGTTTATTTAAAAAGGACAGTACACGTTTATCAACATTACTGTAGATGTGCCAGTTTTAGCCAGCTGGCTAATTCGCAACTGTAGTCCTTTTGGCAAGATGTTATAAAACCATACACCTAAAACAGAAGCATTAAAAGTTCAAAGTAAAACAAGGGACAAAGGCTGCTAGCTGTGTGTGTGTGTGTGTGTGTGTGTGTGTGTGTGTGTGTGTGTGTGTGTGTGTGTGTGTGTGTGTGTGTGTGTGTGTGTGTGTGTGTGTGTGTGTGTGTGTGTGTGTCTGTGTGTCTGTGTGTCTGTGTGTGCGTGCTCTGTGAACGTCCTTCTCGCTCTGACAAGTGGCCTCTCGTGTCGATCCACCAGGACAAAGGACAAAGTGGCGCTGAAGACCGCCGGGCGCGTCACCGTGAGCACAGACACGGAGGACAGCGGCAGCGAAGTGAGGATCTCCTCGGCCCAGCGGTGCGACGCCGGGGTGTACGTCTGTAAGATCATCAACGAGTACGGGACCAAGCAGGGCGAGTGCAGATTAGAGGTCAAAGGTAGAGAACCAAGAGTTTACTGAAACCACATTCCATTCATACAAAGCTCAGATATATATACTGTATTTATATATATATATGTATATACAGTAGTTTACAGTTCCTAACGCACACCTTGATCAAATAAAAAAATGTATAATAATAATAATTCATTACATTTATATAGCGCTTTTCTAGACACTCAAAGCGCTCCCCACATTGCCTCCATTGCACACATCACACAACACAATGGCTGAACGGCTCAGGACACAGGGATTGATATCAGCCAATTAAGGGGAAGGGATGATTAGGTGGCCTTGATGTCAGAGACCTGATTGGGAATTTGGCCAGGAACGTCGGGGAACCCCCTACTCTTTGTGATAGGCATCCTGGGTTCTTTAACGACGAGATTCAGTCAGGACCTCGGTTTAGCGTCTCATCCGAAGGAAGATCAAATCAAATGTATTTGTATAGCCTGAGATCACATTGAATTGTCCCCATGGGCTGTACAAGTCAAGAAGAGACATCACAATAGATCAAGAACAAAAACCACCATGAAATCCAAATATGCGACACTACCAGACTTTCCCCAATGAAGATAAAGAACGACTCACTAAAAACTTAGCAATAGGGGAGGAAAAAAAGCACCACAGGCGGCTGTGGAGGAGAGAAACCTCAAATGTGCTGTTCAAAGGGGATCCCCCAACAGGATGTCGGTGATAATATAGTGTTGCTATGGATGATAGATGGATGGACTACTGTAGTGACTTTTCATTTGCAACTCCTTCAAGGACAGAGCTCACTTTTTTCTTTGCACACAGTTTACCAAAATCGCTCTGAATCACCCATTTCTGAACGGATTTTCATGAAATTTGGACCTGTACTACATAAGACTTCAGGCTATGGAACTGCAGTGTTTTCCAGCGTATACAAATTTTTTGGATATTATATTTTTGGATATTTCAACTACTACAGAAAAACGTGATTACAAGTACAACTCAAGTTCAGACCTATGTTACTCTAGCACTAAAAGTGATTTTTCTTTATTGTGTAAGAAACTTCAGAATGTTATCTTTCAAAAGAGACCAGGCTTGTGCATGTGCTATAAGTATAAAGATACGCTTTGCAAAAGAAAGTATGCAGTCCTCAAAAAATAAAATGGCCACTTTTCTGCCATTAATATATTTTTTGTATCATTCTTTCCAAAAGCAAAGAGGCCTAGAAGCGTGGCTAACGCTAATGGCGCGCATACCAGAGAGGCTAACTGCCTAAGAAAACAGGCACAAAGGCACTGAAAGAGGATTTCACCCATCTAATGAGCACACTAGACAAATATCCAGATGTATCCATCAGTGGACCAATTGCATGCTTTCGCAGAGGACAAGAAGCCTTCGGTCGACTCCTTCAGACATTAAGCACCTGACCCCACAGCCCAAATGGAATGATAAAATAATTATTATAAATTTTTTTGCATTCAGGGGGGTAGTCAACTATCGGCAAATGTTGGCCAATCAAAGTCAACAAATCCTTAGTCGCACCATTCATGTTTCTACACTAGAAGATGTGTTGAATCGACTCGGAATAGAATTTCCGAGCCCTTTGTCTCAGTGGTGAATAATTGATGTCCTTCTACTAGCCTCTTTCATACCGAGCCCTCAGGCCCCACCTTCATTCAATCAAAATGAGGAAATGAATAAAACAAGAATGAAATTGTAATGAAATAATAACTGTGGGAATTCTTACGTCGTCCTCAGCGGCTCAGGCCCAGGCGGCGCTCTCCATCATGAGGGAGTTGAGGGACGTGGCGGTGAGGGCGGGCGAGTCCGCCATGTTCGAGTGTCACATGACGGGGCCTCCGGACATCGACGTGGACTGGCTATCCAGCGGGAAGCTGATCCAGCCGGCGTTGCTCAACTGCAAGATGCACTTTGACGGCAAAAGGTGGGTTCACATACAGTACCACACTCTGGAATCTGGAAGGAAGGGGTTCATCACTTGGCACCGTGGTACCGGCCATCGGATAAATGATTTCCCACGGTACTGCCATGGTAGGGCTGGGCGATATGGCCAAAAATGATATCACGATAACGATATCACTCGATATCGATAATTATAATTAAGTATTAAAAAAAAGATGTTACATTTTAAATTTTAAACAACAGTTGTATGTTTATTTTGCAGCAATTCTTTGTCGTTGCCGCCATCTTTAGTGTTACATCCCCTCACACTCCAGTTATCAGGCTGCAGCTGGTTTGAAAGCTAAAGTAAACCGGCTTCTCTGCTGCCTGTGGCTCCAGGGGAGTTGAATAGTTCTGGCTCTGCTAGTTTCTTTTCTATCTTTTGGCGCTTTTTTGGTGGACAAACCACTGCACATGTGCACCGTGACATGCGACTGGAGACTACACTGTAAAAAATTTATTTATTTCACAGGAAATTCACAGATTACTTTTGTTTTTCTACTTTAAGTGTAAATGCCATAAAAATACAGTAAATTAACTTTTATCAAAATATTAACCATTAAATAAAGGTTGTAATCTGTAAATTTATTTGGTTTGACTGTAATTTGACAGTAAGTATTTGGTAACCATTTATGCCAGACATTTGCCGTTTTCGTGCAGCTTTTTTTCTTACAGTGTAGCTCTGCTAGCACACCTACTGTGTACAGACGGTTTCAAACTGTATTTTAAATTAGAAAGCAAACAAAATAAATGGACAAGAGAAAAAGAAATCTCAATTTGGTCAGTATTGTCATTTGGACAAGCAAAGCCATTACTTTAAGTTGCAGGCAAGAAAGACAAGTCTGTCCACTGTCTCTGGTTTTAAAACTGCCCTGTTGCAGGTAAAAAAAAGAAGAAAAAAAAAGATAATTTTTTATCAATTATAAAAATTTTAGTTATCGTTTTATCGCCCAGCCCTATGCCATGGTGAAAGTCATGCATCGCCATGGTACCACTTTTGCACTTAGATGATACTGTACCATGATATAATCCAATTTGAACCACGATACCGATGGTAATATCATGGTATTTACATCATCTTTTGGGTACTGACCAAAAAAAGGGGGGAAATACCATGATACCTTTTGGTAAATACCATGATACCTTTTGGTAAATACCATGATACTTTTTGGTACATACATACAAGAAATAAATTGTTTACAGTGTAGTCTCCAGTCTTCTTCCTGCTCCTTTTGTCCATGGAATGGCTATTTATGATTTTTTTAATGAAGAAACTATGATTGTATTATTCCATGTGGCAAATAAAAACTCTGAACTGAACTGAACTGAACATACAATACAATAACATTTTTCTCCTCCTGTTTTTCTGTATTTTTCTCCCATCCCAATTTAGTCGTGCCAATTCCCCCCTCCCCTTCCTGGCCGTTGCTCGCATGTGCCCCCCACTGGTCGGTCTAGGGAGGGTTGATAGATACTATCGCATGTCCCCTCCGATACATGCAGAGTCAGCCAGCCACTTCTTTTCACCTGCCAGCACGGACTCTCATTGGTGAGGTGTAACGTGTGGGAGGCTCACACTACCCTCACCATCTCCCTTCCTTGCTGTGCAGGCGCCCTGACCGACCTGTAGGAGTCGCTGTTTACAACGACCAGATTACCACCCACCGGCTTCCCTCCCGCTGACTCTGCCAATTGAGCCAGTATGACGGCCGGCCAAGCCGGAGGCAACGCTGACAGCCGGATTCGATACCAGTGTCTCTCGCGTTGGTGACGAGCGCTTAGTCCGCTGCGCCACTCAGCCGCCACCATGATACTTTTTTGTAAGGAACAATAGCTTTCGGTGGCGTCTCTCTTCCCTTCGTCATGTCGTCATGTTTCCTGTTGGCCATTTGGCCGCTGCAAGGGGTTTGACAGTTGTGTGTTTTTTCATTTGGACCTTGCAGGTGCCGTCTCCTGCTAAATTCAGTGCACGAAGACGACAGCGGAACGTACACCTGCAAGCTGAGCACTGCCAAAGGTGAACGAGACGTTCAGACAGTCGTTTAAAGTGGTTTAAAGAGAGGTGGAAAAGGGCACACTTACTATCACTTCACCGGGGATGATTCATTGCTATTGGAAGCCAGTTCCTATGAAGGCTCATGCCCTAGTAGTTTATACTTATACGTATATATTGATATTATTTTTTCAATATCTTCTTGCGTTTCACAGAACTTAACAATACAGTGTAATGATAAAATTACAAAAATATATCTACAAAAGTATAATACAGTTAAGTATTAAATACAATACTGCATATTGAATCATTCACATTTCTTTCGGTAGACAGAATCACTGGCTCCTATTGAGAGAGAGAGAGAAAAGAATCTCAGAGCATATAGATACAGGTTGAATCAATAAAAGATTTATTCTGTTATGGCCTGGGATCCTAAATGGGTCAGAGACATATTACTGCTGGTTACCCACTCGAAAGAAAAGGCAATATGTTATAATGACTCACCGGGGTCACAGGACTACATTTCCCAGGTGGGGTCCCAGGACTACATTTATCCTCCAATGTGAAATTGAGAAGGTTATGAAGCTTGGATGATAGTGGACTCAAAGTGAGGGAAACTCTCTGTACTATATCTGAATTATTTCTCTCTCCCCTTCCAGAGGAATTGATCTCCAGCGGCAAGCTCAAGGTCACGCCCTCCAAGGAGCCGCTGTTCACCCGGAAGCTAGATGTCCTGGAGGTCATCGAAGGTCGCACCGCACGCTTCGACTGCAAGGTCAGCGGGTCACCTGCTCCCCGCGTGACCTGGATGCATTTCGGTAAGAATCTGAATATTAAGCACATCATGCTATCGGACAGGTAGATAATAGCATTTGCAAATGAGTTTCTTTGTTTTGGTGTAAGAAAATAAACAAGATCAAATAAATAATAATAATAATAATAATAATAATAATAATAATAATAATAATAATAATAATAATAATAATAATAATAACTTTATTTGTATAGCACCTTTCATACAGGGGATTGCAGTTCAAAGTGCTTTACACCAGTAAGAAATAAGACATCAACTCTGTGTAAAACAAGCAGCAAGAGCAAAGCATAAAGTGGGATAACATAATGCAGATATATTAATCAAATCATATCAGACCCTCACGTTCCAATAGGCTTCTTGAATTTCTGTAATCTTACAAAACATGATAAAGGTCATAGTATGCACCCAGCGGATAGTGGGGAGTATAAATAAAAGTAAAAAAGAAGTCAAATAATAGCAAGGGTAAAATGAGCAGACATATAATCACAGTTGTTCACATTAGGATCTAACATCCCAACAGGCCACTTTGTTTATGGTTTGATTCAGTTTTAGTAGAATAGAAAAGACATGAATGATGAAATGAGCACATGAAGTGCAGACATACTATAAAATCACAGTTTTTTACAGTGCAATAAAATTGTTCTGGATTACTGTTTAACAGTTCAAAGTTGTCTTTACCTTCTGTTTGGTATCCACAGTTTAAAACCTGACAGTTTAAATAATGAAATAGAAGCAATACATCATGTCTTATCTGCTTTGTCTCGACCTGCCTTTCAGAGACACCGGTGGAGGAGGACGATGATAACGTGCGTGTCCTTCAGGACGGCGGTCGCCACTCGCTGGTCATCACCCACGTCAGCAGTGACACGGAGGGCTTCTACACCGCCGTCGCTGAGAACACTCACGGGAAGTCTGACTGCGCGGCGGAGCTCTACATGCAGGAACCACGGACCGCCATCTCTTCTCACATGTATGGAAACACTGTCTTGCTTTTACAGCACTTAAACAGTTGGAAGGATGAGAGTGAGACGGAGAGGCAGAGACACAAGAGATAAGGTTCTTTGTTGAGACAGTTGGAAGGATGAGAGGGAGACGGAGAGGCAGAGACACAGGAGAGAAGGTTCTTTATTGAGACAGTAGGAAGGATGAGATGGAGACAGAGTAGGGGAGACACAGGAGAGAAGGTTCTTTATTGAGACAGTAGGAAGGATGAGAGGGAGACAGAGTAGCGGAGACACAGGACAGACTGTTCTTTATTGAGACAGTAGGAAGGATAAGAGGGAGACAGAGTAGTGGAGACACAGGAGAGAAGGTTCTTTATTGAGACAGTAGGAAGGATGAGAGGGAGACAGAGTAGGGGAGACACAGGAGAGAAGGTTTTTTATTGAGACAGTAGGAAGGATGAGAGGGAGACAGAGTAGCAGAGACACAGGAGAGACGGTTCTTTATTGAGACAGTAGGAAGGATGAGAGGGAGAGGGAGAGACACAGGAGAGAAGGTTCTTTATTGAGACAGTAGGAAGGATGAGAGGGAGACAGAGTAGGGGAGACACAGGAGAAAAGGTTCTTTATTGAGACAGTAGGAAGGATGAGAGGGAGACGGAGTAGTGGAGACACAGGAGAAAAGGTTCTTTATTGAGACAGTAGGAAGGATGAGAGGGAGACGGAGTAGTGGAGACACAGGAGAGAAGGTTCTTTATTGAGACAGTAGGAAGGCTGAGAGGGAGACAGAGTAGCGGAGACACAGGAGAGACGGTTCTGAAGGTTCTTTGATCCCAGGCCAGCAGGGCTACATGTGGTTTCAGAAGCATGGGTCTTAACCACTAACACCAACTCTGGGCACATTCTGTTTATAATACAATAACCCCCCCCCCCCCTTTCTCAGATTCTAACTTCCACTACCTCCTCCCTGTCAGGGCTAAGTTGGAGAAGATGCCGTCCATCCCAGAGGAGCCGGAGGTCCTGGAGAGCGACGTGGAGAAGAGGACCATGCCAGACTTCGCTAAGCCCCTGGCTGACGTGGAGGTGATCGAGGGGAGGGAGGCGGTGTTGAACTGCAAGGTGACGGGCCTGCCCTACCCAACCATCGCCTGGTACCACAACGGCAAGCACATCGACAGCACTGAGGAGAGGAAGATGACCCAGTGTAAGGCACTAAAAGCAAACAGACTTGTAATACAATTACATTTTATTGAGCCAAGAATTGATTGACCCCAAGACTTACGACCCTTCAGATCAACGACAAGGTTATTTAAAGGTATAATTCCGATTTATTTTTGGAGAATCCCTTCTCACTCTGCGTCTCCGTCCATCCAGACAGGGACGTCCACAGCCTGGTCATACGGAGTGCGTGTCATGCCCACGGTGGCGTCTACAAGAGCGTCATCGCCAACAAAACCGGCAAGGCGGCCTGCTACGCACACCTCTATGTCACAGGTACAGGTTCTGCATGCTTAAAGTCAGCCGTCGGGTATCTACCTGAGCTCTTCCAATAATACAACAGTCCATGAAATATATATACATTCAGAGGTCAAGTAAAAGGATTAGATAAACTATAATCTACCAGTCGATGATGATCACAGTTACAGCAATAATCACCAATATAAGAATAGTATTACATCATTTTATTTCCTCAAAAGTAAAATAAAAAAATAAAATATGTTAAATAAATACAATAACATTATTTTGTGTGTATGTGTGTTTTTTGTAACAGACATAGTTCCTGACCCCCCCGATGGTCCCCCAGTGGTAGAGGCCGTTACTGGGAAGACTCTAACGCTTAGCTGGAAGAGACCAAAGAGACATGACCCCTCTTACGGTAGGGGAACAGTAGATTGGATCTTGATATTTCTTTGATTCACATTTCAGTTTCTGGTTCATGAGTTATGAGTCCAGGATTAACCTGAACCTGAAGTATGCTATTAATCTAAACGGCTCAGATAAAAAACGCTAACTAACTACTCACTATTTTTCAGGAATGATATGATGAGGATGAGTCAGTGACATCACAATGTTAGGCTAGATGATACAGCAGGTTGTTAGCTAGATGATACAAAAGGTTATTAGCTAGATGATACAACAGGTTGCTACGGTAGATGGGACACCAGGTTGTTAGCTAGATGGGACACCAGGTTGTTAGTTAGATGGGATAACAGGTTGTTAGCTAGATGGGATAACAGGTTGTTAGCTAGATGGGATAACAGGTTGTTAGCTAGATGGGACAGCAGGTTGTTAGCTAGATGGGATAACAGGTTGTTAGCTAGATGGGATAACAGGTTGTTAGCTAGATGGGATAACAGGTTGTTAGTTAGATGGGACAGCAGGTTGTTAGCTAGATGGGATAACAGGTTGTTAGCTAGATGGGATAACAGGTTGTTAGCTAGATGGGACAGCAGGTTGTTAGCTAGATGGGATAACAGGTTGTTAGCTAGATGGGATAACAGGTTGTTAGCTAGATGGGATAACAGGTTGTTAGTTAGATGGGACAGCAGGTTGTTAGCTAGATGGGACAGCAGGTTGTTAGCTAGATGGGACAGCAGGTTGTTAGCTAGATGGGACAGCAGGTTGTTAGCTAGATGGGACAGCAGGTTGTTAGTTAGATGGGACAGCAGGTTGTTAGCTAGATGGGACAGCAGGTTGTTAGTTAGATGGGACAGCAGGTTGTTAGCTAGATGGGACATCAGGTTGTTAGTTAGATGGGACAGCAGGTTGTTAGCTAGATGGGACAGCAGGTTGTTAGCTAGATGGGACAGCAGGTTGTTAGCTAGATGGGACAGCAGGTTGTTAGCTAGATGGGACATCAGGTTGTTAGCTAGATGGGACAGCAGGTTGTTAGCTAGATGGGATAACAGGTTGTTAGCTAGATGGGACAGCAGGTTGTTAGCTAGATGGGACAGCAGGTTGTTAGCTAGATGGGATAACAGGTTGTTAGCTAGATGGGACAGCAGGTTGTTAGCTAGATGGGACGCTTATTGCTTAATAACAGCGGAGCAGTGCTGCCGTTGCTTCCGCGTTTTCCCTGATTGGCTGCGACACGCCCCGTGGCAGGCGCGGCAACCGCAGAGCGGAGCGGCAGAGCTTGCGGCATTATGTAACCGCCCTAATCCGCCATGATTTTCATTCGGCGCTCAGCTCACCTGGCAACGCAGCGGTCCTGCGGTCCTGCGGTCCGTTGTTGACAAGTTCGAATCCCATCAAATTCTTTTTTTTAACGTGATTTTTTTTTTTTACATGTATTCTTTCGCCGGTTAAGGTTAGGCAAGTTTAGGCGCTGTTAAGGAGCTGGTTAAGGTTAGAGTTTGTCTTAGAGAATGGCAATATTCTTTCTATGGTTAAGGTTAAGGTTAGGCATGGTTAAGGTTAAGGTTAGGCATTGTTTCGGAGTTGGTTAAGGTTAGAACGGTTAAGTTTAGGCGCTGTTAAGGAGCTGGTTAAGGTTAGAGTTTGTCTTAGAGAATGGCAATATTCTTTCTATGGTTAAGGTTAAGGTTAGGCATGGTTAAGGTTAAGGTTAGGCATTGTTTCGGAGTTGGTTAAGGTTAGAACGGTTAAGTTTAGGCGCTGTTAAGGAGCTTAGAGAATGGCAATAGACAGCCTATTTCCGCACTGCCGCTCTCCCGCGTTGCCGCGGTCACATGGTCAAATTGTCACATTCTTGCACTGCTCCGCTGTTAAAAAGTAACACGCAGATGGGACAGCAGGTTGTTAGCTAGATGGGACAGCAGGTTGTTAGCTAGATGGGATAACAGGTTGTTAGATAGATGGGACAGCAGGTTGTTAGCTAGATGAGATAACAGGTTGTTAGCTAGATGGGACAGCAGGTTGTTAGCTAGATGGGACAGCAGGTTGTTAGCTAGATGGGACTACAGATGGGACACAAACTTGACAGCATCTTAAACGGTGTGCTTGCAGACAGCAGCTCTTTGCTGTATGCAGTCCAGCAGCAAGCTCTGGGCTCGATCCAGTGGACCGTCATAGCATCCAGTCTGAGGGAGACCACCTACACGGTCACCTCCTTGTCCAAGGGTGTACGCTATGCCTTCAGGGTCCTAACGTCCACCGGCAAGACCTCCAGCAGACCGTCGCCCCCCACGGACCTGGTCCAGCTCGTAGATAAAGGTACCAAGGCTGCAAAGTCAAGTCAATAATAGTACAAAATAAACATAATGTGTTGAGGAAAAATAACACAACATTGTTCCCTTGTTGATTACACTATGATGCATTGACAAGACCAGAATCATAACATTTCAGTCTACCACTGATTTTGCCCCAGAATATGTTAAAGGAACAGTTCACTTTGTTCAAGAATTTGTCACAAACTTGGGAGTCATTTCAGTCTGATACGATATTGGAAGCAGACATTTTTATCACTATGAATTGAAAATGGGGGACCCTGATGTAAACAAGACAAACATCTTTCTCTGGTCTGCATCCCCTTAACAATTGTGTGTATTGAGCCGTACTATATTGTACCCATTCTGCAATCTGTTAAATAAAGTTTTCATTCATTCATTCATTCATTCATTCATTCATTCATTCATTCATTCATTCATTCATTCATTCATTCATTCATTCATCACTTGTTAGCAATGCTGGTAGAAGTGAATTGGGTCACGGGGCGCCCCAGTGGCACACCACATAAATACGCTTGCAGCGTAATCGCAACGTCCTGGGTTTGAATCCGGCCCAGGACGTTGCGATTACGCTGCAAGCGTATTTACGTGGTGTGCCACTGGGGCGCCCCGCGACCCAATTCACCTCTACCAGCATGTGTTGCATGTGTCCTCCCCATCTCTCTCCCAATTTCTCTCTGTCCTGTCAATAAAAGCACTTAAAAATGCCCTAGAAATATATTTAAAAAAAAATAAAATAAAAAGTGAATTGGGTCTGTTAGCATGTCTCTAGTAAAAATAAACAAATAAATAAATTAGTCTATAAACAAATACAATTTCTACTTTCAATATCTAAAATAAATACAGAAAACCCTGGTGCTTTTTGGATAGATTGAACTAACTCCCGATTTGTGACAAATCAGATTATTATTATATTATAACTATTATTTCTGGGAACTGTTGGGGCTGTTTGTCTCCACCCTCTAGCAGCCACAGGCTTCCCTCCTAGGAGGCTGAGGTTTGGCACGGAGGTCAAGTGTGTGTGTGAATGGACGTGTACGCAGTCACAGCTATTGCTGATTCACACTTGTTTTGCACATGATCTCACACACATTCGCTTAGTTTGACAGATATCAAGAGGAATGTTTTTGAGTACGTCATCGGAAGACAGTGAATCCTTGTGTTGTGTCAATATCTCAATGAAATGATGTAGATGAAAAGATAGTAATAGGAATATGTAATTAACACACAGGAATCAGATGACATATTCAAACACATACAATATATATATTATTATAATTGTATTTGATTATTATTATTATTTATTGTGAAGTGCCCATTTAAGTAATGTTTTGGCCTTTGACCCCTATAGGCCCTTTCTTGAGGAAAGCACCAGTCATGGTGGACAGACCAGACGTTGTGTATGTGATTGAGAACCAGCCAGTGAGCATTACTATTACCTTGAATCACGTCCACGCAGTCGTCACCTGGAAAAGGTTGGTTCCATCTACTGTATCAATGAAAACAAATATATTTGAATGTGCCTGATGATGCTTATATAGCCAAAAAATTATTGCTGCGACGAGCAGCTCTATATTGCCACTCTGTTGGTCGGCTGGCCGGTTGGCTGGTCGACAAAGGTTTCTCCACTCTGGCCACAGGTGTCGTCCTAGGAGACTGAAATTTGGCATGGAGGTCAAGTGTATGTGTGTGGGTGTAAAGGTGTGTGTTCATGCCAATAGACCACCGCAACACTTCTGGTATTCTGAAATCATGGGAGAGAGAGCGGGGGGAGAAAATTAATGAATGTGGATGAGAGCCTCGACATTAAGTGGTAGTAGCTACGGCTGTTGGGGTGCTGGAGACATGATCCAATAGACTTTTATACGCCTGAGTCTGCTGAACACGGAGCGACCAATTCCAAGTCGATTGGCACTTTCTCGGCCGAGCTATAGTCACTTTTCCGCACCTACTCCAGAACTCTGCATGCCCAGATTGCCCACGGAGTCTCACTGGATTGTCCAGAGATCTAGGTTTATCAATCTGCACATGCGTAGTTCGGGAGCAGGTGCGAAAAAGTGACTATAGCTCGGCAGAGAAAGTGGGTTGACTTGGGATTGGTCTCTCCGTGTTCAGGAGACTCATGCGTATAAAAGTATATTGGATCATGTCTCCAGCACCCCCACAGCCGTAGCTGCAACCACTTAATGTCAAGGCTCTCATCCACATTCATTAATTTTCTCCCCCCACTCTCTCCTCCATGAGCTCAATGTAACGCGGAAGTGCAGTGGTCTATTGGCTAAAAGGGGGCATGATGACAATGGGTGTGGCCTATCGCAAGAAGGTTGCACTCGCAGCTATTGCAAATTTGCGCTTGTTGCACCTAAAGACGGGTCAGAGCATCGATGTGTACGGGAACACGTCCGCCCGGCACGTTCTTCTACCTCTGTGGTTTGAACGTACACCTGCAAAGGGCTTTAAGGGTTTCATAGTCGTCTGAAGAGAGATTGCAGACGGTCGTACCGTGCCACGTCTCTAATCCACTCTTTGGTTCCTGCGTGGCCCCAGGAGAGGGGTGGCGCTGGTCAACAGACCCGGCATGTACGAGATGAGCATGCCCGACGACGACCAGCACACCCTGAGGCTCCTGCGCGTCAGGAACACCGACGTGGGTCACATGACGGTGATGGCCAACAACCAGTTCGGCGCTGACCTCTGCACCCTGCTGCTGGCCATGGCAGGTCAGTTCGAGGTCAAGACGAAGACTCTTAAAGGGGGGGGGGGGGGGGGGGGGTGCTTTGCTGAAGAACAACGTTGATTTATTTTCGCACATAATCTCATACATATCCCAAGGCTCTAAACCACACATTCATTTAGTTTGACAGTTATTGAGAGTTAATGAGTTTGAAGATCCCCTCCCGTGATGTCATCAGAGGACACTGAATCATTGTGTTGTGTTAATTACAGCTCAATGAAACGATGTAGATGAAAACATAGAGATAAGGATCGCAATAGGGATTGCTATTTTTGCCTCTGCATCATTTTGTTTAGCTGTAATGAACACAACACAAGGATTCTCCTCCGATGACATCACATTCAAACTCACGAGCTCTCAATAACTCTCAAACTAAAGTAGAGTAACTAGAGATTATGTGCAAAATAAATCAGCATTGTTTTTGCGGTGAAGTGACCCTTTAAGGCCTCTTTTGCCGTTTTGATTGTTCACTCTGCATGGGCTGTTTCACGCCACTGGTAGTGCCATCTTAGAACACGCTCATATCCTCTGAGGGGTCATTTATGCTTTACCCAGGTACCCACAGTTGTTCTCAAACGCATGGACTAGATTTAAAGGAACACGCCAACATTTTGGGAAATTAGCTTACCATCTTCTCTTACTTAGGCTACCCGTCACTGTCCGTTTCCATTCATTGTGCTAAGCTAGGCTAACATGCAGCCAGATAGCTTTCTACTGAACGCACAGAGAGGAAACTGGTATCTATCTTCTTGTCTCTCTCTGGAGAAGACGATAAGCTAATTTCCCCAAATGTTGGCGTGTTCCTTTAAGAGCAGTTGTACAGATATACTGAAACCAACAACACAAGATAACCTTACTATACTGTAGTCAGATGACACTGATGATATGAGATCAGGAGAGCCCATTTGTATTGATTTGATACACATTTTAGTCATGTGTTTTTCAGATCTAAGTTACCAGTTACTGTATTGTATTGCATTGTATTGTATAATCCATGATCATTGACTGCGGGGTAGGGAAAAGATTTTAAATGAAGAAATCAATTCACAAATTCCCCCAAATGCTTTTTTGGTTTCATCTTGCTCATGACCTTTAGGTTTAGGTTTAGGTTTAGGTTTACTTTATTTGATCAAGGGGGACAGTGTACATTAATAAAACATTTTACAAATGTAAATGCACCCAATTTTAGCCAAAAGGCTCATTTCCATTGGCAGTCCCCCTGCCAGAAGGTACAGGCTAAAATCCTGTGTGAAAAAAGGGTTAGCAATAAAATCAGAATAAAATCAAGATAAGTAACATTAGAATAAAAACAAAAGCACATAGACATACGATAGGGATACAGGTCACAATACGGTCATGGACACAAGGACAGAGCACATCATGACATATTAAGAGACCCAGACATAGACAGACGCACCATATCCACACACACACATACACACACAGACACCTCAGTGTTGACAGTTCTGGTTTTCAATGAGCCATTCCCTAACCTTGCACTTGAATGAATGATATGATGTGGACATTCTAATTGTTTGAGGAATTGAGTTCCATTGGTGGGATGCTCTGTATGAAAAGACGGCCTGGCCAAATACACTTTTTTTTAAAGGGATTGTACACAGTCCCCCCTTGCCGCACCTCTAGTGTTCCTGGCAGACTTGAGGTTGATGAAACCGGACAAAGGAGGAGGAGCCAATCCACACTTTATTTTTAAAACTAGACAGATGTTTTAGAACTACACACATTCTAGTCGGCAATCTAGAAGCCTCCCGCCTCTGGTAGCAGTGTTTTCACGTAGCAGTGTGGACTCGGCTCACAGGTTTGTCTCTCCTCATGCCCCATCAGTGCCGCCCAAGTTTGAGTCCATCATGGAGGACCTGGACGTGGACGTCGGAGAGACCTCTCGTTTAGCTGTTGTTGTTGAGGGGAAACCAGACCCAGACATACTCTGGTTTAAGGTATGAGAGAATGGATAAATATAACAAATAAATGCATGAATAAATACAAAAATAAATAGATGGATAAAAAAAAATGCATTCAAGTCCCTACATTTGATAATTGATGGCTGCTTCTTGTTAACAAATCTTGACCTTAAAAGTACAATATCTCTACAAAAAGGCAGATATAGGTGCTTTTCAAATGGAATCCTTTCTCATTAATAAATGTAGTGATATATATACTGATTGGTTGATTCCAGGACGCCGCCCTCCTATCAGAGAGCAGCCAGTTCACGTTTGTGTACGACGACGCGGAGTGCTCCCTCGTGGTCCTCAACGCCCGCGCGGAGGACTCTGGCGTGTACACCTGCACCGCCAAGAACGTGGCGGGGGCCGTGACCTGCAAGGCCGAACTCACCGTCCACACAGGTGAGACAACATGCTGGATTATTATACATAATAGGGCTGGGAGGTGTTCCAAATATTAAGGTACACCATCATGGATCCATGCAAAAGTATGGATTCGTACTATACCATCGTCCATGACATAAATATATTGTAATTTTTTTCTATAATAATAAATAAAATAATAATAATAATACATTTAAATAATTATATATATATATTAGGGCTGACCCCTATTAGTCGATTAGTCGACTAATCGGTCGAAAGGAGCCGTAGTCGACTGCCAACCTCTTAGTCGAAAAAAATAAAAATAAAGAAATTCTTTATAAAAAGATATATTAAAAAGAAAATTATCATTCTTTCCAAAAGAAAAGAGGCATAGAAGCGTGGCTAACGCTAATGGCATGCATACCAGAGGCTAACTGCCTACAAAAACAGGCACAGAGGCACTGAAAGAGGATTTCACCCATCTAATGAACACACTAGACTCACTAGACAAAAGATGTATCCATCAGTGGACCAATTGTATGCTTTTGCAGAGGACAAGAAGCCTTCAGTCGACTCCTTCAGACATTAAGCCCAAATGGAATGATAAAAAATTAAAATAAATAAATTATATATATATATATATTTTTTTTACCAATAGTCGACTAACGGCAAATTTTGGCCAATCATAGTCGACTATCCAAATCCTTAGTCGTGGACAGCCCTAATATATATACATATATATAATGTATATTTTTAAGTTAATAAAAAATGTGTTCCTTGCAGCAATATTTAAAAAGTTTAAGAAAATAGACTATTTTGAATGAAATAGCACTATGACAACTGTATTACAAGATAAAGACGTATAGAAATACCACATTGTAATTTGTAGTGGAAAACTAGATTATACCAGGAAACATATTGTGTTTTGTAATATGTTGGCCATATGACCCAGCCCTAATCCATAATATCTACAATATAGGTAAAACAATACACAATAAAATACCATAGACATACAATATTCAGCATTATGAAACATGGCATTTGAGGCATTGCATAGCTAGACATTATTTATTTTAAATGAAAAGGAATGGTGCTATAAAAATTATATATATAATTATATACAAATAGAAATTATATATTGTATATATAAATACTGTAGCAATTATATATAGTAGATATAAATAGTAATAAATAATAAGTGGCATGTTACAGCTATTTGTTGACTGTGATTGTAATTCTGGTGAGATTACAGTATATCAGTCTGATCATTGTGCCCATGTAATAAATGCTATCTTATTTTCTGGCTGTAATTACAAGTTTCATATCCAAATCAACCATATGGGTGGGACCACAAGGTGCTCTGAGACTGGAATTTGAAACCATCTGTCTCTACACACAGACACACACACACACACACACACACGCACACGCACACACGCACACGCACACGCACACACACTGAGCTCCTGTTCCCACTCCCTGCAGAGAGAAAACAAGTGGTGGAGCCAATGGAAGATGAGGGGACCATTCTGAGGAAGATGAGGCGTCTGAGTGACTACTACGACATCCACAAGGAGATAGGGAGGTGAGAGAGAGAGAGAGCAAGAGTATGTGGGTGTGCGTGTTGTGCACGTGCACGTGTGTATATGTATGAGTGTGTGTGTGTGTGTTTGTGTGTAAGTGAGTCGGCATGTCGGTAAAGCATCCACTCAGACAGGCAGCCTATCTATGTTAATGGCTCAGCGAGTACTCTGAGGGTCATGGGGGTGGTGGTGGTGGGGGGGGCGGGGTAATGACACTAGCCAGCCAATAGAGGTGAGTCACCAGTCTGCTCGGAGGAGAAGAAATATCACTTACATAAGCCCATTTGTGTTGGTCTGACCTGCTGAGGCCAGGCACGACCTTGAGTTGGAACAGAAACAACGGTGACTGTGGATAGTGTTGCTGGAAAGGTGTTGGGGGGACAGAGGGGTCCCTTCCCCTTGTCCTCTGGGTTCACAAGTGCTCCTCTGGAGGGAACATTTCCAAAGGGATGTCCAATTATCAGAAGTGAGAGGCTGGGCAAACGTGCAGTCACAGCCTGGAGAGCCTACATTTTATACTTAAAGGTCACGCCATCAGAGGAGGGCTTTTCCTGGGGTTCTCTAAAGGGACGACGGCACAGTTGTGTGGGATGATTTGGAGCTAGTGCCTGGGGGTGGTTGCCTTTCAAAGGAACACGGCAACATTATGGGCAAATGTGCTTACCGTCTTCTCCAGAGTCAAACAAGATGATAGATAAATGTATCTTATCTTCTTGTCTGACTCTGGAGAAAACAGTAAGTGCAAACTCATTTGACATCATTTGAACATATTTGGGCTGTCAGAATATGACCTTTATAGCTCCAATCCCATCCAGGTCCAGTTCTGTGTTCTGGACACAGCGCTGATCCTTGGCATCATTTGTTGAAGTCTGGTCTTGTATCATATTCATTAAACATTCTTATTCAAATATATAATTTTTATGTTGTAGGCTATAAATAAATTGATCTATTTCTGGTATTTTGAATGAATTGTTGCAAATCTTTCCAAACCCAAATGAATCATTAAAATGTGTTATTTCCATGGCCTAGGAAAGTTCAATCAATATTTGTGAACATGAGCTACTCTCTCTCAAAGCCAGAAACCAGAGAAGTAAGAATCAAACTTGATGTCATCATCAGGTATAAAGTCTGGAGCTGCTCCATTGACAATGGATGGGAGACTGATTTTGTGGACCTGCGGACTCTTTGTTTGAGATTTTATACTCAAATGAGCTTTATTCTATGGTAATGTTTTCACTTCTGAAACAGAAATAGTATACGTAGTACATCCCATTGGGTGCTCTCAGTGTCACCTTTACCATTTTACTCTATTCATTGTCTATGGAGAAGCTCCAGACTTTGTACATGATGACATCACAAGTTTGAGTTTTAGCACTCTAGTTTTTGTGTCCGGGAGAGAGTTGTTTGTGTTGTACTGTCTTAGACCATGGGAATAACATGTATGAATTCTTAAATTGGGTGAAGTTTCCTTTTAACTATCCATTTGTTTGGGCCTAAGGATTCTTGGAAGAAAAGCAAGCATGCAAATAAATGAACCGAGAAGCCAATTAAACAGTCGGTTGATGGGGCGTTTGCGAAGCCTACGATGTCATTACTGCCCATTGCTGTTTATGCAGGGGGGCTTTCTCCTACGTGAAGCGGGTGACTCAGAAGAAAGGGAAGGCGGAGTTTGCCGCCAAGTTCATCTCGGCGAGAGGCAAGAGGAAGGCCGTGGCCCTCAGGGAGATGGGTCTCCTGTCGGACCTGGACCACGCGGCGATCCTCTACTTCCACGACGCTTTCGAGAAGAAGAACGTGGTCGTGCTCATCACCGAATTGTATCCTTTCATTGTGCTGATATTCGCGTGTTCGTTTTCAGTGATGTGAGTTGTCAAGACTTTTGTAAAGAGATTTTAGACCACTAGTTTGGAAGCATTGGACAAAAGAGTTTTAAAGGAACACGGCAACATTATGGGAAATGTGCTTACTGTCTTCTCCAATACCAATTTCCTCTCAGTTCAGTAGAAAGTTATCCGGCTGCAAGCTAACCTAGCTTAGCACAAATTAATGGAAGCGGATATGGACCACTAGCCTAGCTTAAAACTCCGGGAGAGGTGTTTTTCGCCAACGCCTAGGCTAGCTGTTCATGTCTGCTAAACTAGGCTAGCTTGCAGACGGATAGCTTTCTACTGAACGCACAGAGAGGAAATTGGTATCTATCTTCTTGTCTCTCTCTGGAGAAGGCGGTAAGCATGTTAATTTAAGACGGATGTAATAAAAAAAATTGATCTTGTATACATGCCAACAATCACATGACTTTGGTTTGAGTTCTGACATGTTGCACGTGGCTCTTGATAAGGGGATTTTCACCTTGAGGAAATTAATTCTACAATACCGTGTTTTTAGCCCCCGATGTCAGTATCAGTATCAAAGGAACTACATAATAAACTGCCTCATGTCATTACTAGAATCAGCTAAATTCACCCTCGCCCTATCCCTACCACTGAACCCTATCCCTACCACTGAGCCCTATCCCTACCACTGATCCCTATCACTGAGCCCTACCACTGATCCCTACCACTGAGCCCTATCACTGAGCCCTATCCCTACCACTGAGCCCTATCCCTACCACTGAGCCCTATCCCTACCACTGAGCCCTATCCCTACCACTGAGCCCTATCCCTACCACTGAGCCCTATCCCTACCACTGAGCCCTATCCCTACCACTGAACCCTATCCCTACCACTGAGCCCTATCACTGAGCCCTATCCCTACCACTGATCCATATCACTGAGCCCTATCACTGAGCCCTATCCCTACCACTGAACCCTATCCCTACCACTGATCCATATCACTGATCCCTATCACTGAGCCCTATCCCTACCACTGATCCATATCACTGAGCCCCATCACTGAGCCCTATCCCCACCACTGATCCATATCACTGATCCCTATCACTGAGCCCTATCACTGAGCCCTATCCCTACCACTGAGCCCTATCCCTATCACTGATCCCTATCTCTATCACTGAGCCCTATCACTATTACTGAGCCCTATCCCTACCACTGAACCCTATCCCTACCACTGAGCCCTATCCCTACCACTGATCCCTATCCCTACCACTGAGCACAAGATTGTTGCTGCTACAATATCGACCATAACGTGTGGTATAGAATCTGTAGCCCTGAGGAGGGTACGGAAGATTCAGGAATCTAATCCCTCCCCTGGCCTTGGCTGTGCAGTGAGCAAGGCAGCAGAGCATAAATCTCCACCTCCTTCGCAGTTCCAGCCGGAGGCACGACTGAACCGAAACAGCCTATTTTTTCTTTTTTAAACCCTGCTGACTCATCATAGATCAGTGGCTCATCTATTATTCACTCCTCATTCTCCTACCACTGGGACGGTGCTATATAGGGTTCTATATCTGGTTCTGTTTTTGTTCCATGACTGTTTTGTGTGAAGATGTCATGAGGAGCTACTGGAAAGACTGGGCAAGAAAACAAGCGTTCTGGAGTCAGAGGTTTGTTGAAGCTGGTGACATAATGTACTGTAGGGTTATATTACAAATGGTTTGTTGAGGATTTTTTTTAAATGTATTTATCTTTTGCTCTGTAGATCCGATCCAGTATTCATCAGGTGCTAGAGGGACTCAGCTACCTTCACCAAAAAGACATTGTGCATCTCGACGTAAAGGTCAGTCCATTCACACTCTGCCAACGGAGACATAAAAGCACCGCCATTCACTGGCGTACGTCGTCGGTGATGAATATGATCACACCGGTTTATCGCATAACGGCATGTTTTTGGTTCGCGGGGCCACGGTTGGATGAAGCCTAATGAGTCTTCAAAGACATAACGAGGTGGTTCTGTCACTCTGCCCGTTCCCTCTCCAGCCAGAGAACATCCTCATGACGAGCCCGGTCAGCGATCGGATCCGCATCTGTGACTTTGGCAGCGCCGCGAAGCTGGAGGCCGCCGACTCTCACTACTGCAAGTACGGCACTCCGGAATATGTCGCGCCGGAGATTGTTAACCAAACACCCGTCTCCAAGGCGACGGACATCTGGTGAGCCACCTGTCCTGCTCCGCAGGCTCTGAGGGGGTCTGTTATGGATGCTTTTATCTCACACACAATAAACCGTTTGGCCTCCTCTCTTGCCTGTTAACCTTGTGTCCTAATGAATTTCTCTCTCTTTCCCAACAGGCCCGTCGGTGTTATCACTTACCTCTGGTACGTCCCTTTCTCGTGACATCACGACGGTGGTTCGGCGCAGTGGTTAGAACCGTTGCCTGGGTTTTGGAAGCCCTCTCTGTGTGTGCCCGTGTGTTTCCTCCGGGGGACTTTGGTTTCCTCCCACAGCATGAAAATGAGCTAACCCCGGCACATTAACATCCATGTGGAAACTGAAAATGTTGATTAATGTGCATTGTCCCTGAGTAAGAAATAAATTAATGAAATAAATTTAAAAAAATTATTAAATCTTATGCCACATATATCAACTTGGTATTTTCAATAACCATTATTTGGTTATATAAACTATAACAGAACACAAATAAATCCATCTTCCATGTCACACTTATCTCTATTTAGATTGTTTCTCCTTAAATCCCTCTTGTGTTTTGTCGGTATTTCCATGTCTTTGACCCATTCCGAGAAACTGGAGAACTGGACTGGAGAACTTAAGTGGAGAGAGTTTGCGTAAAAAGTCTGAATATATGTGTATATTTCTTCTCCTCATTTCAGCCTAACTGGCGTATCTCCCTTCGCTGGTGAGAACGACCGAGCCACCGTCCTAAACATCCGCAGCTACAACGTGGCTTTCGAGGAGAACATGTTCTCTGATCTCTGCAAAGAGGCGAAGGGATTCGTCATCAAGCTTCTCATGGTGGACAGCCTGTAAGTGTACTGATAATTTTTTAATACACTGCAAAAAGACAGTCTTAACATGTAAAGTCTTGTACTGAGCCTTAAAATCTCTATGCAAATTTCTCCCTCAAAGCTGCATAGTGCAACTTTAAGATGGAGATGTTGCAACGTAAGGCCAATGAATCTTTCCAATATGATAGTCTTTTGACAGTCACTCTTTCAATAAATCACAATTCCTTGTACTACGATAGCACAGTACTTTTTTAATATAGGTAGCAAAATCTATCTCAGTATGTACACAATATTATATATAATATTATAAAAAATATTATTATTTTCTCTTCTAGGAGGCCTAATGCCATTGAGTGCCTTCGTCATCCTTGGTTTAAGGTGAGCTAAGCAATTAAGACATATTCATACTGTTTATTATAGACTGCATTAGATTCCATATTAGCCCACTGGTAATAATTTGGCCTTTTATTCCTTGATACTACATTTTTTATTGATTTATTTTATTTTCTTGTTCTATATATTTATACTTGGACTTGACAAATTTTGACTTCCTTCTCCGTTTCATCACAGTCATCAACAAGCAAAAGCATCAACACAGCTATGCTGAAGCAAGTGTTGTCTAGAAGAAAATGGCAGGTATGTCGTATACTGCCGCTACTGACTGGTCAACCCTCCAGCCAAAAGCATACACACATAAACACTGACTCACAGTGCAGCTGTATACTGTACATCCAGTTATACATATCCAGATATCTACTATATCTTATATTTGTATTATTTTCTACATTAAAGCAAAGTACTGTATACTACAACATACATAACATAGGACATAAGTAGATACAGTATGCCTGGGATGTTTCTGTATCCGCTGTCTCAAGAAACTCAAATACAAAAACACTTCACTCATCTCATCCTCTCTTGACCCTTCTGGTTCCAGCGCTCCCTCATCAGCTATAAATCCAAGATGGTGATGCGCACCATCCCGGAGCTCCTCGACGACTCGACCAGCCACATCTCCATCGCTGTGGGCCGGCACCTGAAAGAGGGCTCGCCGCCGCCCTCCTCATCCTCGGACTCGGACGAAGATGTGGACGAGCTTCCCTCGCTTTCCATGGTCTTCTCCGGGTCCAGGGTCTCCCTGAACGAGATGGATGAGGCCAACGGACATTCCAACGGGACCGCAGAGTCGGCAAGCAAAGTGGAGGACATGGAGGTGACAGAGGAAGGCGGAGGAACGGGGGAGAGGATGACGGAGGGAGGCAAGTCGGTAGATGAGGAGAAGGGTGCGACAAAGCGGTTTCCCCTCAAAAAGGGATCTAGCGTAGAGGACGAGGAGGAGTCGCAGACGAAAGCCAGGCGGGCGACGATGAGGAGGGGCAGCTCTGCCGACTCCGCCCTGCTTCTCCACATCGACCCCGAGGAGGGCGACGCCAAAGAGGACTCCGTGGCGACCTGTAACAGCCTGAAAAAAGCCGTTTCTATGGAACTCCCCAACCGTAGCCGGAGTCCCGGACCGGTGAAGTTAAACCAGGAGGACTATGCCCTCAAATTGGAGCTGATGAGACAGCGGCTCCTCAGAGGAGGAGGCGTGGACAAGAAGATGAGTGGCCTGCGAGGCCCGCTGTTTGAGACCCTGGGTATGGACGACGAGAGGCGAACAGGGTCCCTTGATCGGAATTTGAGGAGATCCCGAGTGGGGCCACCGACACTCACCAGAGCCGCCTCCTCTGAAGGCACTGGAGAGGATACACCGAAGACCAGAGTTTTTAGGAAAAGCACCTCCTTCGGGGACTCTGAGCCCATGCCCCTGCATCGGAGATTTGGAGCCCCACTGGAGATCCCGTCGGCGGCCCATGGTAGTATAGAGGATGGGAAACTTCAAGAGGCAAACTCCATGTCGGCGCTAACGGAGCAAACGAGACTCGATTCTCAACCTGCCACGCCCACCGGTAGCACATCCTTTACACTACCAGCCCCAGAAAGAGTGGACCAACAGCAAAAGCAGAAAGATGAAGAACCGGAAACGATGGAAAGCGTGGACGAGGATAACACTGAAAGAGATGAGATGACGGAGGCACGGACCAATGGCAGCTCGGAAAGCGAAGATGAGCCGGAATCAGTCAGGTCGCATCTGCAAGAGAGGTCTGCCTCTGTATTCACCCCCACAATTGTCATAGAGGAAGACTACAAGGGAATAGAAGAGCTGAACGAAAACCAGGAAATAATAAAAGAGGTAAAAACAGATGAGGAATCAGTAGACGGCAAACCATCATCTGCATACGCTAGTGTTATGCAGGCCATTGTAGTACCGAATGGAAAATCTGACATCAACCAATCTATAGGTCATCCTGCTAAACCCAGAGATTCCCCCACATTGCCTGAGCATCCTGCCGTATTTGCCAAGGTAGCGACCACATGTACAGTCCCAGATCGTCCTACAACCCCTCGGCAGCCTGTGCTCAGAACAGATATCAAAGACATTTACTCAGAGGAGGTTTTCGAAGCCAGGTTCAAGAAACGGGAATCGTCTTTGACCCGCGGCCTCCGGAAACTGACCAGGACCAAATCGGATGACAAATCCCCTGTGCTAGGCCGGAGGGCGGGGGAGGGGGGTGAGGGGGGCGAGGAGGTTTACAGACCAGGGGCAAGAGGGGCACCTCTTGAGATGGTGTCCAAAGGACTTCAGGAGAAAGCCAAATCTGTCCAGGATTTGAGGGAAGTGGAAAAGGAAACGGGATTGGGACGTATTGGGAGGTTCTCAATGCGGTCCAAGAGATCATCATCTGTCGATACGAAAGAGGGGAAACCAAAACAGGAGAAGATAAAGGAGGAGAAGATAAAGGAGGAAAAGCCTAAGGAGGCGCAGGAAGCCTCTGCCGGCAAACGAAGGGTGTCTTGGGCCATTGGTCGCAGTAAATCCCTGGACACCAAAGAGCCAGACAGTGCAGGGACAGGGAAGAACGTAGAGGAGGGAGAAGAATCTGCCGTGTTTGCTATGCGGCGTAAGTTTGAGTCCAAAGTGGCAGGGATTTCTGCCAAAATAAGGACCCAGTCAGATGAGAGAAAGGAGAAAGAGGCCAAGGGGGATAGTCAGAAAGATCTGGAACAAAAGGATCTGAAGAAAGTCAGTGATTCGCCTGTCCTGGCAATGAGACAGAGGTTTGAGAACAAGATGGCAGGAATATCCACAAAAATCCGAAGTCAGTCCGAGGAGAGACGAGCGGAATCGGAGTCCAAGTCTGAGGGGAAGAGGACCCCTTTGTTTACCCGCCATCGTCATTCCCAGTCTGAGGGGCGTGGAATCAAGGGGATGGGCATCCCTGAGAATCAGCTAGCAAAACAGACCGGCGCGGGTGCATCCAAGGAGTCAATCGAATCTGCGTCTAGCATTAATTCCGAAAAAGTCTCTCGCACCCCAGAGAATGACAGGCGGTCACGTTGGGACAGGTGGGGATTGACCAGGGGCAAGAAAGACAAGACCCCCTCCCAAACTGACCTTCCTTCATCCGTCCCTACAGAGGAGGATTCGTCAAGCAGCCCGCGGTTTTTACGGTCGTCTTCAGATTTCCCTCCTGTGTTCCACATCAAGCTGAGAGACCACGTCTTATTGGAGGGAGACCCTGTCACTCTTAGCTGTCTTCCAGCGGGGAGTCCACACCCAGAAATAATGTGGTTGAAAGGTAGGTAATGAGATGCTGTTTTCAAAAGCATAGCACCCAGAGCCCTGACCCTGCACTTCAGAGATGACGGGGATTAAACAAAGCACTTGGGGCTTATATTCTATACCATATTTGTTGAATTTGATGCAAGAGGATGTGTGGATGCAGAAGTGCACATTCACCTCAATGTTAAAACTAATACCACTTCAAGATAGTCGAAACAACAGGCAGAATACAATTGCAAACTCATTACCTGGCTCAGTTTTTCACCACTGTAGTTATATATCGTGTTTTGATATATAAGGACTGAATTACCGTAATTCCTCTAATAGTAACCCCGGCTTGTATTTGTTTCAACTGTAGCGGATACCAGGCTTGTATTAGGAGGAGGCATGTATAAGAGAGAGGCCTATATTTCCAAATGTTGTGTCAGTTTGAACCCAGTAAAATGTACTGGGTTCATTTATTGAAACCAAGCAAGTACTGTATGAAATACGGTAGTAAACAGTGCAATTACAGGTAGTCAAAAAAGTTAAATAAAGTAAAATAGTGCAATCACAATACTGGTATAATAATAATAATAATAATAATAATAATAATAATAATAATAATAATAATAATAATAATAATAATAATAATAATAATAATAATAATAATAATAACTTCGTTTTATACAATTCTGAGGTAGGCTTACTCTCTTGGTAAACATTAGCACCATACCATTATATGGTATTTACTGCACAGCCAGGCCAGCATATAACAACAATAACTCTAATATACATGAAACCCGGCTTGTATTAGGAGGCCGGCTTATAATTGCTTAGCTCAACAGCGCACCCGGTCATTAATAGAGACCCGGTTTTTAATTGAATACCGGTTACTATTAGAGGAATTACGGTAGTCATCTGCTCAGTGCAAATGCCTTCACAGCGATGTGAGAAAATGAAGACAATGTGAATAAAGCCAAATAGCATCTTCTTCCCGTTGTGATGCGTAGGACCATGTGCTCCCGCTGGCCAGGATCCCAGAGCTGCTCCTCAAATCCTTGATTTTGTTCCCAGATAAGAAGCCGTTGGAAGTAGACGACAGGATGAACCTGATATCCCACCCGGACGGCAGACAGCTTCTCATGATAATGAGGACCAGCCGGAGGGATGCCGGGCTTTACGAATGCGTGGCGACCAACCCTCTAGCCGCCATCACCAGCTCCTGTACACTGTCCCTAGCCTGTAAGTAGCTTGGCACTGTATTTATTACTGCTTATTGTAAGTTTATGAAGCGTATTAAAATACTTTCCTTTTCTTTAAATTTTTTACTCTACATTTGCGACAATCTTTATCTTCCCTGTGTTTCCATACAATTGCCCGCAAATCCATTTCGCATGTAAAGTTAAACTGTGTAAATCAGACGACACGTTGCACGTCAAATTGAACAACCAGAACAAGCTCCTTGGCCTTTCGTGGGAAAATATTTGTCATCATAATGCGTTGTATCATCAAGGACTTTGATATAATTGGATTTAAATTAGCGTGTGAATGATATGAATACTAATGGCGTGGATATGAATATTAATGTTCACAGCAGATTAACTTAATGGCTTTTTTGGTGCCGCATTCATCGCCTAATGAGTGGGTGGTGCTTATTGCAAGCGGGTAAATGCCATGCTCTTGTAATCTGCCGTGGCTGGTCATACCCCATAGCCCAAACACAACGGGGTGGTAAATAACAACAGGGGTCAAATATTACCGGCGTCACTCAGGATAGGAACGGGAGGAAGGTGACCTTTGCTTGATAGTTTCTTGGATGTCTGCGGCAATAGCTTTTTTCGCAACTGATGTAATTTGAATTGTTCTGGGTGACAGAGTGGCTATTACTCATCTACTACGACACTGCCGCTGTTTGTCTCTCCTTGATCGCCTGGTCTCACCCTGAGGCCCTGGCTGTCAGCCACAGTGGCTCATGCTACCGGTGGACATCCATCCTTTGGGAGATTTAGGGAGGGATGCGATGAGTGTCAGGCTCGGTTCGGTTTCATGACGACAAAGAAGACAAGATAAGATAAGATATTCCTTTATTGATCCCCTTTGGGGAAATTCAGGCAAACTTAAAGCGTCAAACCTACCCCTCGTTCTGTTCTCTAAAAATAAACATTCATTTTTAGAAATGAATCATATGATCATATATATTTATGATGACTGGCTTCACAAGTCATTGGTCACTTGAATCTCAACCACTGGACGTATACAACTAATAAATTAAATCAAATACAGTTGTACACTTACACCAACCCATCCTCTCTCCCCTCTCTCCCCCTAGGCATCCCTAAGCGGCCGGGGACTCCGGAGATCCCCCAGACCTACAACAACACAGCTCTGGTGCTCTGGAAGCCGGCGGACACCAAGGCCCCCTGCAGCTACACCCTGGAGAGAAAGACAGACAGTGAGTCAGTGGTCATTAACCAGGAACGTGTTGGAGTTTCCCCTTCATCATTTCAGACAGAAGGCGTCTTGGTGATAATGTGAAGGGCGACACTGGTCAGTGTTTCCCCTACCACTTTATTGCCGGGGCGCCAATATTCACATAGTCAGCATCACTGTTATACAAAGTAGAAAATACTATAATAATACAAATAAATAAAACTGTAATAAAAGATACTAGAAACATATAATAATTTAAAACACTCAAACAAAATTTAAAAACAATTACAGATTGTGGTGACATGCTTGGTCACCCGTGCTCTAAATCGACACATGGACGCTAGTGTTCCACGATTCAGGACGGAGCACAGAAGTCAAAGGCAGATCTACCAAGTTCAGTATAAACTCTAGGCACTTTAAGTGTGAGCCAGTCATTGGGTCCAGAGGTCCATTCCAGTAATGAAGTAATGTCATTTGGACAATCTCCCATTATGGATTCATATATAAATGTTATTTACATGCCAGTCCAGGACCTAATGGCTAATGGCGAGTGGGAGCTGTCGCACGTCTATAAATCACATCTCCGTAATCAAAAACAGACAGGGGAACAAAAATCCAATATGTTGCCGCAATTTACTGACAAGAACGCTCACATGGTATTTAAGTGTAAATGTAAACCATGTTACATTATAATGCTGATATTTGTTAGTGTGTACCTCTAAATGCGCTTTATAAAGTAAAGTTTACTAGTATGCTTATCCAGCGTGACTGCAGTGACAGAGTACGCCCTTCCCTCTGAGGTCTCTGCGAGTTGTTTTGATGGGAATTAGGAATATAATGGAGATAACTGGGAGCACAACAACAGCTGAGAAACAGAAAAGAGGTCTGTAGGTAAAAGTCACCACAACAGTTTAGACTAGCGCGGCCTGAGGCTGGCCGTGAGCCAAGGTGAAGCCAGACACAGTGTTCTCCTTCAGGGCCTTCCTGCACAACACAGTGCCTCGGCTAGAAAGCCTCCCTAGTGTATTATTCTCGCTATGTGACCTCATTTATAAACCCTTTGATTTTTCAGACATTAGGCGTTAAAACCTACCGCTAGTTTGAGTAGCTTTCAGACACGAACGTGACCGGAACAGATTCCCTGCCTATGACACCAGTATGGCCTTTTGTAGTCACGTCTAAAAGAGATTAGTGTCTAACCTACTTTTGATTTGAATATGGAATACTCCACATCTACCACTTCTGCTGATATTTCAGTCGGTAGAAATAGCATCCTGGACGTGTACTATTTTCAAAGTGCTGTTGTCGCAACAAACGCTGATCACAAGGGATGTTTGTTTAAAGGAAGCAGCCAAGATTCAAAGGAGCAGTAAGAACAATAGTTATATATATAGAATTTGGCTGATTGGACGTTATTGTTTATTAAAAACAGGTTCCAAATCTATATAGAGCTGTATGAACTCTGAAGTCTGTTGCCTATACTCAATCCATACGTATCTACTGCCTACAGCTGTCTTACACTGTACTCATAACTACCTACTGTACCTCAGTCTATAGTCTATCCATATAACACTGTATGACTGAAATGTAACAGTAAATAACACTGTATACACCATATATACATAAATATATATATATATTAGAGCTGGGCCGTTAACGGCGTTAACGTGCGGCGTTAACGCTATACTAGTATCGTGCGATAATATAATTAACGCATTAATCTAAAAAAAAAAAAAAAAGACATTCTTTTGCATTTTGGAAACGGGAGATGGGCTCATGGTGTAATGGGCCACCTGGCCTGAGAAACATAAGGAGGAAAGAAAAAGTAAGGACTTACTTCTGGTCATTATTTGGGTAGAACACACATATTTTGAATGCCTTCGGCAGGTTTTTTTTTTTTTTTTTTTGAGACATTTTAATCTAGATTAATCTAGATTAAATCCAGGATTGCAGATAGATTAATCTAGATTAAAAAAATGTATCTATGCCCACCTCTAATATATATATTTATTTATATATATATGTGTGTATATACCTACACTGTACACATTGTATATAAATGTATCTATATCTGTATATATGTCCATACCAGGCACGTGCACACATAGAGGCCAAGGGGTGCTTGAGCACCTGCCTTTTTGAGACTCATCAAAAAAGTGCCTTTTTTTTTTTTTTTTTTTTTTTTTTACCGTTATGCATATAGACTGCCCTTCCAACTGAAAAAATGTCAGGATAGAATCAAAATATTAGGTAAAGAGAGAGAGATGCCCCATATTCCATTGCAGTTTGCACGGCTTCTTCACCGTGCCTCTCCGCGGACCTATATATTTTATGCATAGCGTGGGTGGTGATGATGATGATAGAAACCGCTGTGGCGCATACAGTTGAATGCTGGTATTACACTCATTGAGGGATTTGATTTGATTTTTATTTAGTACATACAATTTATACAATAGTATAAAAACAAGGGGTACAAGGATAACATGTGAAAGTCTTTCGACTTGTTTCCAACATGGTCCCAAGAAGAATACAATAAATCACAAAGAAAGAGTTAAGAAGATAAGATAGATACAACAAGTAGATAAAATAGACAACACAATTTTCTGAAAGAGCCTCATTACAGCATGTCATGTTCCTGTTCTTCAAGAGTGGTGGCCAAGCACCCTCTGCAACCTATTGTTGCAGATGTCGCTTCACACCCCTCTTGAAGACAGCAATAGTGAGGGAGTTTTGGATGGCCCTGGGCAGAGTGTTCAACGAAGAAGTCAAGTCCGATGGGATTTGGGAATCTCAAATACAAATCGGGATTGGAATAAAAAATGCATTTATATTAAACAATACAGAATATACAGCACTTCTTGGGGTCTGTAGGGTAAGCACTTATTCCCTCCCCCCTGAACATTTATGGAGATGTGTGGGCCTTTTAAGTCAGTGATAAAAGTGTCTTTCAAGGATAAGTGAGCTCCTGCACTGATTATTATAGTTCAATATTCAATATTTGATCACCAAAACCCCCCAAAAAGCATAAAAAGGGGGCCCACCGCCCGAAAGGGGCCCTTAAAAATCGTGCTGTTAATATATACACACAAGTATAGTGCCCTTTTCAGCCTCTGAGCACCTGCCCCTCTAAAGTCCTGTGCACGTCCCTGTCCATACCTACTATGTCCTGGTATGTACAGTATGTGATGAATAAAACTCTTGAATCTTGAATCCTATTAGTTAAACCACTATCTAGAATGGTTAGTGTATTCATACTCGTACCACTGTATATTATAATACAGTACATACATTAGTCTAGTCATACACGTACCACTGGTATGGGTACCACACGTATGGGGGACCCTGTTGTAAACAAGACAAATGTCTTTCTCTGGTCTTTGTGTGTATTGAGCCGTACTGTATTGTACCCATTCTGCAATCTGTTAAATAAAGTTTTCATTAATTCATTCATTCACTGTATATAATAATAATAATACAGTAAATACATTAGTATTTTCATACTCCATACCACTGTATATAATAATAATAATAATAATAATAATAATAATAATAATAATAATAATAATAATAATAATAATAATAATAATAATAATAATAATAATAATAATAATAATACAGTACATACAGTACATTAGTCTAGTCATACTCGTACCACTGTATATAATAATTATACAGTACATACATTAGTCTAGTCATACTCATACCACTGTATATAATAATAATAATACAGTACATACATTAGTCTTTTCATACTCCATATCACTGTATATAATAATAATAATAATAATAATACAGTACATACATTAGTCTAGTCATACTCATACCACTGTATATATAATAATAATACAGTACATACATTATTCTATTCATACTAGACTAACTATACTGCTCAATGACAATGACACTATGTAACAACTAAGGCTGTCAAAGTTAACGCATCATTAACGCGTTAACGCACAATTCTGTTAACGCCACTATTTTTTTAACGCACGATTAACGTTTTAGAAAAAAAATCTATATTTTAACTTTTTTTTTTCACTAGACTTCACTCAGGTGTATTATTGATACTCTCATTGATACTATGTTTGTTTCTGACTCAAAGTGTGTGTGTGAGAGATAGAGAGAGAGAGAGAGAGAGAGGGGGGGGGGGGGTGAGAGAGATGAGGAAGGGGCAAGAGAGAAAGAGAGCTGGGAGAGTGTGTGTGTGAGAGAGAGAGAGAGAGAGAGAGAGAGAGAGAGAGAGAGAGAGAGAGAGAGAGAGAGAGAGAGAGAGAGAGAGCGAGAGGGAGAGGGGGTGGGGGGGTGAGTCCTCAGCCTGATGCATGAGGGTCATCCTTTTGTGTTAAATGGCTGCATAAAGCTAGCATTTGTTGACTCATGTTGATAATTAGTATTAAATTGAGTATTAAAACTTGAAAAATATCCATTTAAGGTAGATTTAGAAAAGAAAAATGCGATTCATTTCCGATTAATCGCGAGTTAACTATGGACAATCAAGCGATTAATCAGATTAAATATTTTAATCGATTGACAGCACTAGTAACAACCCATCATCTACACTCACTGCACACACATCCACATGTACACACTCACTTTAAACAAACACTCACCTTACCATTCACTTTAGACACTTTAACACACTTTATATGTATCTATTATTAAAGAGATTTGCACTACATTCATACCTCATTTGCACCTTACCCTAAGTTTTGTACCTCATTTAATTTATGCATTGTACCTGACTGTTACTAATTTTACTCTGTATTGTATATTGTATATATGTATATTGACTGAACATTCCTTTACTTACTTTTTAATTACTGTATTTTCTTTTACTTACTTTTTTTTTTACTGTATGTAGCACACTCTCAGGGGTTCATACAGAAACAAGCATTTCATCATAAAGAAGTATTCTGTATTTTATTATGACAAATAATAAACTAACTTGAACTTGAAACTCATATTCATACCACTGTATATAATAATAATAATACAGTACATACATTAGCGTATCATCTTTACCTTTATCATCTTTGTTTTTTATATATACTCCACATTACACTGTCTACTCAGTACTGCAATGCACTTTACACTCTGGTCAGATGCCAACTTCATTGTGTTGTCAATGAATTGAATCTAATCTCGTCTAATGTACAGGAGAGAAAAGAATGACTCATTACTTGGGCAGGTGGTCACTGTACTGTACTTTGACTATAAATGCTTTTTCATTATGCACCCTCAGTCCCTCACTCACCTCTTATAATTTGATGGATCACATTTAGATAATCAGCTTTGTATCAGAGTAAAAGATTATATGAATATTGATTGGATTTCTTTGAGGGGTCTGATACATTTCAGTGGCATCTTGGCCTTGTGTCACTGCATTGCCGCTTGCCAAATGTAATCTTTGGCTGGTGTTCACCCCTATTCACAGGAATATGTGTGTGTGTGTGTGTGTGTGTGTGTGTGTGTGTGTGTGTGTGTGTGTGTGTGTGTGTGTGTGTGTGTGTGTGTGTGTGTGTGTGTGTGTGTGTGTGTGTGTGTGTGTGTGTGTGTGTGTGTGTGTGTGTGTGTGTGTGTGTGTGTGTGTGTGTGTGTGTGTGTGTGTGTGTGTGTGTGTGTGTGTGTGTGTGTGTGTGTGTGTGTGTGTGTGTGTGTGTGTGTGTGTGTGTGTGTGTCATTACCTCATTTCCATTTCCCTACCCATCTGCTTTCCCATGCCAGGATGAGCAGTGAAACGCAATTATTATGATGCATCTGTTCTCAACGTGGCGTCTCTTGTTATACTGTCTGTATTGTTTATATTTATATTGTTAGTATTATTTATATTGTTTGTATTTGCCTCACGTTTTGCACTGAGCGTCATTTCAAGATTTGGGTTTTTCTCGCCTGCCTGCACGAGCCTCCTCCACAACTGTGTCCGTTTGACAACACCGCCACCCGGTGTTCAGTATGATAACTGCAGCACACGGTTTGCAATCTGAAACAACGAGTGTTGTTTTCTCGTTTCCTATGTTTTCTCTTGAACTGCATGCATCTTCAGTCGTTTATTTCATGGGTCGTCTCGCTTATGGTTTGCACTACTACCGTCTACCATGCAGTACCTTTTTTCCCATGTGAGTCTCTCACCTTCCTTTATAATAATAATAATAATAATAATAATAATAATAATAATAATAATAATAATAATAATAATAATAATAATAATAATAATAATAATAATAATAATAATAATAATAATAAGCATGATTTTATACAGCACTTTTTAAAAACAGTGCAATAAAATGTCAAAGTAAAAAAAAAAAAAAAAAAAGTACAGTAATAAAAAATAAATCCCATTCAATTCACAACCATATAATAAAGAATACAATACAAGAAGATATAAAACAAAGGAATGTTTTCCTTTTATGGTTGGGAGGAGGAGGAATCCAGGCACAACAGTGAGTCATACAGTAAAAAGCCTTTATCTGAGGGCAGAGAGAACATTAAAAACACTGACGCCGCACTGCGCCTTCCTCAGGCGGCACTGCTGACAAACAATAACAGCAATAAACCACCTGTGAGGCGCTGCTCCAACACCACAGAATGTACTGTGAGAACAACCTGGCGAGGAGAACTGTGACCTCACAACTGAACAGGACAAACCTAACTAGGGGCGAAGCACAGCATGCTGCACAGGATAGAACCCGATGTACAAGATAGAACCCGATGTACAAGATAGAACCCGATGTACGAGATAGAACCCGATGTACAAGATAGAACCCGATGTACAAGATAGAACCCGATGTACAAGATAGAACCCGATGTACGAGATAGAACCCGATGTACAAGATAGAACCCGATGTACGAGAGAGAACCCGATGTACAGGATAGGACCAGGTTTAAAGGACCAGGTGTACAGGATAGGACCAGGTGAACAGGATAGGACCAGGTGTAAAGGATAGAACCAGGTGTAAAGGATAGAACCCGATGTACAGGATAGGGCCAGGTGTAAAGGATAGGACCAGGTGTAAAGGATAGAACCATGTGTAAAGGATAGGACCAGGTTTAAAGGACCAGGTGTAAAGGATAGAACCCGTTGTACAGGATAGGGCCAGATGTAAAGGATAGGACCAGGTGTAAAGGATAGGACCAGGTGTAAAGGATAGGACCAGGTGAACAGGATAGGACCAGGTGTAAAGGATAGGACCAGGTGTAAAGGATAGGACCAGGTTTAAAGGACCAGGTGTAAAGGATAGAACCCGTTGTACAGGATAGGACCAGGTGTAAAGGATAGGACCAGGTGTAAAGGATAGGACCAGGTGTAAAGGATAGGACCAGGTGTAAAGGATAGGGCCAGGTGTAAAGGATAGGACCAGGTGTAAAGGATAGGACCAGGTGAACAGGATAGGACCAGGTGAACAGGATAGGACCAGGTGAACAGGATAGGGCCAGGTGTAAAGGATAGGACCAGGTGAACAGGATAGGACCAGGTGTACAGGATAGGGCCAGGTGAACAGGATAGGGCCAGGTGTAAAGGATAGGACCAGGTGAACAGGATAGGACCAGGTGTAAAGGATAGGACCAGGTGAACAGGATAGGACCAGGTGTAAAGGATAGGACCAGGTGAACAGGATAGGACCAGGTGAACAGGATAGGACCAGGTGTAAAGGATAGGACCAGGTTTAAAGGATAGGACCAGGTGTAAAGGATAGGACCAGGTGTAAAGGATAGGACCAGGTTTAAAGGATAGGACCAGGTGTAAAGGATAGGACCAGGTTTAAAGGATAGGACCAGGTGTAAAGGATAGGACCAGGTGTAAAGGATAGGGCCAGGTTTAAAGGACCAGGTGAACAGGATAGGACCAGGTGTAAAGGATAGGGCCAGGTGTAAAGGATAGGACCAGGTGAACAGGATAGGACCAGGTTTAAAGGATATGACCAGGTGTAAAGGATAGGGCCAGGTTTAAAGGACCAGGTGAACAGGATAGGACCAGGTGTAAAGGATAGGGCCAGGTGTAAAGGATAGGACCAGGTGAACAGGATAGGACCAGGTTTAAAGGATATGACCAGGTGTAAAGGATAGGACCAGGTGAACAGGATAGGACCAGGTGTAAAGGATAGGACCAGGTGTAAAGGATAGGACCAGGTGTAAAGGATAGGACCAGGTGTAAAGGATAGGACCAGGTGAACAGGATAGGACCAGGTGTAAAGGATAGGACCAGGTGTAAAGGATAGGACCAGGTTTAAAGGACCAGGTTTAAAGGATAGGACCAGGTGAACAGGATAGGACCAGGTTTAAAGGATCAGGTTTAAAGGATATGACCAGGTGTAAAGGATAGGACCAGGTGAACAGGATAGGACCAGGTGAACAGGATAGGACCAGGTGTAAAGGATAGGACCAGGTGTAAAGGATAGGACCAGGTGTAAAGGATAGGACCAGGTGTACAGGATAGTCGCAGCCTTACGTTCCACAGGAAACAAAGGGGATTAAGTAAGAAAGTAAGTAATATATATCCTACATTTAATCTCTCCTTTGCCTCTCTTCCGCTCTGCTTTGCAGGAGACGAAAATTGGATGATCGTAGCCACTGGAGTGGCCGACTGCTACTACAACGTCACAGACCTGCCACCAGGGGGCGCGTTTAGGTTCCGTGTCGCCTGTGTCAACAAGGCGGGCCAGGGGCCTTACAGCAGCTGGTCAGCTAGAATCAGCCTAGACTCATCAGGTATACAATACTTGTACGGTTTTGATAAAGTATGCGGTTCATACCCGATGAGGGTGTATCACAAAGATGGGGGGGGAAGCTAGAGCGGCTGGGTAGCGCAGTGGACTAAGCACTCGCCTACCACCGCAGAGACTCGGGATCTAATCCAGCTGTCGGCGGTACCTCCGGCTTGGTCAGTCGTCCCTACTAACACAATTGGCAGTGTTAGCGGGTGGGAAGCCGGTGGGGTATGTGTCCTGGTCGTTGTAAACTCCTACTGGTCGGTCGGGGCACCTGTTCAGCAGGGAGGGGATCTGTGGGAAATAGTGTGAACCTCCGCATGCGTTACGCTCCCCCAGTGAAACTCCTTGCTGTCAGATGAAAAGAAGCGGCTGGCGACTCCACGTGTATCGGAGGAGGCATGTGGTAGTTCTACACCCTCCCCAGGCCGACAGTGGGGCAATGCGCGCAATGACCAGGAAGGGAATTGGCGTAACGACTAAATTGGGATGGGTGAAAAATACAGAAAGCCCAAAAATAAATAGAATAAAACTAAAAAAGATGGGGGGGGGGAGCACTGTCTTGAGCTTACGTGATAATGGCGAAATCTCCTGGGTTGCCAGGAACTCACGTTGAGTTTGTCAACGTGGCCTTATGTTTGTCTTGTTTGTACTGGCTACTTTGTCTCATCTCTGTGCTTCTCCTAAAGGATGTGTCGTCTCCTACTACTATCCTAGTTTCAACGTTTCAACATCTCGTCCTTCGAAAGAACAGCTTGAAAAGAACTACAGAAGGACAAGTTGAAGTTTAAACAGTATGTTTGTTTCCTTGTCTTCGCAGTTGGTGGAGCCCGCCCTCCAGTGGCTATTGTGAAAACAGTCCCGTCTCCACCCGCCTCGACCGTCACCTCTTCAATAACAATCCCCCCCCTCAGACTAGTCCAGACCCAACCTCCCACTAAAACCGTGACCACCATCTCCTCTTCGTCCTCCCCCAAAGACACCGGTCCCCCTGCCCCCAAAGAGACCGCTCCCCCTGCCCTCTTCCCTCTGCCGGACGCCACGCCGACCCCTCCATCCTCCACCCCCTCCAGTCCCACATCTAAAACCCCTCCTTCCCTGTCTGCCAACGCTGTTATACAGGAGGTTCCTAAAACGAACCCCAAACTCCCGCCTTCACCCCCGGTCAAGCCACCCCCACCCTTTGTCCTCCCCAAGCCTCAGAGTCCCATCAACGTGGTGCCGCCCATGACTCAGGCCCCGCCCCTGTCCCCGCCCTCGCTTCTCGTCACTCCGCCGCCCACCCCCCCCAAGCCCACCCTGGCCTCGGTGCCTACCTACGCTCCGGCGGCCACGGCGCGCGTCGTCCCCACCCCCGTCGTGGCCCCCTCCTTCTCCCCGCAAGTGCTCGAAGTGTCCAGCCTGAGCCCCATCGCTGAGGGCGCCAGCACGCCCACGCCCACGAGAGGGACGCCCTCCGGAACGGGACGCGCCACGCCGTCGCTTCGCCAGGCGGTCCCCCAGAAACCCTACACATTCCTGGACGAGAAAGCCAGGTGAGAAAGCACCACTGGGTTTAGTCAAAGGCACTTTTTTCAAGTTTTTCAAGTTTGTTTATTATTTGTCACAACAAAATACAGAATACTTTATGATGAAATGCTTGTTTCTGTATGAGCCCCGGAGAGTGTGCTACGTACAGTAAAAAGAAAGTAAGTAAAAAAAATGTATTAAGAAGTAAGTAAAAAGTAAGTAAAGTCAATATACATATATACAATATACAATACAGAGTAAAATGTGTAACAGTGAGGTACAATGCAGAGGTACAAAACTTAGGGTAGGGTGCAAATGAGGTATGAATGTAGTGCAAATCTCTTTAATAATAAATAGAAGATAAAGTGTGTTAAAGTGTCTAAAGTGAATACAGTGAGTGGTAAGGTGAGTGTTTGTTTAAAGTGAGTGTGTACATGTGGATGTGTGTGCAGTGAGTGTGGATGATGGCTTGTTACATAGTGTCATTGTCATTGAGCATCCTGATGGCCTGGAGCTCCTTCTGAGTCTCTCTGTGCTGAGTGGCCATGAGACGTGAGAGGCAGGGGCCCGAGCATTAAGGCAGGACGTGCCGAGAGCCTCAGTTCCACGTCAGCAGTGGGCCAGAAACACATCTTGGATTAATTATTTAGAAAATATAACAAGTTTAAAAAGATGGCTTCTTAGCTTTTATATAATCTTTTCACCTTTAAACTCCTTGACTAGGTTGTTCTTTCCTTCTTAAACATGATGTTGTGGTGTTGTGTGACCCAGGGGCCGCTTCGGAGTGGTCCGGGAGTGCCGTGAGAACGCTACCGGCAACATCTACATGGCAAAGATCATCCCATACGACCAGGAGACCAAACCCATGGTCCTGAAAGAGTACGAGATCCTCAAGTCGCTCCACAGCGATAAGATCATGGCCCTTCGTGAGGCCTACGTTACGCCCCGCTACCTGGTGCTGGTGGCAGAATACTGCACGGGCAAGGAGCTGCTCTACACCCTCATAGACAGGTAGGTGGTGAAGCTCTCTCTCTCTCTCTCTCTCTCTCTCTCTCTCTCTCTCTCTCTCTCTCTCTCTGTCTCTGTCTCTCTCTTTCTCTCTCTCTCGCTCTCTCTCTCTCTCATAGACAGGTACTGTAGGGTGGTGAATCTCTCTCTCTCTCTCTCTCTCTCTCATAGACAGGTAGGTGGTGAATCTCTATCTCTCTCACTCTCTCTCTCTCTCTCTCATAGACAGGTAGGGTGGTGAATCTCTCTCTCTCATAGACAGGTAGGTGGTGAATCTCTCTCTCTCACTCTCTCATAGACAGGTAGGGTGGTGAAGCTCTCGCTCTCTCTCATAGACAGGTACTGTAGGGTGGTGAATCGCTCTTGCTCTCTCTCTCTCATAGACAGGTAGAGTGGATAACCTCTCTCTCTTTCTCATAAACAGGTAGAGTGGATAACCTCTCTCTCTTTCTCATAGACGGGTAGAGTGGATAACCTCTCTCTCTTTCTCATAAACGGGTAGAGTGGATAACCTCTCTCTCTTTCTCATAGACAGGTAGAGTGGATAACCTCTCTCTCTTTCTCATAGACAGGTAGAGTGGATAACCTCTCTCTCTTTCTCATAAACAGGTAGAGTGGATAACCTCTCTCTCTCTCATAGACAGGTAGAGTGGATAACCTCTCTCTCTCTCTCTCTCATAGACAGGTAGAGTGGATAACCTCTCTCTCTTTCTCATAGACAGGTTGAGTGGATAACCTCTCTCTCTTTCTCATAAACAGGTAGAGTGGATAACCTCTCTCTCTCTCTTTCTCATAGACAGGTAGGGTGGATAACCTCTCTCTCTTTCTCATAGACAGGTAGAGTGGATAACCTCTCTCTCTTTCTCATAGACAGGTAGAGTGGAGAACCTCTCTCTCTTTCTCATAGACAGGTAGAGTGGATAACCTCTCTCTCTTTCTCATAGACAGGTAGGGTGGATAACCTCTCTCTCTTTCTCATAGACAGGTAGGGTGGAGAACCTCTCTCTTTCTCATAGACAGGTAGGGTGGAGAACCTATCTCTCTTTCTCATAGACAGGTAGAGTGGATAACCTCTCTCTTTCTCATAGACAGGTAGGGTGGAGAACCTCTCTCTCTTTCTCATAGACAGGTAGAGTGGAGAACCTCTCTCTTTCTCATAGACAGGTAGGGTGGAGAACCTCTCTCTCTCTTTCTCATAGACAGGTAGAGTGGAGAACCTCGCTCTCTTTCTCATAGACAGGTAGGGTGGAGAACCTCTCTCTCTTTCTCATAGACAGGTAGAGTGGAGAACCTCTCTCTCTTTCTCATAGACAGGTAGGGTGGAGAACCTCTCTCTCTTTCTCATAGACAGGTAGAGTGGAGAACCTCTCTCTTTCTCATATACAGGTAGGGTGGAGAACCTCTCTCTCTTTCTCATAGACAGGTAGTGTGGAGAACCTCTCTCTCTTTCTCATAGACAGGTAGAGTGGAGAACCTCTCTCTTTCTCATAGACAGGTAGGGTGGAGAACCTCTCTTTCTTTATCATAGACAGGTAGAGTGGAGAACCTCTCTCTTTCTCATAGACAGGTAGGGTGGGGAACCTCTCTCTTTCTCAGACGGGTAGGGTGGGGAATGTTTCTCTCTCAGGGAGGGTGGAGAATGTTTCTCTCTCAGGGAGGGGTCCTTTATTCAGGACTGTAGGAGTCGAGGAGTCAACTATTTTGGGGTCGACTCTCCAACACCATTCCACTCACTCTCACATACGCACATTCCTCTAAGGATGGAAAACTCACTGGCCTGTCATTCTGGTGAAAACTAGCCTACTTTACAGATCAGGATAGTGCAGACTTCTTCCCACTAGCCAGCATCTTAATGTGGCTTTTAATGGAAATCATCCTGAGGTTCTATTCCTGCACATTTATACTGTATAACAAGAGAATTCAGAGAATTGTTAGTTAGCTGTATAAGACTCTGTTACTGTAAAGATGATAAGATGAGCCTCTTGCCCAAAGGTCTTTCAGGGATCACACACACACACACACACACACACATACACACACACACATGCGCACGCACACGCACACAGATAGAGAGGTTCATCATGGTGTTAAGGACATTTAAGGATATAAAGTGAATTGTCTCCAGCACAAAGCCTGGCTACCTATTGCAACACAAAGGTATGGGCATGGTAATAGTAGAAGACATAGATACAGGCAATATAATTATAATACAGTAGAAAAGTAGAAAAATAGGCAGTGTAATAGCTTTCACAGGCCTTCCATTTTCAAACCACTAACAGCAAGTTCATGAACATGCCAGTGGCTGCCAGATTGCCAAACCATTGGTCTCTAGAAGCACATCTGAAGACCTGTGACAGCTATGGGCTGATCTGGGTCCGTTTGTCCAAGAAGGCTTTGTTCTATATACAGTACAGGTAGTTCAAGTTTGTTTATTATTTGTCATAATAAAATACAGAATACTTTATGATGAAATGCTTGTTTATGTATGAGCCCCTGAGAGTGTGCTACATACAGTAAAAAAAATAAGTAAAACAAATAAATGAAAGAAAAAGGTAAGAAGTAAGTAAAAAGTAAGTAAAGGAATGTTCAGTCAATATACATACAGTATATACAATATACAATACAGAGTCAAATGAGTAACAGTGAGGTACAATGCAGAAATGAGATGAGGTACAAAACTTAGGGTAGGGTGCAAATGAGGTATGACTGTAGTGCAAATCTCTGTAATAATAGATAAATATTATTATTTAGAAAGTAGAGAGTACAACACACACACACACACACACCAGTGAAGCCCTGCTCTTCCTCCTCCTCAGGTTCCGTTACTCGGAGGACGACGTGGTGATGTACCTGGTCCAGATCCTGCAGGGCCTGGAGTACCTCCACAACCGACGCGTGCTCCACCTGGACCTCAGGCCGGACAACATCATGGTGACCAACCTCAACGTCGTCAAGATCGTGGACTTCGGCAGCGCTCAGAGCTACAACCCCCTCAACCTCAAGCAGTACGACTCTGCCCTGGGGGTCCTGGAGTACATGGGTGAGCAGCGTGAAACGAGACGCCTGGGGACGACTGGAGACGACTGTGGATGACTGGGGACTGATTGATTGATTGAAAACTTTATTTAACAGATTGCAGAATGAGTACAGTACAGTACAGCTCAATACACACAATTGTTAAAGGGGAACTATCTTATAAATGGCCTTTTTGAGTGTTTAGCATTGTTTCCTAGCTATGTGAACTTATATTAATATGATCTATGTCTCAAAATTCTCATATTGGCGCATTCTTCCAATTCTCCTCTCACAATATTCACCCTCACTGAACTGAGTCATCTGAAAATGTGCACGATATGTGATGTCAGAAAGACACCGCTGCATGTTAATGTTGAGATACAAGAACAGCTGCACACAGTGGTTGGAGCCCAGGCTCAAAACGGCTCGAGATCTTGAGGTAGAAAAATGCTGTTTTTGAGGACTTGATTAGAAATACAAAACAATGAATAAAAAAAATATATATATTACAGAGGTGTTCCATAGACTCACAGGAATTGTGTAAAAGTGCCCAAATAGTGAAAGAAATAGTAAAATAGTTCCCCTTTAAGGGGATGCAGACCAGAGAAAGACTTTCGTCTTGTTTACATCAGGGTCCCCCATTTTCAATTCATCATAACATATATGACATACATGACATACAGATAGACAGTACTGCTACATCTAGACATTTATGACATACCAGATTTGCAAATACAGTACTGTTTGTGATACAAAAAGAGTCTAGAAAAGAGAGTATGTACATTTGATGTAGAAACTGTACATTGGAGGAGGTTGGGTAGGTGGGGGGGGGGGGGGGGGGTTGGGTGGGGGGGGGGACTGTACATTTGGACAACTGGGGACATCCTGTAGGTCATAGCCTTCCATGACTTCCACCACAGTCAAGAGAGATCAGGAAAGATGTTGAATTTGTGGTCTCCGCCAATAATTTATTCATTACAATAAATCCACTCTATAGCCACTATATTTTAAACACTTTTTTTTTTAATATACCAAATTGTACAGTAGACTTAAAATGTCTTGGCAGCATCTCTACACCTTTACCCTTATTAAGAATGCAAGGATCTATGAATGCAAATAGGCAACAAGCAGCACCCATTGATATTTACCGGGAATTTCAAGTCGGCATCTTATTATATTCTTTCAAAACATGTCAATACCTGCTCAGCTTTCTGCGTGTCTGCTGAAGCTACAGGTGTCACGTTACCACATATTGGACCATATTAGGTTTGACCGACATCACACATGCAACTCAAGATTTCAGTACAGAGAAGCTCTCTCTCTAGAATGTGAACAAGGCGCTCTGGTGGCAAGTTCTGCACAAATAACAATCTGTGTGGTCAAGGTCCTAAATAACAATCTGTGTGGTCAAGGTCCTAAATAACAATCTGTGTGGTCAAGGTCCTAAATAACAATCTGTGTGGTCAAGGTCCTAAATAACAATCTGTGTGGTCAAGGTCCTAAATAACAATCTGTGTGGTCAAGGTCCTAAATAACAATCTGTGTGGTCAAGGTCCTAAATAACAATCTGTGTGGTCAAGGTCCTAAATAACAATCTGTGTGGTCAAGGTCATAAATAACAATCTGTGTGGTCAAGGTCATGCCTCCAAGAGGAGTTAAAGGAAAACTCCAACATTTTGGGAAATTAGCTTATTTAACATCTTCCCTGGAGTTAGACAAGAAGATACATACCTTTTTTGTCTCTGTGCGTGCATTTAGCTTTGGGAACAATCGCTCCGTTAGCATAGCTTAGCTTCATCACTGGAAGTGAGGGGGGGCCGGAGCCTGACGTTCCCTTACAGTGTATAGTTTGATTGATTGATTGAAAAGTTTATTAACAGATTGCAGAATACACTCCAAATACAACTCCAAAATGTTCATGTAAACATGTTGTGACCTGTGTATTCACCACGTGGAGAAATAAAAAATAATTGAATTAGACAATTACGTTTTATAAGCAAATATACTCGGAACAATTTTTTGCCTAACCACTCCTCTCTGAGCGCAGCCAGTGATTTCAACGTGTCGTCGTGATTGTTGACATTCTCATTCATTCAAAGGATCCGAACCGATTGAAGTTTATGGATACCATGACTTAAAATCCTCTTACCTTGACGATTAAAAGCCTCCCCAATTTAGAAAACAGTAATCCAATGGCTGGTATTGTTATACCGGACGCTCTGAGCTAACCGGAGCTAACACAGATCAGGATGGTAAAGCATATATAATGACTTCCTTTCTGGGGTTTTCAAAATAAAAGTGCGACGTTTATAGCAGCGGAAAACGTTTATTTTGTACATTATCTAACGTTAACACGAACCTAAACTAACTTTAGGTTAGTTGTAACGTTAGTTTAGGTTCGTGTTAACGTTAGATAATGTACAAAATAAACGTTTTCCGCTGCTATAAACGTCGCACTTTTATTTTGAAAACCCCAGAAAGGAAGTCATTATATATGCTTTACCATCCTGGTCTGTGTTAGCTCCGGTTAGCTCAGAGCATCCGGTATAACAATACCAGCCATTGGATTACTGTTTTCTAAATTGGGGAGGCTTTTAATCGTCAAGGTAAGAGGATTTTAAGTCATGGTATCCATAAACTTCAATCGGTTCGGATCCTTTGAATGAATGAGAATGTCAACAATCACGACGACACGTTGAAATCACTGGCTGCGCTCAGAGAGGAGTGTGGTTAGGCAAAAAATTGTTCCGAGTATATTTGCTTATAAAACGTAATTGTCTAATTCAATTATTTTTTATTTCTCCACGTGGTGAATACACAGGTCACAACATGTTTACATGAACGTTTTGGAGTTGTATTTGGAGTGTATTCTGCAATCTGTTAATAAACTTTTCAATCAATCAATCAAACTATACACTGTAAGGGAATGTCAGGCTCCGGCCCCCCCTCACTTCCAGTGATGAAGCTAAGCTATGCTAACGGAGCGACTGTTCCCAAAGCTAAATGCACGCACAGAGACAAAAAAGGTATGTATCTTCTTGTCTAACTCCAGGGAAGATGTTAAATAAGCTAATTTCCCAAAATGTTGGAGTTTTCCTTTAACCATAAAGAAAACACTTTATTAATTTTTATTTTTTTTATCCTCTCTTCTCCGATTTTTCTCTGTTTTCTCCCCGTCCCAATTTTAGTCGTTGTGCCAATTCCCCCCCTCCCCTACCTGGTTGTTGTGCGCATGTTCTCCCACTGGTCGGTACAAGGGAACCCTAAAGTCATCCGCACGCTTCCTCCGACACGTGCGGCGACAGCCAGTGACTCTTTTTTCACCTGGCAGCGAGGGCTCTCATTGGTGAAGCGTAACGCGTGGGAGGTCACGCTGCCTTCATCAAGTCCTGCCTCCGCTGAGCAAGCGCCCAGACCTGACCTGTAGTGACCTGCGCCCAGAGCTGACCTGTCCACAATGCCAGATTACCACCCATGACTTGCCCTCCCCCTAACCCAGCCAAACGAGTTAGTATGACGATCAGCCAAAGCCTCAAGCAATGCTGACTCCGGGAGTCGAGACCGCAGCCTCTTGCATTGGTGACGAGCGCAATCTCCGCTACGCCACCTGACCGCCCAGAGTGGAGGGGATCTTTAATAACTTGTTGTTTTATCCTTTCCTCTATTATGTAGGTCAACTATAAACAGTTTGCCAAAAAACTGTGTAGAATTAATTATGTAGAAATGTTTTATGCTTTGTTGTTGTTGTTTCAAGTAACCCCACTGTATGCTGACCCCTGTCTGTGTGTCCTCCGTGTGCCCAGCTCCTGAGATGGTGAAAGGAGACCTGGTGGGACCTCCAGCGGACATCTGGTGCCTAGGGGTGGTCACTTACATCATGTGCGTAGATCCACAATACCTCCTTTCTACCAACGAGCACGTTCATATCATATTCTGCACATCTTCCTACCACCACTTCCCAATTAAACTCTCTCACTTTCTCATGTGCTGCTTTGTGACCAGGCTTAGTGGCAGGCTGCCCTACCAAGACAAGGACCCTCAGCGGACCGAGGCCAACATCCAGGCGGCCAAGTTTGACCCAATTAAACTGTACCCAAACGTGTCCCAAAGTGCCTCCAACTTTCTGAAGAAGATGCTGAGCAGCTACGCTTGGTGAGTGAGCGCCCACGACCAGGGATAACGATACCCTATATATCAGGGGTTCTCAAACTTTTTTTATACCACAACCCCATTTTATTTGGGATTTCTTTTTTGGCGATCCCACACTTTTAACGTATCGCGTCATTTCAAACGTGGAAATAAGGAATATCAAAATAAAAGCACACGTTGAACTTGATCATGCATATTTATTAGAAAATGAAATTACAGCACTATGTTATCAATGAAATTAATGAATATTATCAACAAAAGCAACGGAATTGTTTCTGTATACACTTATGCGCATTATATTGTTATATTGTTTACACTGCCTATTTTTTATCCTAATTCCACTTCTCCACTGTACGATAAGTTTACGACCTGTATCATGTCTTCTACTACCTGTACCTCCCCTCCCTCCTCCCCCATGCTGCTATATGATGCCTGAATTTCCCCCAAGGGGATCAATAAAGGAATATCTTATCTTACGTGTGTGTGTGTGTGTGTGTCTGTGTGTGCGTGCATGCGTGTGTGCGTGTGTGTGTGCATGTGTGCGTGCGCGTGTGCGTGTGCGTGTGTGACACAGGGCTCGTCCGACCACGAGGGACCTCTTCACCCACGCCTGGCTGCAGGACTCCTACCTGATGAAGCTGCGGCGGCAGACGCTCACCTTCACCACCGCGCGGCTCAAGGAGTTCCTGGTGGAGCAGCAGGGCCGCCGCACGGAGGGCGCCACCAAGCACAGGGTGCTCCTGCGCACCTACCAGAGCTCGCCCCAGACGCCCCCCGCAGGGACCACGGCGCACGCCCCGGGAGCCATGTGACACCATTATTAAAGGCAGACGAGCGTCCGCGTCAGTTACCCAGCTCGGGGGGGGGGGTACCTCCAGTGGAGCAGAAGAGTGACATATTTTAGTGTTACTATCTCCTACCCCGCCACCGCAGAACTCCTCTTAACCCTTTCACTACTACCAACGGGTTAACCCTTTCACTACCACACTACAGACAGTTGACCGTCTGTAGTGTGGTAGTGAAATTGGTTAACCTTCTGTAGTGTGGCAGTGAAAGGGTTAAAGGTCACCGCTGCATAGGGGGGGGGGGGCGTCAGCGCCACCTTGTGAGTTTAAAGGTGAAATGAGCAGGAGACGTGTCCAGGTGGTGAGAAGAACCTTCCGAAGCGGACCAGGTGAGTCCCACTCACAGCTTCAGCCGAGCGGACCGCTCCGCACACCGATGGGATTCGGAGATGAAACAAACGGACATCCCAAGGGAAGAGACGTCGGCTGTCATTTGATATGGTTGTCAAATGTAAGATTTTCAGTGCTGATCGTACAGTGATGCCCGGTGAGGACTACAGGAACTTTTCCACTTCTTGACTGCACGTTTATTTTTTTTTCTCCCTTTTCTTTTCTTTTCAGGCGAAATATCTTTTACTTCAGACAATTCTGGTCCTTTTGTGAATTTTGAAAACTGCATATTGATATTTGGTTTTTAGACAAACATCAGTCTGCACTCTGCACAATCAGCCTGGAACATGTATATCCATTCTTACAGCACAGCTGTGTTTCTGTCAGTGGGTTTGGTAAGAAATTACTTTATGTGAATGTACCATAATTTAAGCTGCTAATTTATGTTGCATTTATTTACACATTTTAAAAGGCAAAACCAAAAATAATATTTTTTTTGTTCTTGAAATTGTTTACTTTATTTCATGTTAATTTATTTGCATGTGTGTGCGCAAGCCTTTTTTGTATTCACTTTCCGAATAATATTTGAATATTATGTTAGCAAAACAAGGCAAAAATAAGGAGTGTCTTTGTGATTGGTGTTCATAGGATTCACACAGAAAAAAAAGAAAAAAAACTATTTTAGAGTAACCTAGCAATTTGTGGTACAACCTATTGTCCTGTGGTTAATACTGAAGTTTAACTGTAATACAATTGTATGAAAAACAGTCAATAATGTAGATAACATTTTACTTGAAAAAGTCACACTGTTGAATTGCCGTGGTTTTTCAGTATTGCCCGTTGGTTGGTCAGGTTACTCCCAGCATGATCATCCAATCAGTGCCTCGAATGGATCGACATCCTAACATATTTATCTTGTAAATGTGTTGTCATTGCTACTTATTTCACAGTTGATCAGTTATTGATTTGATTTAAAATAAAGCAAAGATTTCACTGTATTAAACTATTTAGAAATCATGACGACATACATACATGCATACAGTGCATAGGCTAACACACACACACACACGTACGTACATACATACAATGACTTGTGCAATGCTGTATCACAGTGTTTCTTTTTGTATGAATTTGAATGGTTGAAGATTTGTAAATGTACCAATTTGCAGTGTTTATATGTGGAAAAGTTTAAAATGTTTTTATGATCTAGTATGTAATAAACTATTGATACAATGGGAAATAACTCAGTGTTTGTTGATTGATTGATTGATTGATTGATTGAAAACTTTATTAACAGATTGCAGAATTGGTACAGTACAGTACAGCTCAATACATACAATTGTTAAGGGGATGCAGACCAGAGAAAGACTTTCGTCTTGTTTACATCAGGGTCCCCCATTTTCAATTAATCATAACATATTATGACATACATGACATACAGATACAGTACTGCTACATCTATACATTTATGACATACCAGATTTGCAAATACAGTAGTGTTTGTGATACGAAAAGAGACCAGAAAAGAGAGTATATACATTTGACGTAGAAACTGTACATTGGAGGTGGTTGGGGGGGGGGGGGGTAGGAGGGGTGGGGGGGGGGGACACTGTACAACTGTACAAGCAAAACTGTACATTGGAATATTGACAAGACCATACTTGGTCATTTACTGTACATTGGAGGGGGTTGTGATTGATTGATTGATTGAAAAGTTTATTAACAGATTGCAGAATGGGTACAGTACAGTACAGCTCAATACATACAATTGTTAAGGGGATGCAGACCAGAGAAAGACTTTCGTCTTGTTTACATCAGGGTCCCCCATTTTCAATTCATCATAACATATATGACATACATGACATACAGATAGACAGTACTGCTACATCTATACATTTATGACATATCAGATTTGCAAATACAGTACTGTTTGTGATACAAACGTGTCCAGAAAAAGAGTGTATATACATTTGACGTAGAAACTGTACATTGGAGGAGGTTGGGTGGGTGGGGTGGGGTTGGGTGGGTGGGGGGAGACACTGTACACTGTACATTGGAATACTGACAAAGCCATACTTGGTCATTTACTGTACAACTGGGTTAGGACATTTGTGTTAGGACATTTACAGGGGCCAGTTTCGAATTGCAGTCTCCCGTAGGTGTTTTTTGAGAGTGTTTTTGAAAGTGGGTAGTGATTCACATTCCTTTACAGCTTTGGGTAGGGCGTTCCACATTGATGTGGCATAATTGCTAAACGTGTTTAGTCCCTTGTTCCCCTTGTTTGAGCGAATCTGGGTTTAACATGATTTGTGGAGCTCCCTCTGGTGTTGTGATCGTGGTATTCACTGACCTTTGGGAAGTATTTTGACATGTACATGGGTACCTTGGTCGTGTAGTGTATCTTGTAGACCAGGCCCATTGCAAGTTGCTGTACTCTGTCGTCTACTCTAAGCCATCCTAAGTTGTCAAAGTGGGCAGGGGTGAGGTGGGTTCTAGGCGAAACTGTTTGTTTCAGTAGGAAGCAATACTAAAGAGAATAGGACCTATATAATTATATGAATAGCCTTGGCCATAACTGTAGTGCTGCTCACCAACATTAGTGCTCGCACTTGTGCGACGCTCCCTTACTCAGTGCAGTTTCAAGGGACCCCGAACTGGGCGTTCCTTTGCCTATTGATCTGAAGTTTGCTCTGACTTTTGGACAAACAAGGCGATACAAAGTGACAGCAGGACATCCAGTAGATATATACGTTCAGTTTATGTTAGAATAAAACGATTGTGGGAAGATATAGCTATTTCTGGCCTTTTAAAATGAAAAACCATCGTGTTTTCTAAGATCGCCACATTGTTATCGTCTGGCCAGGCAGCGGGAAATATGCGAGATTGTGCAGGCCTCCACATTAAAACAAATGACTTTGTAAATCTAGTCTATAATCGACCGTAACATATTATAGATAAGTAAAAAAAAAAAAAAAAAAAAACTATAAACAAACAAACCGGGCAAAAGTTCTGCAGTAATTTATAGTTCGTGTTACTTAGTTTAAGGGACCGTCGGGAAAGTCGTACATACTCATTTATACAATCTACATCAAATTTAATCGCCTGTACATTGTACATTACTTTATATGTGCACTAGTCTGTTTGGACGCCAACCCTCTCTTCGCTGTATAATAATGACAACACATTTGAATATAAACTCATCAATTTAGTGAAAGTGCGGGTGTCTTTAAGTGAAGCGGGGCGCCTTGAAACCGCCACCGTGTTTGTATCTTGAAGCCGAGAGGAGCTCCATGTTGAAACAAAGTTACAAACTCTCCGACAAACGCGTTATCATTTCCACACGTCACACTTTATTACCAGTTGTAGAACAGCCGACAGATGCAGCTATCTCATGGATGCGCGTCGTTTGTAGAATTGTTTTTATTATTGTAAAAAAAAATGTTTTGCAAATGTTAATGTACAGTCTTGAAAGGTGCACGTTATTAAAAGTGTAAGATTTCTACTCCGGGTCCAACCTTGATGTACTAAATGGACAATCCTTCCTCGATAATCACGCAAGTTAGTCGCGATGAAGAGGCCGGTAAAGCGACGCGGGAGAAGGGTGAGTGTTCTGGGGGTTTGTTTGGAGTTTAGCACCGCGGTCCGGAGCCACACATGTTGGAACCAGCGGACCGGAGGAGCGACATGTCGGCCTGCAGCCTCGCCTCGACACACTGTCTCTATCGAAAATAATTGCCAGACAGTAGTAGTGATGTTCTTACGTTTACATTGAGTCATTTAGCTGACGCTTTTATCCAACGCGACTTACAAGTTGTGTACAACTTGTTGAATTGAAAATGGGGGACCCTGATGTAAACAAGACGAAAGTCTTTCTCTGGTCTGCATCCCCCTAACAATTGTGTGTATTGAGCTGTACTGTACTGTACTGTACCCATTCTGCAATCTGTTAATAAAGTTATCAATCAATCAGGAAGGGAAAGGTACAACTCTGGCAGCTAAGGGTCAGTGATATTGTTTGTCAAACAGTGCGTCTCATGTTTCAAGTTCAAGTTTAGTCACACATACGGTGCATGTACATTACAGTGAAAGGCTTGGTTCTGTATGAGCCCCCTGAAAATGTGCTTCATACAGTAAACAGAATAAAGTCCAAACCTATACGAAAATAATAAATATACAATATATAAACTAAAGTAGCCTACAACCTAAAAGTACAAAATGCAAACTTTTAAATGTAAAAATGCAGTCTTGATTGCATAGTAGTAGTATAGACATATTATTAGCGCAGTAGGTAGTAATATAGGCAAGGTAGATTACTTGGTAGCAAAGTGCATAATAGTAAATAGTTCTTGTCTCTGCATACTGTACAATAGTAATGCAAGCAACAAGGCCCAACAGTCTTATTTATGAAACATCCAAAGTAACCTAGCGAGGACAGAACGCCTACTGACTAGGTACAGCAGGCTATGCCCCCCGGTGCTAATTGAATTTATTAAAGAAATGTTAACAGTCAGAAGTTTGTGTGAAATAATATTTCTTTTTTAAATCACTCGTTCACTCGTTGGGCCCTTTCCCCATATTGCATGTGGTAAAAACATTGTTAAATATTATAATTGGGGTCAATAGTCCTGTCTTTTTTAGTATAGTGCAGCAAATTTGTGCCTCCTTTACGATCTGTCACAACATTTAAATTATGACACATTTGTAACCCATCTCTAAAACTAGAATTATTTAGCATAAAAATTGATTTGCGAAGTAGTTGAATGTTGATTACTAACCACTATTACAAAGGCAAGACACTTGGACGACCTATAACGAGATCCTGAATTTCCCCAAGGGGATTAATAAAGGATCATCTTATCATCTTATCTTGTCTTGGATAAACACAGAAATGACAGGACTTTTTTTTGTATCACTCATCCATCAGGGTTGGAAAGTAACAAAGTACTTTGACTCAACTACTGTAGGCTTGACTGCCTAAATAAAGATGTTAGGCACGTGCACTTTATCTAGGCTATCTATTAATGGGGCAGGCAGCTTGAAGGTGAGAGAAACGGACGTGTGACCGGAAAAAGTCGACGGTTTGATCCCCACACCGGCAGGGAAATCGATGTGGTTTAAGCGAATGGTGAACAACCCCCCCCCCCCCCCCCCACACACACACACACACATTGTTTAAGTGCCCTTGAGCAAGGTATTTGAGCCCCAGCTGTTCAGTGTCCAACAGGTAGAAGAGCTGTGTGAATGTTGGAGGATGGAGCAGGGTGTTGCTGAATGCCATCTTTACATATGACAAAAACAAATTGACAATTGGCACCAATATGTGAATTGTATCCTAGCAGACACATGTTAGTTAGGCTATGATTAGTTAGGCTATATCTACTAAAAAAATAAGTGTTTTAAGTTTGATGTAGCCAAATGAGAGCGACTACTTTCATCCCCTGTCCATATTAGATTATTCATAAATGGTGTCAATATAAAGGCGTTAGGGGGCGGGGGGGGGGGGGGGGGTGATTCACAGCCTGTCCATTCACATATTATTGCTTTTTCTGTTGTTGGGTTAGAGTCAGTGTGTGTGTAGGTGGTGGTTGACGTGTTTAGAGGTGATGTTCATTAAAGATGTTGCCTGTAAATCCATTACCTAACCGTGTTCTCTCTCATGATGTTACCTTGTTTACCCGCTCAAAACGCACATTTGCCCCCCCCCCCCCCCCCACAATCCCTGCTATTAATAGATTGGCAGAAAAACTCACGTCTGACTTTGAAGAGAACTTTGGTGGAAGAGAGATTGGTTTTCATCATGTCACCGTCTTGTGATTTATCATAGGCTTTATTATTTAATTGGTTTCCCATTTTGACTTAATTTCAGATCAATTTCACACAAATATATATTTTGCTATTAGTAGTTCAGTTTCTGTTCACAGAGGACTATTATTGGATTCCATGAGTCCTATGCCTCTTTTATGAGGGAAAACTAACTCCACTGTCTTTTGGAGCCAGTGATCCGAGAGTTTATCTATTTGTCTTTGCATTTGAACTTAGAGGAACACGCCAACATTATGGAAAATGAGCTTACCGTCTTCTCTAGAGTCAGAAAATATATACTAGTTTCCTTCCATTCATTTCTGCTAAGCTAGGCTAGCTTTAGCCCCTTTCGTGACTGATGCACGCCAACAAGGTTTGGCCGAGTGAATCCACAGTCCCTTGCTCCGCAATGGGAAACCAACCTAGATTTACCCTGAAGAACTGGTCCTACCTGAACCGTTCGTGAATCGTTATACAAGTATCACAGAGAAATTTCAAAGGTACTCACAGTTGCACGAGGGTTTCGAACAGACACACGTTAGGGTTTGAAAGCTTGGCGTTGCTAAAGCTGTGTTGACCAGTGTTGACCAGTGACCACCAATGTAAACTACAGCATAAGCAAAGTTATGGAATTATGGACTTAATCATATCTAACTACAAAAGCCATCTCAGATGCGGGTCCCAGAGACATAATCTTATCAAATGAGTGGGTCCGCTGTCTTATGTGTATTAATTTAGGGGTCAAAGATTGAGAACCAATGGTCACTTGCTTCAAACATAGAAGAAGGGGGGGGGGGGAAACACTCCAAACGGTAGGCTGAATCAGTGCAATTGACAAAAATGAAACCATCAGCTATAGTAGAATATCTTCATTATTTCCAATTTCGAATATAAATGCTCATTCCTAGGTCATAAAAAAAAAAAAACATTCTGTGAGTCTCCCAGTGTCGCTGTCAACGGAGGCTGTCCAGGCGGTGTGACATCACAGATTAGAATCTTTGCTGTGTGTTTTCTAGCCTTTGGCAAACAGTGGCTGGACAGTCCAAGGCCACAGTGTGAGCGATGCACTGATTCCATGTTTCCTCTGCTCACACAGGAGTCCTCGTAAAGTACAGACGGGGGACTCGTCCAATCCATTACTCGTACTGAACATTATAGCCCACATCGAGACCACCGGCTTGTGGTCACAGGACAGAAATGATGAGATACAGGAATCCATTTGTCGCTGTTAGAGAGACGGGTCTAATGATCACAGGCGGGTTTCTGTCTGCCAGAAATGCAGAGGATCAAGTTGCTTCACTTTTGATTAGTCACGTCACACCTCGCTCTTGATATTTGGCTTAAGAAGGCAGGGTTTCCCGCTAGAAAGAATCTGTGCCCGCCCGTCCACATGTCCTGGAAGATTTCAATGTCCCGGACAAATGGGATGAATTCCACTCAAATATTATCTGTTTATTGAGCTTATTGCAATAACGGATAACATTGTACCCAATGCTTAATACTTATTGTCAATGAAAACGGTCACAGTTGCCATTTATAATAATTCACGTTACATTGCCTCCACTCTGTCTGCACTGCAGCAGCTCTCTCCACTCATGGAATTATGGCTGATTATTTTGGTACAGGAGTGTTTGTGTCCATGTAGCACAACTCGGTTAGCCACAATTTCAGCGTGTCCGTCCGTATTTATAGTAATAATGAACGTTACATTACCTCCACTCTGTCTCCACTGATTTCTTGATTTAATTTAGTTTAATAAATAAATAAATTCAAAAAGAATATTTTTTTTGGTACAGCCAGGCTGTTTGGGTAGATGTAGTACAAGCTAGTCAAGTCAAGTCAAGAGTTTTAATTGTCACGGCATACAAGTATACAATGAAATGCGGGTGGTCTTGCCCGCAACGATGTGCAATACAGTGTTACAACATATAATAGAATCCAATAAAAAACAACATTGTGCAATAAACAGGTAACAGGTAACATGGTGTGACATCTCGGTATCTGTACATAGTTATTTACAGAGCATATAGGACATGCTAGGTAGCTTTGGTAGTGCAATACACTGTTCCTGTTATTCTAATTTAAAGTGGCCTTTCCTTTTGGCCATAAGTGTGCGGCATGAGTGTGTGCCCGCTCATGTTAAAGTGTTAAGTGGCTGCTAGTGTGTGAGCGTGCACAGCGTGCGTGTCGTGTGTGTGTTCATGTGTGCTTGTGTATGGATAGTTCAGTGTTCTGTGGCACTCAATGTTCATTGTTCAGGGCTCTGATGGCCTGGGGGAAGAAGCTGAGCCTAAGCCGCTCTGTCCTAGTAGCTGGGGTTCGCAGGCGTCTGCCTGACCTCAGCAGCTGGAACAGGCTGTTATTGGGGTGGTGAGGGTCTTTCATTATCCTGCAGGCTCTGGATTTGCACCTCTTGTTGTATAGAACCTGCAGGGGAGGTAGTGCAATACCCGTGGTACGCTCGGCTGAGCGCACCACTCTCTGTAGGGCCTTCTTGTCCTGTGCCGTGCTGTTTCCATACCAGGCAGTGATGTTTCCGGTCAAGATGCTCTCTACAGCTCCTGAGTAGAAGGACTGGAGTATCTTCCCCGATACTCTGAACTTCCTTAACTGTCTCAGGTGGTAGAGGCGCTGTTTCGCCTTCTTTACTACTGTCTATGTGTGTTGACCATGTCAGATCCTCTGAGATGTGGACCCCCAGGTACTTAAAGCTGCTCACCCTGTCCACGGTAGCCCCGTTAATCATCAGTGGTGTGTGTGTCTCCTGCTGTCCTCTCCTATAATCCACGATCAGCTCCTTGGTTTTCCCAATGTTCAGGAGCAGGCTGTTGTCCTGGCACCAGCGTTCCAGTACCTCAACCTCCTCCCGGTAGGCCTTCTCGTCGTTGTCCGAGATCAGCCCCACCACCACCGTGTCGTCTGCGAACTTCACTATGGAGTTGGAGCTGAACTTGGCCACACAGTTGTGTGTGTAGAGTGAGTACAGCAGGGGGCTTAGAACACAGCCCTGGGGGGACCCGATGCTCAGGGTGATGGTGTTGGAGGTCTGACCCCCCACCCTGACCGCCTGGGGTCTTTCACTCAGAAAGTCCAGTACCCAGGCGCTCAGGGCGGAGCTCAGACCCAGCTCGATCAGCTTGTCCACCAGTCTGGTGGGGACTATGGTGTTGAACGCTGAGCTGTAGTCAATGAACAACAGTCTCACATAGCCCCCCTTCTGACGGTCAAGGTGGGAGAGGGTGCTGTGCAGTACCTGGGAGACCGCGTCGTCAGTGGACCTGTTTGTCCTGTATGCAAATTGCATAGGGTCCATATCACTGGGGAGGGAGGCACAAATGTGGTCCTTGACCAGCCTCTCAAAACATGATGTTGTTAACTTGCATGCTAATGTCATTGGGATTTGCCATTATAATAGTTAGCATTGCGCCTAGCGTACATTAGCGTAGTAACGTTAACGCTAGTAGAATGAATGGATGAAAACGTTATTTAACAGATTGCAGAATGGGTACAATACGGCTCAATACAAACAATTGTTAAGGGGATGCAGACTGTTGTAGTTTGGACTGGGTTCCTTATAACAATAACTTGACAACACATGAGCTTAGTTGGTAGCCGCAGCTACTTGGGACAGCTCTGCCGTAAACACTGGAAATAATCTCGGTTACTATGTCCACACGCAACCACTGCAACCGGGATGCGCGCAAAACTCCACCCTGGACTCCGGTTGTAAAAGATCACGGTTGCATTATTCCAAAAACCCGGTTGCGTGTGGACGAACAGTGCAACTGCGCACTGTTAAATCACGGTTACATAAAACCCTGCGTTCGTGTGGACAGGGCCTTAGGCCTTCGTTTTTTAGTGTGAAGTATTCGATATCTCTCCTACCTCTCGTCACAGTGTTTTGTCTCTGACAGGGTGGTGTTTACGTACATTGATGATGGCAAATGATGATCCTCCTGGGCCCTGTTCCTCGTACCTGGCTAACTGAGTTAGCCGGATCATTTTCATGATAACTTGACATAAGCCAGATCTTTCAGTTCCCCGACGCGCGATTGTCTAAATCACTATGGCAACAGATCAGAAACTTTGAACCTGGTCCAGCACAGGGTTTAGTTCAGTTAGCTGGATAACCTGGCCACGCCCTCGCAAAAAGAAATGCCAGCTCCCTTCCTCACAGTCTAGATCCCATTATACCATTCTGAATTATGTTTTTGTGCTTCGTTTTTCTAGAGGGGGCTTTTGAAATGTAAAATAATAGACCTAAAATGCTGATAATGAATCATATTCAGCTATGGATTTACTTAAATGTCCTAAATAATGCACGTCATAGTTATACGGATACGGCGCTCGTCGTACGGAGCATTGCAAATGTGAATCCCGCAGGGATATTTTTTTTTATGAATGAAACCTATCGGGCGTTTGGCTCTGATTCGTTTCATATTCTCTTTATGCATGGATTGTGGATGTGAATTACGACGAATCTGAATCTGTGGATTGTTGAATTGTATCACTGTCGCTCACACGTTATTGTGATATTGTAACTGGGATTAAAATGTCTGAGGAGATGCGCTGTTTGACGGATTTGATGACGTGGACGTGACTTGAGAAAATGAATGAGCAATATTAAGCCTTTGACGTTTTGATGAATGAATTTGAGAAAATGCATTTATCTGTTCAAGCGCTGTTATCTGATGATGAACAAGAGGGTGATGAACATGACTGGTGTCACTGGTATAAATTCAATGCATGTATGGATGATGTCCGAAACCTGTTCCACCCCAGGTGAAAATCTGCATAAAATGTATACCTAGGTAAATGGAATATTGCTCCACTTCTACAAGGGCTATTTGCATATTCTTGGTATCTAGGAACATCTATGGACCTCAATGAATGTATTCTCAGTGTCAGAAATATTGTGTCTATTACTAGGCTTGCTTAAATTGTGATGAAACAAAGGAAAATATGAATTATGATTTTTCTTTTCATCTTTGACAGTGAATAAAACCATGATAATAATGACCAAACTTAAAAAAAAATGCCACTGAGCTCATTCAGTACCCTCTTGAGATCATGTGTACAAAAGATCTAAGGAAATTAATAAAGGGAAGATGATCAAATTGAAGGTTCTGTATATACAGTACTGAATTCTCCCATCCGGACCAATGCAATTTGAAATATTATTATAGAATATAGAATATATGCTTATACATTACCTTATTATAGCCAATTCGCACATTTATATATATATACATATAGTATCTTTCAAATGGCCGAGTTCAATTTGGATATAGTATCACCAGGCTTGCATAATAACAGATACTGATATTTACTGTAATCGACTGTAATATTTTATTTCCCCCACAGTGTAACCATATTGAAACTAATTTCAGATCTAATTCTTCCTACATGTTAACAATAGTGTGGAGAAACTGACTGCGTTTCAATATTTGTCAAACGTTACCTTTTGTAGCTTATTATCGCGAATCATAACAATTATTGATATGATTCATTCAGAACGCTGAACTTTGAACCACCATAGTGGACCACAGGAAGTGTAGATTGGAGAAATTCCAACGCTGGCAGATAGCTAGCGATGTCCTCTGCAAAATGGCCGCAAAAAGATTCCAATTCCCATGGTTCAACATTTCCATATCCGGTTCCGGGTCAAAAAAACGAGTGCACATAAAAAACTTAAAATTATATAAATACACTTTTAACCTATTGCTAAACTATTTCCAACCTAACGTTTTACATTCTACATGTATTTGTGACATAGTAGTGATAATAATACTTGAAAACGGTTGATTTTAAAATCACAAATTATTTTCCATCTTCATAAAATTATAATAATAATTTAATAAGGTCAAAAGGGGTCGGTACCGACCCTGTCGAGTGGAACAGGTTAAAACCTGATTAATAGTGAAACTGTATAGCTATGATTTTATTTATTTTTGTATCTACTTTTTCTCCCATTTTTCTATATTTTCTCTCATCCCAATTTCGTATCATCCAATTCAACCCTCCCCTGTCACGAACGCTGTTTCTTGCCTCCCACAAGCCGGCTGCAATGTGGACTAAGTCATACATAGCACAAGTCCCCTCCGGTACTTGAGGTAACAGCAGTCGCATCTTTTCACCTGCGCAGCTCGATCTCTCGGTGGCGAGGAGTAATGCGTGGGAGGCTCACGCTGCCCCCGACACTTCCTGATTCTACTGCGCAGGCGCACCAACCGACCTGTAGGAGTCGCTGTCCACAACGCCCGATCCCCACCCATCAGTTTCCCACCCCCTAATATGGCCAATGTGTATTAGTATGAACGACCAGCTAAACTGAAAGCAATGTGGAGCGCTGGGCTCGAACAGGCGAGCCCAGTGTCTCCGCATTCGTGGCGAGCGCCTTGCCCACTACGCCACGTAGCCACCCGGGAACCATGTATTTATATAGTACATGATACCTAAGCACATACAGTACAGATATTCTCTATATATCCTCGACTATAAGTGCCTTGTTGACTGCCATCGGCCTATCGGCCGATAAGCTCAAGTTTGCCGATGGCAGTGGCCGATAAATATCCATCAATTTGTGTCGAGTCAATCTGGCCCACACATTCAAACTTTGAAAAAAGTTTCAGTCAAGCGACCTGCACAACGCCGCCCCCACACACACACGCGCTACTGCATCAAAGTTACTTATGATTAACAAAGGCATTCGTTTTGTGGCATTAACGTTATATAGTTACACGTTCAATAACATCCGCATATTATTTACCCTAAGATAGCAAGCATTACTCATTCATAACTCTCACTTCCTTCCTTTGCTCAGAGAGCCCGTACTGAATTGTACCCATTCTGCAATCTGTTAATAAAGTTTTCAATCAGACAAATGTATAGAAAAGCTTTTATTATAACATTCGTTGCAGTAAAATCATTATGCCTCGTTTAGTACTCCTGTGGAGTGCTGGTAGTCTACTTGTGGGCCGCGGGGAGCTAACTTTATTAGCTTTGTTGTTGAGCTCTCGTCAAAATCAATGGCGGACTTCCCGGAAGTAAAAAAACGAATAAGCGCTTGCCGATTGGTGGTAAGAACAGCAGGAGGTGGGTGCTAGCGGTGTGACGTAATTGGCAGAATCGACTGTCAATCAAAATGGTTCTGTTGTACCTGACACGACACATGCATTGCAAACTCAGATTATGGAGATATTACTGGAGAACGTGGAGCTTTGTTTGAGAGAGATACAGTGAGTGCTGTCTCTTAAACTCTTAAAACTCATAAACTTTTTTGTCTTTTTAGTCGAGTTAGTCTGTTGAAGATGTAAGCCAGTGGGTATTGTATGACTCAGACTTCAGCAATAATCATGAGCATTATAAAATATATAAAAAACACACATGGCATGATGGAATACCATAAACATATTTCTTGATGTTTCCTTTTTTAAGTAAGTAAAGAGGCCTATGTTGATATCGGTGAGCACAATTTGTAACACAAAAAGAGAGATGTGTAGCCTATTTATTTATTTAATATTTTATTTATTCATTTTATTATTATTATTTTATTTTATTTGTTGCCATGCCTAAAATAATAGTCAAGCATAGGGCTAACACATTTTCATAAACAATAATATAATTTGTTATATGGTTATAATAAAAGCTTTTCTATACATTTGTCTGATTGATTGATTGATTGAAAACGTTATTAACAGATTGCAGAATGGGTACAGTACAGCTCAATACAACAACAGTGCTAAGACTGGAGGATGAAGACCAGAAAAAGACTTTCGGCTTTTTTACATAAGGGTCCTCTATTTTCAATTCATCAAAACATTTAGAGACATACAAATATACAGTAGTTTCATAAAAAAAATATTACTATTTTTTAAAATTTTTGGCCACAAATATTGGTATCGGTATCGGCCGATTGTGTTAGTTGAACAATCGGTATTGGTATCGGCCACAAATTTTCATATCTGTGCATCCCTAAATTAGATATACTCTTTGGGCTTGTTTTTATCTACTTATTCTGAAAGAGTTGAACTAATTATTTTCGCTAGCAAGATCTTATTCGATTATTCATTCCATTAAGCCTACTGCCAGCAGGCACATTTAAAGAAATATAATCTGATTGATTGGGGTAATGAGGGACTTAAAATTAGCCTATAGATTATGCATTTAACTTGTTGGCGAGGCTATTGAGCCGTACTATATTGTACCCATTCTGCAATCTGTTAATAAAGTTTTCAATCAATCAATCAATCAATCAATGCCGTTAGAAAATCAGGATTTCTGCGATCGACACCTGCTGTCTTTTCAGGTGAGGCGGCCGTGCGCACTTATCCTGAGTATCGAGTCTGGTTCGAATTAACAAGACTGAATCAGCGTTCGAGGAACAGGGAAAGCCTGGATTCAAACATCGGGTTAATTGAATCTGGCTAATGGGACTTTTGATCGACTTAGTTGAACCACGTACGGGGAATAGGGCCCTGTTGTAGTTGGTCTGGTTAGAAGCTGCATGGTGGCCTATCGGGTTCAGTCAGTGTGCCGGTCAGTGTGCCGGTCAGCGGAGATTGTTGTGAATTGGCTGCTGGATGTCTCTTCTTAACTCTTTGGATGCCACGGACTTGAGCATCGTTTGTTCCTACCGTGCCAATGCTCTAAGACAGCGTTTCCCAAACTTAGGGTCGCGACCCAAAATGGGTCTTATTGGGTCGCCAATAAATGTAAAATTTAAAACGATATGCAGCAATACGTGAATTTCACTAAAAGCGTTGGCGTTTCTTGCCTGGACACGCTACTATTTCCAATCAAATGTATATAATAGGTATAATGTTTCATCATGAATGCATGAAAGGGAGGGGGGGGGGTCGTCTTTTGATGATGCTTTGATCGTCACCAACGGCATACGTTGTGGAGTAACGTTACACACAAACGTTGCGATCGAGGTGAAATCATGGTTGGATCAAAGCAGGATTGATGTCATATAGTCCTTACCTCCACTAGGAGGTACCCCAAAAAGAATATTCCAATTGTCTGATTGCGAGTCCCAGTATTGGTGTCCAACGTGTCGCCAACATATTCCACCACAACAGATGCATCTGGGGCATTTGACGCTTCTCAATGCGATCGGGATAACCGCTCGACTCGCCTGAAAAAACTGCACCCGGAGACATTTGAACGTAACACAGGCCAAGATATAAGGTTTCAAAGGGTGCTCAATACTGCCACCTGGTAGGATGCGGCCGGTATTGCACTTTGGCGATCTCAGGATCAGCGTTTCCATTAGAACATATTCGTGCCGGTCTGGGTGTCCTGCAATATTTCTATCACCGGACATATTCAAGAAATTCCGGTCAGAGTTTTAAACAGCAGTCTATTATAATCACATTTTTATGAGCTAACGAATTCCGTTATAATTGGACATGTGTATTAATTACATCAAGCGAAGAATGAGAAATTGATTTGCAGAATCAAATTACTATCTCTCGCCTCTCAAGTTAGTGCGATACGCTACCAGCATCAAGCTTGAGAGAGTCAACAGCTTTAAGTACCTCGGAGCCTACATATCCGAGGACTTGACATGGACCACACACATTAACAGTGTTGTGAAGAAGGCACGACAACGCCTCTACTTCCTCAGGCGCCTAAGGAAGTTCCAAGTCAGCCAGAAGATCCTTAAGAACTTCTACTCATGTACAATAGAGAGCATCTTGACCGGCAACATCACCTCCTGGTTTGGGAATAGCACTGCACAAGACCAAAGCAGACTACAAAGAGTGACACGTTCAGCCGAACGCACAATTGGAGGGGGGCTCCCCACCCTCCAGAACATTTACTACAAGCGTTGCAAGGGCAAGGCTAAGATAATCATTAAAGACTCCAGTCACCCGAACAACTGCCTCTTTGAACTGCTGCGGTCAGGCAAGCGATACAGGAGTCTCAAGGCGAGCACAGAAAGACTCAGAAGAAGCTTCTATCCCCAGGCCATCAGGCTGCTAAACGAACAATGAATGAACACTACACAACAACAACCACCAAACGCACATAGCACACACATCCACACGCACACACTCACTTTAAACAAACACACTGTAGCACCCACTCCACACACTTATAGCACACACCCACTTTAAACAAACACTGTAGCACCCACTCCCCACACTTTATATTTATGGATGAAGGATTGCACTACAACTCGTACACCTTACTGTAAATTGTACCTAAAATTGTACCTCATCCCATTTCTGCTTTGCACTAGATAGTACTGTACATTAGTACACTGCATAGTATTGTGTATTGTATATTATATGGTAACTCAGAACATTGTACATATGTCTATACCGAACACTGTGACCTCATTTTCTTCTTCTAAATTCATGCTATATTATGTTATTATGTTATTTGATACTATCTTGTCTAGCACAGTCTCTGGAGCGTAACAGTAAGAAGCATTTTGTATGAAAGTATTCTGTACTTCTGTATGACAACTATTAAAGAACTTGAACTTGAAGCTCCCGCCCCGCAGGCTTGCGCTGCAGCAGCTGTCGCACGCACCCCCAAATGAATCTCAAGTCGACATCGCTTCACCTCGTTGTATCAGACACGTCACACATATCATAATGTTCAACTTCACACACAGCAAACTGTAGTTGATCATCACATTGCCACGTTTGCTAGCTCGTCGCCACATGCAGAGAGGACGAGCCACGTGCGAGTAACGCATTTGTTAATTTCATTATAGGTTATAGCCTACATTTAGTTATAATCAATAATATGCATTACTATGTGACACGGCAGTCACACTCACTCACCCCGTCTCTCGTTGTGCCTATCCGTTTTGTACCTGCATGCGAGAACAGCGGGGGGGGGGAACAGCGAGGAGCCAGCACGGCATCAGCGTCAGCGGTCTCTGTGACTTCAAGTTCAGAAGATTCATCTTCGTTGTCATTATTAGACCTGCTTGTGCTTGGTTTCGTGAAATATTTACTAAGCTTAGCTTGTTTCGCCATCTCTCTCTCTTCCTCGTATACCTGTTTGTCGTTATGGTGGCCAGAGCGTGCAGGCTCAAAAAAAAAAGAAAATTAAGTTTCACATCTGAGCGGCGCCATCCTATCAGAGTGAAGCAACAATGAAACTGAAAATGGAATTATTGTTTCGTTCATCGCATAGGCTATTTAATTTTAGCCGATTTTAATACAATTCAAATAATAAAATTGTGCTTGGAGGAATTATTTTCACCGGACATTAAGACCGGAGAGATTTAAATATTTGGACTTCAACATATTTTGCCGGTCAAATACCGGTAATTACCGGCTAACGGAAACGCTGCTCAGGATGATTCCCCATGTTAACCCCGATGTCTGTGTGCCTGTAATGAATAGAAATATTGAATAAAATAAATAACGATGAAAACCCGACTATACTCGGGTCTGGCGTTGATTGAGTTAAAAGCCACATGTGGTCAAGCCACATTTTACTTTGACTGAACTAAGACATTAGTTTGCCATCATATTAGACAAAAAATATTGATATTCAAAGAGTAGGGATGTCCCTCATCGGACGGATCACAATTCATATTTAAATTGATTGGTATTGGCTATATTAAGCCCTGATCAAATTCAGATTATATATAAAAAAAAAATTATTAAAAGAAACATTAAGGAAAAGCTGTGATGTAATAATAATAATAATAACTTTACTTTTATTTTTCAGCCATTGGGTGGGATGGTCACGTGACCCAAATCAGCCAATGGGAGCGAGGGTCTGGAGAGTATGGGTCCGCAAAGTGTCGTGGTCCAGAGTGTGTCGGTGCTGTGGTCCTGCAGCTAGATACTATTGCTCGGCTTTGCAATGCATTGGTTTGTGACGTCGCCTGATTTTTTAATTTTAAATATAAGAGGGTATTGGAACGAGGCATTAAATTAACAACATTTAAATCATAATGCGGAATATTAAATTGTGCTTTGAACATGTACCATTTGACTCTTGGTATCGGATTGATAGGAAACGTTTTGATAAAGGTTCCTTGTTTTAGCCTGATATTCGCCTGATATCATGCACCAGTTATATAAAAAAACAAGGCCTAATTCCAATTTCATATCCATAAACGGTCAATCAGGCCAAAAGTAGGTCTGCAATGGCCATCAACGTCAGTTGATCTCACCCCGGCGTCTGTGAAAGGGACTACCCGGCATTGCGGAACAGAGGTGTGATGTTTTGAGGATGTGGTTAATACTGTGAGGGGTTAGCTTGTGGGGAATATCATAAACACAATAATTTTCTTTACTACTATAAGTGGAGACCTGCCCCATGCCATTATACACCACCAACCCGCGGGAATATTGCTTCATCTAGCTATCCGTTGTTGCATGAAAGGTGGGATAGAACAAAGGCTGACCACATGATATCATAATTGTAATAGGCTACATGTTTTATGTCTGGCTGCATATAATCTGATGCAATCTGTTGACAAATTATAATTCCTTTATTCTAATTTGAAATGTGGCACAACGGTGCAATTTAAGTATCCGTATTCATCTTTGAATGTTTGAATGCTGCTGGCCATCCAGAAATGCTGCTAAAAGTTGTCTTGTGTGAGAAAACATTTGAGCTTCACAGCAGTATTGCATCACAGAGTTGTGTTGCAAGGCTACTGTGTTTCCTCCTTCAGGGGAGTCTTTGTGTTGCCGTTTGCTCATGATGTTTTTTAGATGGCTATCTAAGTGCTTCCATACAAAATGGATTATTATCAGTTTAGTAGTTTCAGAGGGAGGAAAGGGGTATTGGCAGATACTTGTTGTGGCATCTGTATCGTTATGGGAAAAGTGCTGTTGAGTCGTCCCTAGACCCAATAATCCCACTCAGAGGAGTATTCATCACACATACCGACATCCCCGGGTGACGATAGGAATTTTCGGACCGGAGGGACTTTTTTCGTAGCCACTTTTTTTGCTGTGTTCACACTGCAGGAACTGAGGACGATCATAGTAGTTCCTGAACTCTGTGTTTCGGGGGATTTATTTGAGCTCCCTCCTCCCAGCACTAAGGAACCACGAGTGACGCAAGTGTACAGTGACTGGTCCAGACATCAAGTTCACGGTATCGGACTGTGTGTTCAGCTGTGCTCTGCTGCACGTAGGCTGCAGGGCTTGAGAGACAGACAATGCCTCTTAGTGACGTCAATATTGCGCTGTCGGAACAGTGTCGTATTTGTAGGTTAAGTATTTAAATATCTCCTTAGTTACAACAAGATTGTATAAGTTAAAAGAACATGCCAACATTTTGGGAAATTTACTTAGTCTTCTCCAGAGAGAGAGACAAGAAGATAGATACCAGTTTCCTCTCTGTGCGTTCAGTAGAAAGCTATCTGGCTGCATGTTAGCCTAGCTTAGCACAATGAATGGAAGCGGACATGACCGGTTAGCCTAGGCATTGTCCAACTAACACCTCTCCCGAAGGCTAACCGGTCATGTCCACATGCAGCCAGATAGCTTTCTACTGAACGCACAGAGAGGAAACTGGTATCTATCATCTCGTCTCTCTCTGGAGAAGACGGTAAGCTAATTTCCCAAAATGTTGGCGTGTTCCTTTTAAGCAGTGTTGTTGTGTTTATAGGTGAAGTCACGTCATTTCCCATGTTCGCCATTTGACCAAACTGGAATGCAGGCATGTTTTCTCACTACACGCCCAGCTGCTGGCCTCCTCCGGGGAAGGCAGAAACGCGGTCAGGCTCGTGTCATTTCAGCGTTCCTATTAACTATGCGCAAGCAAACAGGAAAAAAGCCCTGAAGATATGTAGTTCTTGGGGGAGCTCCACAGTGGGCAGCAGAGTCTCCAGAACTGTTTGGTCCGAACACAAAACAGATTCTAGTCTAGTCAGGACAGTCCTAGTCAGGACAGTAGATGGAAAAAAGGCAAATTTGAGCCACATTTTGTGGATCAAGTTTAGAGGGCCTTGACAGTTCTAAAGGCTTATGCAACCACATTTTGTGGATCAAGGTGGGAGCCTCGACAGTTCTCCAGTTTTGGGATGAATAGAACTAGTGTGGGAAGTTTTCTTGGACATTGTGGGAAGGAAAATGTTAATTGTAATAGTCTTATGTAGGTTAAACAAATATGTCCTGGGAGCATGAAGGCGATAAGGATGCAGAAGGGAGGTCAACGCGGAGCGAGGTCGGTCTGCCTGGAAGTTGCAGACGCCTGCGCGTTACATAGCTGGTCTAGTTATAGTAACTTTGAGAGCACTCCGTTCTGTTACATTCCTGCCTTCTGGATGTTCCCTTAATAACTTCTCTGCATACATCTAAGACAAACATACCGTCTGTGTGTTTTGTTTGCGTTGTTCACACCCCGCCAGCCCTATCTATCAGATCTGTCAAGAGACCGAATATTTAAGGACATAGGCTTCCCATTGTAGTAACCTGAGAATCTGATACTGTACCGACTGAGACTGGAGTTTCCCCCCACAAAGGCATTCATACTATTAAGATGGTATCATTTACCATCAGAATGAAACTGAAATGATTTTATGATGATGCGTCTGTAAACCCGGGTCATGTTCTTGGTTCAAAGAAGTTGCCGATTTGAGTTCTGTGTTCCGCTCGTATCCTGAATGTCTTTCTGTAGTCTAGCTTGAGAAGATGATTGATGACTATCGGAGCAATTCATTGGAAGTAAAGTGCAAAACAAAAACAAAATCCCTGCATCCCCCTGATAACGAGTCACCAAAATCTGCCAGTCAGGTGAGAATTACACCTAGTGTTCGCCAATCTTAACAGTTTCAGGAATTGTCTTGAGGCGAGTGACGATACCTTGAAATAAGGCTCGTCACATTTTCAGTTTCAAGATAATTTGGGTGCTTTCAACAAGCTAATTGGTATCAGATTGAGTAGAATAATCAACCTTGTTTTTTCCTGCTCACATTTTACGATTTGTGTTTTCAATGGAGATTTCCTTTATCTTGTTACATGTATTCCATCAGTACAGTCGTACACTGTTGCCACAGTGAGCTGCAGCAGTCCGCTTCCTTCTCTGATGCCCTTATGTTTCCTCTTCCTGTTTTGGTCTGGACCGTGGCAGTAGCCAGCAGAGTGGTGGCTGGTCCAAGTGCACACTGCACAGAAAGAGTGGGAGAGAAGAATTGTTGGTGGGGGGGGGGGGGGGGGGGGGAGTGAAAGAAAGGGGGAGAAGAGTTGGACAACAGAGGTTTGTGTGTTTGTAACACAGTCACGTTTGGAGTGGGAGAGGAAGAGAGTGGGTGTATGAGACTGAAGGGGAGAAGAAAGAAACAAGAGTTAATGCTGAGAAGTGACAGTGAGAAATGTGTGAATGAAAGGATAACCAGGTATCGAACACAACGCCAGTTATCAAGTAGGATGGAACAATATTTGGAATTTACGTCGATATCAACAATATGGAATGAGCGCAAAAGCAGGCTGCAATGTGGGCATGTTTTTAGAATTCATGCTAGTAATTAGGGGTGTAAAGGTATCCGTACCAAACCATTTCAGTACTGGACCTCAGCAGGTTCAGTACGGCTGTGTACCGAACGAATACAACGGTATGTTAACCACTAACGACCGCCCACTGTGGGCTGTTTTCTTTCACAATCTAATATAATATATATATTATATATATATTTTTTACAAGTCTATTATTAATTTCAATATAGAATATTTGTTGACAGCCCTACAAGTACAATTAGTTACTACACACTACATCACCCCTGAGTGGAACATGGGAAGCCAAACTTTCCCCCACTGTACCGAAAACCCATACCGAACCGTGACTTCAAAACCGAGGTACGTACCGAACCGTGGTTTTTGTGTACCGTTACACCCCTAGTAATACACATGTTGTGTTTTTAATGGGGGCGAATGAGAAGGATTTGCTTGACATGCCTCCTGTTATCCCAGGAAACACTAGATATGTTTTTCCTCATTAATGAGATAATTAGTGGGAAGGCCAATAGCAGCTATTCTTACAATGTACCATTATACAGCGAGTGAGTGTTTCAAACACAGTTAAAAGGTTATATATGAAGTGAAGACTAGACCTTATTGTGGGGTCCTTTATGAAGTGAAAACTATACGTTATTGTGGGGTCCTTTTATGAAGTGAAGACTAGACCTTATTGAGCGGTTGAGTTAAACTGCAGTTAAATATTGATAGGGGAAAAGACGGGGTAGAATCTCCAAACAACCACCAGTTTATATGTAACCTCCAATGTCAGGCCATGTTAGTGATTAACAGGAATGCTGTATGATTTAAACCCCATAGGCTAAGGACCTTTGCATATTTCATACAGGCATTGACTATGAAGAAAGATCTTTGCATATGTTCATGTATCTCCAAGCTGCTCAATCATGTCTCTTGGCCCCGGGGGAATTCCTCTCCCACACTATCGCCAGCTCACAGTGAACAGAAACATAGATCTAGCTGATGGTGAACAGATATACCTAGCTCATATAGTGAAAAAACATATAGACCTAGCTGATGTGAACAGAAACATATATCTAGCTGGTGAACAGAAACATATAGACCTAGCTCATATAGTGAACAGAAACATATAGACCTAGCTCTTAGTGAACACAAACATATAGACCTAGCTCATATAGTGAACAGAAACATATAGACCTAGCTCATACATTTTAAATTCACATCTGAAACATAAATTACAACTGAAATTAATTTAAATGTGAACCTAGCTAAGCTAACTCTCTTCCTTTCTCTGTCTCTTACACAGTAACGTTAGCAGCTAACGTCTTTTACATTATGGTCAGCCGCATCTCACTGGTTATGCTTCTTGGGGGCATTGAGCTGCCAATATCATTGTTCACCCCTCACATAATAAAATAAATGTAATGCAGCATGGACATTTGCAATTTTGCATCAAACTTGGCTTAATTCTCAATTTTAGATGTGCAAGTGTACCAACCTATTATGGGTTGTGCATGTTGCCTACAAATAGCTATATGATTTGTGTGTGTTCACACAGCTACTTGTCGCCAATATAATGTCAGGACTTCTCCAAACAAATCTAATGTGTAGGCTGTCAGCTGTCTTTTGGTATGCTAGTGATCTCACTGACCTGTCAAAACAGCTGGGCTTTTTCTTTTTTTCTTTTTTTGTGCAAACGGGATGATGTGTTGTGTGTTTGGATACCGGTAATAATTATAATGAATGGTAATAGATGTTAGATAGTGTAGTTGTTTGCTCTGTGAGAGAGAGAAGAAATGTGACTCCTGCATCTCCCAGGTTTGTTGGACTAATTGTGTGCTGTTTTGTGTCCTCCCTGTGATGTTCAGAGGATGAGGCACATTGAACAAACTGACTGGATATTCAATCTAGTTGGACTAGATCAGGGGTTCTCAAACTTTTTTATACCACAACCCCATTTTATTTAGGATTCTCTTTGGCGACCCCACACTTTAAGGTCGCTTTCACATATAGTTTTGGTGGACTCGGTGCGGTTCTGGTGGTGAAGTTGCAACATTGTTGCATTCTTCATTTGGTTCGCCTGCGTTCACATAGCAATCTGTCAGGCGCACCAAACTATCTGAACAATGTCACGCGGTCGAAAAGGGCGCTACTCTATTGGACAGTGGAAATGTGTGTGTGGCTGCGAGCCCGTGTGTGTGCGCGCGCGCGCGCGTGTGTGTCTGTGTGTGGACTGCGAGCTCTGTCTGACTCCAGATCAGCGGAGGCGAGTTGTTCTATTGAAGCCGATTACCACCATCCTCTCACTAAACAACTTGTACACCACGTTGTTATATATATAATAATAACAATATAATAAGCCGCGTTTTTTCTTCCTTCTTCCCAAGATGCACAGTTAGATATATAGATAGATAGATAGAGAGATAGATGCAGTGTGCTTGTTTTGCATTGAATGCTGCGAGCAGTGGTAATAATAAGCACTTCCTATATTTGGTTCGTGTTTGGTCCGATGAAGCGAACCGAGACCTACGTTTTCAGGCGGACCAGAGTTTGGTCCGGCGGACCGAGTTCGACCGCATTCACACAAACCCGAAAAACCGGACTATCGAATTCTGGTCCGATAATCCGGACCAAACAGCCCCTGTGTGAAAGCGTAATTTCAACGTGGAATTAAGGAATATCAAAATAAAAGCACATTGTTGAACTTGATCATGCATATTTATTAGAAAATGTAATTACAGCACTATGTTATCAATACACATTTATTAAACGGGGCATATCGGGGCTCTACCTACGCTAACCTTTTTCACTAGGGGCACAGGTGCTCCTAAATGAAAAAAGTTAGGAGCACACAAAGAAATTTAGGAGCACCCAAAAATATTTAGGAGCACAGTGAAAATATTTCAAGTAAAAGATTTTTTTTTTTTTTCAAAAATAAATGTATATTTGTACTGTGTGTGCATGTGTGTAAATTAGCTCTTGCTACAACCCTGCATGTTTACATTTTGTATTTTGTACTTGATGTTCATTAACATGTGCTATCCCTATCAAATAAACTATCAAATCAAACTACTGCTACAAAAGTAACAGTCACTTAACTTTAGCTTTTGCCCCTTTCATGCATACAATGCCTATGTTTTGGCTGTGTTGCTCTTCTAGAGAAATAATCCTTTCAGGGTTGCCTATTGAAATACTGTACACCTCCAGTACAGAAACATTGTTTATGAGTTTGCATGTCAGGTAGACCATTGATTGACAGTCGAGTCTGCCAATTACGTCACACCGCTTGCACTCCGGCCGTCCGGCGCTGCAGCTGGACCCTATTGCCCACCTCTGCTGTTCATAACGCTAGCCAAGTTAGCTGTACACACAGATACACAGTGGGCCAGTGACTTTGGTGTAGGGGTGTAACAATGCATCGATCCTAAGGGGGAAATTCAACTGCATCGATTTGAAAATGTTAGAATCGATTATCGCAATTTGAATGTGTACACAGTGTTATGTTGTTATCATGTCCGTTACAGTCAACACAACGGCATACGCTACTGCATCAACTAGGGATGCCCCGATCGATCGGCCACCGATCGTTATCGGCCGATAATTAGTATAAATATGCGATCGGGGAATTCCGATAATTAGTCATATTCGCCGATCGCGGAAACTGATCAAGTGGATATCTCACTCGCTTGTCTCAGACGCACAGGACCTGCAAACTGCTCCTCCTCCCTAGCCCCGCCCGTACCCGTGTAGAGTTTGTAAACACAGAGGAGGCGGACCTCCTCTGCTGAGTCTAGATAGACCACTACACTTCCGCGTTACATTGAAATCAGGGAGGAGATTGCGGGGGGGTCAAATGAATGGATGTGGACGAGAGCCGTGATGGAAGTGGTTGCCGATACGGCTGTGGGGGTGCTAGAGACATGATCGAATAGACGTTTATGCGCCTCGCTCTCCTGAACACGGCGTGACCCATAACTAATCGATCAGAACTAAATCGGCAGAGAAAAAGCCCATTTTAAAACACCTATTCCGCATGGACATGCGCATAGTGCCCATGGAGTCTGGACGACGCGAGATGACGCTCGAATGAATGTGGACTGTTCTATCAGAGGGGGGAGCTTCTGGGGAACAAAATTACCCAGTCAACTATTCACTTTTAGTAGGCATTGTCTAACGGTATTTAGCCGGCTAGCTACCGATAGCTCCTGATATCAACAAATGCTCCAGCAAGTCTTGTAGTGCATGTTGATACCTCCGTTAGCTGACGTTAATTCACTGTTCAAAACGAAATGTCCGATTGAACTAAATAGTTGTCTTAACGTCATCTAGCCGGCTAGCAGTAGCTACAGATAGCTCCTGATATCAATGTCTTAATTATAACATTGATTGAATGCGTATTCGAGCTGAGGGCTTGCTGAATGTGAAATGACCAAAGCATAACGTTACCAATAGGGTCCCGCTGCAGCGCCGGAGAATCCTTTTTGGTAGCTGGAGGCTACTAGAGTACACACAGACAGTGGAGCTGTTTGCAGATAGCGAGCATTTTGACTTGTTGCGTGGTGGCGATGTCTCGCAGATAATACAAGTACAAGTCTAATTATATAATATATATATTTTATTAAAAAAAAATATATATAAAATAATTTTTAATTTCTTTTTAATCAAAAACGATCGGTATCGGATCGGTATCGGCCGATATGGCTCACGACGATCGGTGATCGGTGGCAAAAAACGTGATCGGGGCATCCCTAGCATCAACGTTATGATTAACAAAGCAAGGCATTCGTTTTGTTGCATTAACGTTATATTACTATTGTTATCGCTAAATCTAGGTATTCTAAAATATATTGCTATTGGTAAGACTAGAAGTTACATGTCTCAGGAAACTCTCGCATATCGCAATGGTGGCGTTTCAGGAAGTAAACAAGCCAAATGAGAGCTTCCGATTGGTCATTTGCTTTCTTTCTCTTGAAACCAGTCACGTCACTCTACTGTGATTGGACCGTTGGCTTGAGTGCAATGTGGGACTTGTAGTTTTTTAACGTTTCTCGCGGCGGAGAAAAAAAGCGTAATTGGGTTTTATGGTTCGCACACACATATTTTTAGGGGCATATGCGAGCAATTTCGTCGCACTGTAGAGCCCTGCATATTTAGCCAAACCACTTTGGGTTGCGCCCCGTAGTTTGAGAACTGCTGAACTAGATAATAACAAGCTTAACAACGTTGTTTTGCACATAGCAAGTAGGGGTGGGAATCACCAGAGGCCCCACGATACGATATTATTGCGATACTCGGTAAGACTATATTGCGATTTATTACCTCTTTAGTAGTATCTGAGTACAAGTGCATGAGCACAATATCGAAGCATGATGTCATGGTGGCCAGGTCACTAGTAGCCATGTCCCCAAGTGGAATGTGTGCCGCTGACATCAGTGCTCTCTGGTTACACAAGAGCTCCTGCTGGACACGTGTTTCCACCCGGGTGTTGTGTTGGAATGAAATGACTAAAGGAAGTAGGTTCGCTAGTTTGGACGCCCTGATTTCAGTCCTCCTACACTTTAATACTTTAATGAGTAGTTGACCCAACTGTGTATATAGGAATTCTGTTTGTAATGGAGTTATCTCAAACCCCGCCCTCTTTTCTTGATCCTCCAATCCAAACAGTTTCTTCCCTCAGACTTTGCTTTTCTTTTTTTTCCGAGGAAAGCAACGGTTTATAATTGCAAACCTTTATTTCAACTCGTAAGACGCTGAGGTTACCCTATTTCACGGCGACGATGAGCTTACAAAACAAGACACAGTTCATCAGCAATTTCATACATGAAATAATATAGACACTAGGACAGTAACTTACAAGTTGACACACAGTGGTCAGAGGTCATACTTTTAAATGCAGCAAAAGAAGGAAGGACCTTCAGCTTCAGAATCAGTCGGAGGGCATTGCAGGTGTTGGAAGCATCAAAGGAAAAAGCAGTTTTTCCTAGTTCAGAGCAAACTCGAGGAATCCTAAGAACCAGCCAGTCATTTGAACATGTAGAATAGGTTCCAAGATTCCATTCCAACAGTGTTGTGATGTAAGGGGGGAGTTTACCAATAAGGGCTTTAAAAATAAATAAATACCAATGATAATTACGCCTTTCAACCAGAGAAGGCCATCCAACGGTACCGTTTCATAAAGGACACAGTGGTGGGTATCACATCTGTCACCAGTAATACATCTGAAGGCAGAATGATGGACTGAGTCCAGCGGTTTAAGAGTTGAAGCCGCAGCCTATAAATCACATCACCATCGTCCAAAATTGATAAGAAAACAGGAAGCCAGTTTTCTGTTGCAGCTTGGAAGCAAGAATATCCACATGGAACATAAACGAAAACTTCTCATTGAGCCACAAGCCAAGATATTTATACTCCGTGACTCTCAATGTTATGTTTATGGTAGATATATGCACTTCATCATAATCAACATTTCTGGCTTTGGAGAACAGCATACATTTAGTTTTACTAGCATTGAGGGCTAATTTTAAGATTTTATAAAAAGCTTCCTGGGGAACTTTAAAAGAAATCTGCAAGTTCTCAGTGGCCAACTGAACAGTGTTACATTTAATTATGGACAAGAATTCAGATTTCACACACTGACATTCTAGAAGATGGATAATCCTGAAAACAATCACATGCACCACTATCCATGCCAATACTAAAACGATACTACAGCAAAAACCAAACATTTTAAAGGAAAAGTAATGGAATATAATATTAGATGACAGAACAGGGAAAATAGTTTTATAAACTGACACACCCACTACGCAAAGCGTGTGCTCTCTCGCACACACACACACTGGTCTGCTCCTGTCATGCATCTACTCAACTCATAGAAAATGCACCATCAGGCTATTATTCTAAAAGTATCGATACTAATAAAATAGAGTATTGGACTGTTTTTGATGCCTGGGTATCGTGATACTCTTCTGGTATCTGTGTATCATGCAACCCTAAGTACAGTAGCTGCTGTATGTCACTAGTAGTGTTGTCACAATACCAACATTTTGACTTCGAAACCGATACCAGCCTAAGTATCACAATACAGATAAAAAAATGATACCACAGCAAAAACCTAAAATATCAGGAAAAGTTATGGAATATATTATTAGATGACAGAACATGGACAATTCAAAAATTCTAATTAATATTTTGACACTGTTGAAACGTAAATAATCAATTGATTTTGTTATAGCTGCTGAGCTATATACTATAGATAGAGCAGGGGTCTCAAACTCAATTTACCTGGGGGCCGCTGGAGGTAGAGTCTGGGTGAGGCTGGGCCGCATCAAATATTCCACAAAAGGGTTTAAAGTATTCAAAAAAAAAGTACAACTGATCTTCTCACAACCTCACTAAAACCTCACAAACACCAGCAACTGAGCATTCTCAGTGGTGTCAGTGGACTCATCCACAGCTATGGAAATGCACTGTGCATTTTTTCTATTCTATCACAAAGCTGTTTAATCAAATCATCAGCCAGTATTTCAGTTATTCTGGTTGCTGTGCTATCTGAGGAGAATTTGCTTTTGTTTGCCTTCAAACATCGTCTCCATCACTTCAGTCATACATTTTTATTATTTATGCATCAGAGAATGGCTACTTGTTTTTAGCCAACACCCATGCCACTGAGTGAGGACTTCTTGGTTGCTTTTTCTCGTTGTGACATAGCTTTAACAATAATTCTGCTTGTAGCTTGATATGATGATTTCATTCCATTTATTTTTGTGGTTCTTAGCACTGAATTTGAGGAAATGTTGCATCAAAATAACTGTTTTGTTTCGTAGTGGCTTTTCAAATATGCCACTCTTCACAAGAGCTACCGTTTCTTGGCATATTAGACACATTGGTTTGGTGCTGGGAGGATGCACGCATATTTTTCAGTCCATTCATCTTTGAATTGCAGTGATTTTCACTGTCGACTTTTCTTTTACTGACCATCTTTGAACATGCCACATTTATCTACTAGCTGCCTGCTGGCGAAACTAGGCTACTAGCTACATTTATCTCACAGAGATAAAACTTGGAACTAGGCTACTCGCTACAGTACCTGCAGATTAGACTACCTATAGATGCGCTGTCAACTCGCTCTGACTGGGACCCGTTGAAAGAGACGACACGCATTCCGTGAAGACCCGCCCTACTCCCCTAGTCTGTCTCTGATTCGCAGACTGTGGGTGGGGGGGGGGGAAGCTGACGGGACGCTGAATGTGATTGGACCAGAGTAGACAGACACAGACAGTAGTGCAGCCGGACAGTCTGCTTGCAGATGAGATAGCGGAGAATTTCGAGGATGCCTGCCATACGCACTGCACTGGATATATTTTCCTTCCACTTGGTATCACTCCGGAATCACGTTTCAACCAAGTCACTAACATAACGTTGCTGTCATGAGCCTGCGCTATGGTAGCCTACAAGTGATAAAATAAATAAAACATCCAACTCGCACAACGACGCGGCAAAAAGTTGCGCACGGGCCGCACTAACACTAAACTTTGATGTCAAGTAGGGGGCCGCAAAATATCATCCAGCGGGCCTCAATTGGTCCGCGGGCCGCGAGTTTGAGACCCCTGCTATAGAGCTAATGTCCATTTGTTATGTGTTGTGTAATCTCTCCACTCCACACTGTTAGTGCTTGTTGTGCCAGCACAGGAGATACAATTATATATTTAAAAAAGGCAATATATATATATATATATATATATATATATATATATATATATATATATATATATACACACACATTTAAATCAATATCTTCCATTTGAATTAAATAGGTTCAGGAATCAGGATTGTTAGCCAAATGTGAGAAAAATTTCTCCCCTGTGCCTTTGAGCGTTTACAACCTTAGCTTAGTTAGCATTAGCACCTAACGTTAGTTAAGGTTTTTACCGTGGTGTGGGCATAAAGGAATGGTGAGGATGCAAAGCATGTTGGACTCATTGGACCTGTTGCTCGCTGAGTTTTCACTCTACATAGAAACCGCGCGACTCGTGATGTGAGAGGAGTTGTCACAGGGCTGTTGAACGCAGAGCTGAAGAGCTAACGTTAGATGTCATAGCTTCTTTTTTGTATCCACTTTTTTCTCCTTTTTCTATTTTTCTCCCATCCCAATTCCAGTGTGCCAATTCTCCCCTCCCCTGTCTTGAACGTTGCTCGCATATTCCCCCCACTGGCTGGTTGTAGGGAGGATAGAAGCCTTGCATCACGTGTGCCCTCCGATACACGAGGAGGCAGCCTGTCACATCTTTTCACCTGCCAGCGCGGACTCTCATTGGCGAGGTGTAACGTGTGGGAGGCTCGCACTACCCCCGCCATTTCCTGTCTCTGCTGTGCAGGCGTCCCCAACCGACCTGTAGGAGTCGCTGTCCACAACGTCCAGATTACCACCCATCGACTTCCACCCGCTAACTCTGCCAATTGAGTTAGTATGACGGCTGGCCCAAGCCGGAGGCAACGCCGACAGCCGGAGTCGAACCCGGTGTCTCTTGCGTTGGTGACGAGCGCAATGTCCGCTGCGCCACCTAGCCGCCCTCCTCCTATTTTTCTTGTATTTTCCTCCCATCCCAATTTAGTCGTTATGCCAATTCCCCCTTCCCCTTCCTGGTCGTTGCGCGCATTTTACCCCTACTTGCCGGTCTAGGGAGCCCTGAAGTCTATCACATGCTTCCTCCGATACATAGGAGACAGCCAGCAGTCTCTTTTCACCTGGCAGCGAGGACTCTCATTGGGTGAGTGTAACGAGTGGGAGGGCACACTACCTCACCCAGATCCCTTCCTCGCTGTGCAGGCGCCCTGACCGACCTGTAGGAGTCGCTGTTTACCGGAGGCACCGCTGACGGCTGGATTCGATAGCAGTGTCTCTGCGGTGGTAGACATATGCTTAGTCCACTGCGCTACTACCCGGCCGCCTAGATGTCATAGCTTCTAAAATGTAAGGTCCGCGCTGGTCTGTGTCCATTATGAAATGACAATTGCGTGTCGACACTATTGACACGCCCACTACGCAAAGCGTGCTCTCTCACTCACTCTCGGACACTCACACACTCACACACTCGCACACTCGCACACTCACACACACAGCTCCCCTCAACTCATAGAAAATACGCATCAGGCTATTATTCTAAAAGTATCGATACTAAAAAAAAATAGTATTGAACAGCTGGGTATCGGTGTATCATGCAACCCTAGACTAGAGCAGTTGATGATCAAAGGCTTTTGACAGATCTATAAAGAGAGCAGCACAGTGTTTCCTATCATCTAAAGCCAAAATTATGTCATCAGTAATCAATGTGGTGGCTGAAACTGTGCTGTGATTGGCTCTGAATCCAGATTGATGTGGACTCGGTAAGTAATTTGAGAGAAAAAATTTATTTCAAGTTGCAACCAACCACGATTTAACAAATATTTCTGAGTTAGGATTCATCAAACATCAAGTTCATTTGGAAACAATAACGACGTGAGCGGAGTGACTTCCGCCCGGTATCAGTCATGTATTCTGAGGCGTATTTGACTTGGATGTTGGGACTCCTCTGCCCTCAGGTTCTTCGTCCTCTAAGAAGCCCAGGAGCGGCGGCCTCTTCTCCAGTCTCTTCTGCTGCCTGTGTCACGACCAGGCGGAGCCGCAGCCTGTCAACAACAACGCCCCGCTGCTGGTGGAGGAAAACGGAACCGTCTCCAAGGTGGGGATTGACCTCTCGGCTCGTCTCTCTGGTCCAGGATTATATCGGGAGAAGAATACATTTTTTCTGTTCTTTTCCGTCTTTGTTTTGACAGCAGCGAAAAGATAACATCTGTTACATAAGTGAAAAAGATTTGGGCTGGCGGTGTAAATTCAGTCTCTTCCCTCTCTTTATTATTGTTTTGAGGGTTTTGTAGGTCGAGCTAAATGTTGTTTTGAGTAAAATATCCTTCTCTGTGGTGTTGACAGGTTCAGGTGAAGCCACTGCTGCCTGCAGCCAAGTCGAAAGATTCTGGAAAGATCTGTGTGGTCATAGACCTGGACGAGACGTTAGTTCACAGCTCCTTCAAGGTAAGAGAAGAGGAGAAACGCGTAGAGCCGACCTCAGTAGAGTCAACCTCAGAGCCAACCTCAGTAGAGTCAACCTCAGAGCCAACCTCAGTAGAGTCAACCTCAGAGCCGACCTCAGTAGAGCCAACCTCAGTAGAGTCAACCTCAGAGCCAACCTCAGTAGAGTCAACCTCAGAGCCGACCTCAGTAGAGTCAACCTCAGAGCCAACCTCAGTAGAGTCAACCTCAGAGCCAACCTCAGTAGAGTCAACCTCAGAGCCAACCTCAGTAGAGTCAACCTCAGTAGAGTCAACCTCAGAGCCAACCTCAGTAGAGTCAACCTCAGAGCCGACCTCAGTAGAGTCAACCTCAGAGCCAACCTCAGTAGAGTCAACCTCAGAGCCGACCTCAGTAGAGTCAACCTCAGTAGAGCCAACCTCAGTAGAGCCAACCTCAGTAGAGCCAACCTCAGTAGAGTCAACCTCAGTAGAGTCAACCTCAGTAGAGTCAACCTCAGTAGAGTCAACCTCAGTAGAGTCAACCTCAGAGCCGACCTCAGTAGAGTCAACCTCAGTAGAGTCAACCTCAGAGTCAACCTCAGTAGAGTCAACCTCAGAGCCGACCTCAGTAGAGTCAACCTCAGAGCCGACCTCAGTAGAGTCAACCTCAGTAGAGCCAACCTCAGTAGAGTCAACCTCAGTAGAGTCAACCTCAGTAGAGTCAACCTCAGTAGAGTCAACCTCAGTAGAGTCAACCTCAGAGCCGACCTCAGTAGAGTCAACCTCAGTAGAGTCAACCTCAGAGCCAACCTCAGTAGAGTCAACCTCAGTAGAGTCAACCTCAGAGCCAACCTCAGTAGAGTCAACCTCAGAGCCGACCTCAGTAGAGTCAACCTCAGAGCCGACCTCAGTAGAGCCAACCTCAGTAGAGTCAACCTCAGAGCCAGCTTCAGTAGTGCAGACCTCAGTATAACCATTCTCAGTAGAGCAGACCTCAGTATAACCATTCTCAGTAGAGCAGACCTCAGTATAACCATCCTCAGTATAGCCATCCTCAGTAGAGCTGACCTCAGTAGAGCTGACCTCAGAGCCGACCTCAGTAGAGTCAACCTCAGTAGAGTCAACCTCAGTAGAGCCGTTATTGAGCTACTGACCAGCCCTGGATTTGGATCTTCCACACAGTGTAATTACTAATTAGGAGTTTTAATTCTTCACACATTGCTCTGAGAAACACAGCCATACATGCAGGCATTTGCTTTCACCAGAGGAAGTCTCTGCGTTTGGGTCAGCCATTTGCAGTATCCCCAGAGCAGGTGTCTTCCATCAGGGATGAGCACATAAAGCTATTGCAAGGAATCAAACCTGTGACCCTTCAGTCAGGAGTGGTCTTTCTAAACCGTACAGACCGCTCTTCCAGCCCAATCACTATGTTCTTTGCCAATATTATGTTCTATGTCCGTGTACCAGTTCAGATGTTAACCGTCTCTCCACGTATCTCTGCATGTGTTATGGTCTTGATGCAGCTATTGTTCTGTTTATGGAAATGTTTTTTATTATTATTATTATTATTATTATTATTTTTTTTTGCCATTACTTCATCCGATAGTTATGGTAGAAGCACTCTACAAGGTCTAGAGACTTTCTCCCAACTGGTTGTTGTTGGCGTTGCCAGTGACATTTCTCTCATGGTTGACAGATGTCAAACCCAGACGAGCTGGTTTTCTTTCCCCAAATACACACACACACACACACATTTTAATACTTTATTTGGTTCCACAAATTATATTACATAAACAGGGAATCAAATGTATCGGGGCCAAGCAGCACTGAACACTTAAGGGTACACATAGCACCTCTTTCTCCATGTGGCTAAGCTGCCAATAATAGCTGAGACAGAGCAATATTTGCAAATTTGTTTGTCTTTTCTTTTAGACATTGCAGCAATTCTCAGACCGGTCATGGTGCATTTGTGTACATGGCCAAGACTTCCAAACACAAGTACACCATATCTACACCTATACCCAAGGTCAGCCATCACACTGAGCAGTGGTTGGTATTTGATATACTTGTCCCGGAAGGCCTGGTCCATGTACAGATCAAAGGTATAGCCTACTTCTATGACCAGCACCTCCCTGTGGCTGGTGTCAACAAAAACAACATCCGGTGTATTTGGTATGTTAGTAAAAACATCGTTGGTAAGGCCAAACCACTCTGGTTTCACTCTGGCATGTTTGTACATTGCTGCACTAGATGGTGATATGTTCCGTACCGCATCAGACACAATGTCCACAATACGGTCATGACGAGCGATGTACAGGTGTTTGTATGCATTACATCCGTTTGTTATGTGTGCAATGGATTCTAGGTGTTGGGAATCCTGATGGTTTAAACAGAATGTGAGTTTGAGGATACCAAGTGGACAGATTGTATTGAGTAGGTAATACCTGCAGTCTTGCTTTGATGGTAAATTTTAAAACATCCTCACCAACAGCGGCGTTCTTATACACTGAGTGTGAGACCGAGTGGTCAGCAAACTCCAAACAAGCTAGCTTTCCCTGTAGTCTGAGTCCACACCAGTGCTGCCTGATCTCAGACTGCTACACACACACACACACACACGCACGCACGCACGCACGCAGTCACACATGCAGTCACACACACAGTCACACACTCTACGGAGGAAGTAGTTTGAGGCCTCAGACTTGTTTGTTAAAGGGCCCATATTGTAGTATTTTTCAATCAGTTAAATACCGTACTTTTCGGACTATAATTAAGCCGCAGCTTTTTCCCCCATTTTTCGACCCTGCGGCTTATATAACGGTGCGGCTTATATGTGACTCAACGTGACCAAACCCGAAAATGTAAAAATCTAAATATTGCTTTTTTGACTGCATTGAAATGTTATTTATCTGTTCCCTTATTTGCTAAACTTAATACAACTTGTAAATGAGTTAATTCTTGTTATTTGTCCGACAGTATTGTGTCCCAATGCTAATTACATATGGTAATTAAACATTAAAACACCTGCGGCTTATAGTCCAGTGCGGCTTATATATGTACACATCGTTCAATTTAGCTGCTGCGGCTTATAGTCAGGTGCGGCTTATAGTGCGAAAAGTACGGTAGGTCTTTGAGGTTCCATAAATATGTAAAAATACTCACATTATGCATTTTAGCATCTCTGTTTCAGTCCTGTTCTCAACAGGCTTTTTCTGTTGTCTGTAATGAGCGAGCTGCCTTGATTGTACAAATCTAGCAATGCTGTACGAGCCTGTACCGTAGAACGAAATTCAGATCAAACTGTCAAACTAGGCGTTGCAGATCAAATATGACTCCAGATCCAGCAATATCATATCACACTTACCGTTAAAATGTTGTCAGAATTTTTTTTTATGTTCAACTTTAGGTAGAAAAGAGTCCAAATGACACATTTAAAGGCACAGTCTCTGAATATGGGCTGGGTGCTAAATTACTTCACAGTTTGAGTGTTAGGCCCATCAGAGACCCAGGCATATGTACTGTATGTACCGCACAAGCACTGAAATAGTGAGTTTTTCACAATATGGCACCTTTTAATCTGTTGTTTTTGTTACCTCACACAGCCTGTGAACAACGCAGACTTCATCATTCCAGTGGAGATCGATGGAACGGTCCACCAGGTAAGGATGTCCATATGGTCCACGTTAGCATTTTATCCTAGGGGTCTTTGAAGATGGATGACGTTTCCCGGGTCTTGGCTCGGGCCTGATTCAAGTAATCCAGGATAGGTTTGTTCAGACAAGCAGAGCCTATTCCGGATGACTTGGTTCAGGAACGCTGCCCTCGGTCACAGACGCCGCGGGAGGAAGATTCAAGAGGGATTCCAAAGAAACGAATGCAGATTGTTGTTGTGTCGTTGGTCTAAATGAGTTGTATAAGCCAACAACCGTGTATCTCCAAAGGTATACTTTTGTAGGAATTAAATAATCAATATTAGGGCTGACCCCTATTAGTCTAATATTCGACTAATCGATCGAAATGAGCCGTAGTCGACTGCGAACCTCTTAGTTGAATGCAAAAAAAATATATATATATTATAATTTTGTTTTTATTATTTAAAAAAAATGAAAATGTTTATCATTCTTTCCAAAAGAAAAGAGGCCTAGAAGCGTTACTAACGCTAATGGCACGCATACCAGAGGCTAACTGCCTAAGAAAACAGGCACAGAGGCACTGAAAGAGGATTTCACCCATCTAATGAACACACTAGACTAGACAAATATCAAGATGTATCCATCAGTGGACCAATTGCATGCTTTTGCAGAGGACAAGAAGCCTTCCGTCGACTCCTTCAGACATTAAGCACCCCCCACAGCCCAAATGGAATGATATTTTTATTTTTAATTTCGGCCAATCAAAGTCGACTATCCAAATCCTTAGTCGGGGACTGCCCTAATCAATATTGTATTTTGAAGTTTTAAAGAAACACGCCAACATTTTGGGAAATTAGCTTACCGTCTTCTCCAGAGAGAGACAAGAAAATAGATACCAGTTTCCTCTCTGTGCGTTCAGTAGAAAGCTATCTGGCTGCACGTTAGCCTAGCTTAGCACAATTAATGGAAGCGGACATGACCGGTTAGCCTAGGCATTGTCCAACTAACACCTCTCCCGAAGGCTAACCGGTCATGTCCGCTTCCATTCATTGTGCTAAGCTAGCTAACATGCAGCCAGATAGCTTTCTACTGAACGCACGGAGAGGAAACTGGTATCTATCTTCTTGTCTCTCTCTGGAGAAGACATGAAAATCACAGAAATCAGGGATGCAAGGTTTTTTTTAGCCAAAAGCAGCAAAGGCTTTGTTTGCAGATTCATAATTGATCTCCATCTCGATGATTTAACGCTGGGTTCCTCTTGGTGAACCCGCGGACTCCAGGTGTACGTGCTGAAGAGGCCGCACGTGGACGAGTTCCTGAAGAGGATGGGAGAACTCTTTGAGTGTGTCCTGTTCACTGCCAGCCTAGCCAAGGTGAGAGAACCCTTAGTACGTTGTGTAGACGACCCCTCCTATAGCGGCTAATTGGTCCTTTCTGAAATCCACGGTGAAGAATCTACTGAAACACAATTTTGCACGAGCAATTTGAAAAAAAGGGGGGGGGGGAGCAACATTTGACGGTGATTGTCGTACTGAAGCATATCTCATGTTTCTACCTGAAGAGCATTATTTTCAGTTGAATGACGCTATAGAATGTACAAATGGATGGCAGTAGACCTTTTAATTAATATATTCGATTTTTTTTTTATAAGATGATCCTTTATTAATCCCCTTGGGGAAATTCGGGTGTCAAAGCAGCATGGGGGGGGATACATAGCTTCACAGTCCTATACAGTCCAGTATCTATAGTTCAAGTTCAAGTTCTTTAATAGTTGTCATACAGAAGTACAGAATACTTTCATACAAAATGCTTCTTACTGTTACGCTCCAGAGACTGTGCTAGACAAGATAGTATCAAACATAATATAGCATGTAATTTAGAAGAAGAAAAATGAGGTCACAGTGTTCGGTATAGACATATGTACAATGTTCTGAGTTACCATATAATATACAATACTATGCAGTGTACTAATGTACAGTACTATCTAGTGCAAAGCAGAAATGGGATGAGGTACAATTTTAGGTACAATTTACAGTAAGGTGTACGAGTTGTAGTGCAATCCTTCATCAATAAATATAAAGTGTGGGGAGTGGGTGCTACAGTGTGTTTGTTTAAAGTGGGTGTGTGCTATAAAGTGTGTGGAGTGGGTGCTACAGTGTGTTTGTTTAAAGTGAGTGTGTGCGTGTGGATGTGTGTGCTATGTGCGTTTGGTGGTTGTTGTTGTGTAGTGTTCATTCATTGTTCGTTTAGCAGCCTGATGGCCTGGGGATAGAAGCTTCTTCTGAGTCTTTCTGTGCTCGCCTTGAGACTCCGGTATCGCTTGCCTGACCGCAGCAGTTCAAAGAGGCAGTTGTTCGGGTGACTGGAGTCTTTAATGATTCTCTTAGCCTTGCCCTTGCAACGCTTGTTGTAAATGTTCTGGAGGGTGGGGAGCCCCCCTCCAATTGTGCGTTCGGCTGAACGTGTCACTCTTTGTAGTCTGCTTCGGTCTTGTGCAGTGCTATTCCCAAACCAGGAGGTGATGTTGCCGGTCAAGATGCTCTCTATTGTACATGAGTAGAAGTTCTTAAGGATCTTCTGACTGACTTGGAACTTCCTTAGGCGCCTGAGGAAGTAGAGGCGTTGTCGTGCCTTCTTCACAACACTGTCAATGTGTGTGGTCCATGTCAAGTCCTCGGATATGTAGGCTCCGAGGTACTTAAAGCTGTTGACTCTCTCAACCGGTGCCCCGTCGATGCTGAGGGGGCTGTAGTCCTTGACCCCCGACCTCCTGAAGTCCACAATCATCTCCTTTGTTTTGCTGACGTTCAGGGAGAGGCTGTGTTCCTGGCACCATCCCGCCAGGACCTTGACCTCTTCCAGGTAGGCCCTCTCGTCGTTGGCAGAGATCAGGCCCACCACCACTGTGTCGTCAGCAAATTTGATGATTGTATTGCTACTCCGCTGAGCCACACAGTCGTGTGTGTACAGGGAGTAGAGGAGGGGACTCAGAACACAGCCCTGGGGGGCCCCTATGTTGAGGGTGATGGATGAGGAGGTGCAGTTGCCTGCTCTCACCACCTGGGGTCTGCCAGTCAGGAAGTCCAAGACCCACTGGCAGAGGTCATAGCCCAAGCCCAGGTCCCTGAGCTTGGCTATGAGTATGGAGGGGACTATGGTATTGAATGCCGAGCTGTAGTCGATGAATAGCATTCTCACATAGTTCCCCTGCCTCTTGTCCAGGTGTGATGCTATATACACTATAGATACACTTAAAATTATAGATACAAATACAATATAATATAAAAAGAAAGTACAAACACAAGATAGTCCAGTGATGAGAGTCCAGTGATATGAGTCTCTAGTGCAAAATACAAGATAGTCAGTACGGTGATGTGAGTCTCTAGTTCTCAAGTCCCGAGTTCTGACGGTGATCGTTCTGGCAGCAGATACGGCCGTCCAAGCCCTTTGTTGTAGAGCCTGATGGCTGCCAGGACCGGCCCAGACGGTTTGTGGTGTGTCGGGGGGGGGGGGGGGGGGGGGGGGGGGATTGTCTTAGGCTGTTCATTCTGGCTAGCTCCTCGTAGAGGGGGTGAGAGGGGTTCTCCAGGATGGCTTCTAGCTTTTTCCTCATCCTCCTCTCAGCCACCACCTCTAAGGTTATCTCTAGGTTATCCAGCCCACCACCCACTACTGAGCTAGCATTAAATACATTTTTTATTAGCCTTTTGATAATGATGGATTAGCCTAGACTTCACTTGAGTAACAGAAAAATACTCCACTAATCCCTTTGAGATGATCAATTATGCATCTACTGTGCAGTGGGAATGAAATGTCCTCTGTGCGATCAACCCTTTATCTCCATTGTAACGCCGCTCCTCCGTGTTGCCGTGGCAGTACGCGGACCCCGTGTCGGACCTCCTGGACAAGTGGGGCGCGTTCCGCTGCCGGCTGTTCCGCGAGTCCTGCTACCTCCACCACGGCAACTACGTCAAGGACCTGAGTCGCCTGGGACGCTCCCTCAACAAGGTCATCATCTTGGACAACTCCCCCGCCTCCTACATCTTCCACCCAGACAACGCGGTAAGAGTCCGGGGGCTGATCTGTCCCCTTCATAAAGGGAGCATCAGGCTGACCTGTCCTCTTCATAAAGGGAGCGTCAGGCTGACCTGTCCCCTTCATAAAGGGAGCGGCAGGCTGACCTGTCCCCTTCATAAAGGGAGCGTCAGGCTGACCTGTCCTCTTCATAAAGGGAGCGTCAGGCTGACCTGTCCCCTTCATAAAGGGAGCGTCAGGCTGACCTGTCCCCTTCATAAAGGGAGCGTCAGGCTGACCTGTCCCCTTCATAAAGGGAGCGTCAGGCTGATCTGTCCCCTTCATAAAGGGAGCGTCAGGCTGACCTGTCCCCTTCATAAAGGGAGCGTCAGGCTGACCTGTCCCCTTCATAAAGGGAGCGTCAGGCTGACCTGTCCCCTTCATAAAGGGAGCGTCAGGCTGACCTGTCCCCTTCATAAAGGGAGCATCAGGCTGACCTGTCCTCTTCATAAAGGGAGCGGCAGGCTGACCTGTCCCCTTCATAAAGGGAGCATCAGGCTGACCTGTCCCCTTCATAAAGGGAGCGTCAGGCTGACCTGTCCCCTTCATAAAGGGAGCATCAGGCTGACCTGTCCTCTTCATAAAGGGAGCGTCAGGCTGACCTGTCCCCTTCATAAAGGGAGCGTCAGGCTGACCTGTCCCCTTCATAAAGGGAGCGTCAGGCTGACCTGTCCCCTTCATAAAGGGAGCGTCAGGCTGACCTGTCCCCTTCATAAAGGGAGCGTCAGGCTGACCTGTCCCCTTCATAAAGGGAGCGTCAGGCTGACCTGTCCCCTTCATAAAGGGAGCGGCAGGCTGACCTGTCCCCTTCATAAAGGGAGCGGCAGGCTGACCTGTACGTCCCACTCTGTTTCTCCACGTACCTTTCCCCCCTTGTCACACTGTGCAGTCCAGCAAAATCAACAATTTATAACAAGTTGATTGACTCAATGGTAAAACATGAAGTGCAAAACTGTATAAACTTGATTGACTGATTGGGGATCAATCAACAATTTCTACCTTAATTAATTATGGAAATCAACAGTTTATCACTTGATTGATAGAATTTTGACCTGATTTCAGTGTGGTCCCTGATCGTTTCTCTTCTCTTCTCTTTTCTCTTCTCTTCTCTTCTCTTCTCTTCTCTTCTCTTCTCTTCTCTTCTCTTCTCTTCTCTTCTCTTCTCTTCTCTTCTCTTCTCTTCTCTTCTCTTCTCTTCTCTTCTCTTCTCTTCTCTTCTCTTCTCTTCTCTTCTCTTCTCTTCTCTTCTCTCTCTCCTGTGTCACTCAGGTGCCCGTGGCCTCGTGGTTCGACGACATGTCCGACACGGAGCTCCTGGACCTCATCCCGTTCTTCGAGAGGCTGAGCAGAGTGGACAACGTGTACAGCATCCTCAAGCAGCAAGGGTCCTCCAGCTAGCAGGCAGCACGCCGCTCCCGTCGTCGTCGTCCCCATCCGGAACAAAGTGAATACCAGCACCCGTAACACGGCAACTCCACAGCACCCAGGCTATTACTCCGTTAACAAAACTGAAAAAAGTAAAGGGAGGGAAAAAAAACGAAGCAGACTTCCTAAAAGCTCACCGACCCTGTGCCTTCACAACCGTTGGCCCTTTAACACGATAGAACAGTGGAATTCATGTTTGGGAGATGTTAGGCCCCCCACTGTGCCAATACTGACCCCCCCCCCCCCCCCCCCCTCCCAGTGGAATGGGGAGAACCATGTGACTTTGTGTTATAACTGACCCCCCCCCCCCCCCCCCCATCGATCCTCGACGATCCATTGTGGAATGATTGACATGAAGGGGTGGACATCTCGGAGGAAAGGCCAACGTTTTTTCAGCACCTTTTTTCTTTTTCTTCTCTCTCCCTCACATCTCAGTGAAGCTACAGGATAAAGAGGGCGTCTGCGGTTATGCGTTCTCTGCACAGAGCGGCTACTGGAAATGGACTTGACTCGTATAGCGTGGAGACTGAAGTAGGGAGGACGAGGAGCGCAGGATTAGTAACGGGAGGACTTTTTGGACCGGGTCCCCCTCAGGGGGGGGCGAATAAAGTTGATGAATCTTGTGTCACTGCCAAGCAATTGATTTGTGCGTTCAAGCAATTTATAGGAGCGGGGAAAAGAAAAGGTTTTATTGTTGTTATACACCCTCTTTATTTTTTTCTTGTAGCATTTTTACAGTTTTCCCCTTTTATGAGTCTGGAGTACTCTTCTGTGACTTACTTTCTTTCTTTTTTTCAGATTGAAACTCAAGACGCATGGGCCTCGTTTTTTCCCCTTCATTGTTCAGAGTTTGTGGATTATAATACTGTTATTGTCAAGTTACAGTACTATTATCGCATAGAAAAAAGAAAAAAGATTTCAATTTTTATTTGTATTTTCTTTTTATCAAGCCGGACAGTAATAGCAGGTAGAAATATGGGTACCTTTTAACGCACTCATATAACCAAGCAATATCAGACTGGACTGCACTTTATAAAGATAATCTATTTCGTAGTACTGGCCTTGTTTTCATCGTGGCTTGGATAGTGATTTTTAGCTCAAGTGCAACGACGGTGGTTCCCAAAGTGGGTGTCGTAGCACCCTGGCGTGTCGTGGGAACTGTCCAGGGGTGCCGCCACAATCTGCTCATTTCGCCTTCTAATTCTACATGATCCATTGTACCACACGGCTTCTAAAAACGTTATTTAAATGCATGTCGAAACTCAGTTTGTAAGCTGAATAAACACATACTGTTCCTAATTTAAAAATGGTATTTCACATTTAATAGGCTATACTTGCCACTGAATGCAAAGAGTTTCTCAACTTTCAACCAAGTGTTTCCCACTCGAGTCTCGAGTCTAATATTACCCCCTACAGTATGAATGAGGACTACGATTAGCTCCGTGATCCTAGCTCTCTACACAGTATCAGCTGCTAGTTTGGCCGCCCAGGAAGAGCTAGTTTGGCCGCCCAGGAAGGACTCGCAGAGTTATCTCACACTAGTCTCTCGTTGCCAGACCTGTCTCCACACTGCGTCTTAGCGCTGTGCCAGCAGCACACAGGAAACTGAGTTTGGACAGCTTTTGTCTTCTGGAGACAAATGTCCCGGAATGTCAACGGACAGAGAGAGAGAGAGAGAGAGTGCATGCATGCAAGTTCCACAATCTCTCTCTGCTCTCTCAGAAGCACAAGTTAATATTTTTTAAATATCATCATAGCCTATGCCTGTGTGTTTTTAACTCTGCTAAATGATTTTAATTCTATCTACTGTATTACTTATTGTCATTGAAAATTCTTATTTGCTCATAAGGACAAGTTGTCAATTAGTTCAATGGAATTGTATTCTGAAAGTGGTGTGACTCATTTATAATTTTTAAGTACATTCTATAAGTCAAATAGTTTAATATTTGACATGTTGCAAAACATGCATTTTATTTACATTTTTAAGTTTGAGTGCCGTGGAGGAAAACTATTTTCAGGGGTGCCTTGGTCAAAAAAGGTTTTGGAACCACTGGCCTACCTGATGTAACAAAAAATGTAACAATTGTACAGCACTCAAATGTTGGATGGTTTCAGTGTGTGAACTAGGTGATTTTCCTAACCCTGACGCTTCAAAATCAGATGCACATCAGTTGCAAACTGGGGGACAATGAAAACACTGCCGTTAAAGAACAGGGAGCTCCAAAGCAGGGTCGGGATCAATTCACATTCAAAACTGAATTTGCTGTTATATTGCTGATGATAGAATCTCCATTTTCATTTACTTTTCATTAGGTCGGAGGGTACAACCTTGTCACGCTGAATGTTTTCAATGTTTGAATTTGAGAGAGAGAATCCACTTCCTGAATGATGTGAATTGATCCCAACCCTGCTACAAACTGTAGCTAAACAGACCACTAAGTAAAGGCCAGCTAGGTGCATTCTAATCTCTGTGTGCCATTAGATGTCATGGATAGATGGTACCATAGGTGAGAGGAGGGATGATTTGTATGTGCATTAATGAAAACAAGGTATTTCTTGTTGCAGCGTTGTCATCTTTGTACACGCGTGTCGACGTGTCATTCTTATGTGTGTTCAGATTGGCCGCCTAGAGCAAAGTAGAAGTGACATGATGATTGCATGCAGTCAAGAGAAGGAGGCGAACTGAGCGAGAGGGACGCAGTTTTGCAGTAGGCGGAAGAGGCGCTCACTGACATTGAAAATGTGTGGGCTAGAGCAAGGAATTCGGCTGCAGAAATGAAGCGAACGTGGGCGCACTCTTTCCAAAACATACAAAATAGACCGCTATTAATTAATGCCCGGTAGCCTATACGATTATCTTGAGGAGGTTACGATTAGAAGTCGTCCAGTTTGTGCAAATGTCGACTATGCTACTGTTGAGACCAAACATAATTCCATATCTTCACAGCGGTTTCAAGTCAAGTAGTGAAACTTGGAGTACAGCGAGACAGAGTTTTTCTCTGTCTGACTCTGAACGCGGCATTACAGTGGCCTCAGTTGAGTTTATGTATTTTCTTTTTTTGTGCAACGCATGTCCTCTTTGTTTATATAACCACAAACAAACTTGAAATCTCAGCAGCATTAAATGACTGCAGTTGAGTGGTGGTTACATTTTATAATGCGAAAGGTGATGCTTCATGCTTGCGACAAGTTACTTTTGTTCTTTAAGGTTCACCTTGTTTCCTCTAACCGGTACATATCGGCTTGAAAGCATTTCATAACTTGACAATAAAACTGATTAGGAAAAGATGAGGTCATGAGAACTCGACAACACGCAGGTCTTTGTACCTGGAAAGCATGGACACGCCTTTAAAAATCTGTTGTGCTAACATTGTTTTATTCAGCCCACTCAGAGAGAGACCGTAGTGGTGATGCCTTGGGTCTGTAATGATGTCTTCTGTCTCAAGTTACTATATATTATGAGTTTAAAAAAAAAGGTTTTTATATTTACCCTTTTGGATTGATAATGGATGTTTTCATTGGTAATACCACCTGTTGACACCGATTAATGCAATGTTGGGATTTGACTAAGGGCCTAGATAACAGGCTTGTTAAACAAGAGGGAACATTAACTAGCATGGCCAGGATAACAGATAAATCTACAGAATCAGTATTAAGAAATATCACAATTTGTCTGTCTTAACAAATTGTCATCAATCAAATTTAAGATTTCTTGTAATTTAAATTTTTTTGATAATCACTCTGATTTTATTTCAGATTTCCTTCTACAAGAGAGTTCTCGTCTGATACTGTTTTCCGACAGGGAAGCGTGGTTCTTGCAGTTGTAACGCAAGATGTGGTTGGTTACCTCACATAGCGATTGATGGCTAAACTATAACATACAGTACACCAGAAAAAAAGGCTATCTACTGTTGTACATAACAGGGTAAACAATTAGAAAATATACACGAGTATATCTGATTTATGTAAGCCATTTATCATATGTCTTTGTTTCGGTGAATTTCTTTTTGTGCGTTTTGGAAATCAGGATAAAGCAGAAATGGTTATTTATAGGAATATCCACTTCAGTTGCTTGTCACTTCTTTGATTTGCATTTTAAAATGAGTGTTCTGTCACAATGGGGGCCCCATCCCCCCATTACTGTACTTCTTACACATTCAATAGATATGTATATTTTGTTTTGCACAGTAATAAAGCAAACAAATTACATTAATATATGGAATATTCATGTTACTGTACTCATGATTTGAATAGATGTAACCTAGTTTTTTTTATCATACCAAATTGTATTGAACTGTATGTAATAATGACTTTCTTTTTCCATAAATGCTAAATGAAAGATGCAACCACTTAGTTTGTGAAGTATTTCTATTCTTCCAGGGGAGGGGTTACTTAAAGGTGCTATAGATACCATATTTATGTAGAGTAATATATATATATTCTAAATAATGCAACCACAGAGCCTTTAGAAAGGTTCAGAATAAAAGTATTGCTGATTATTGTTGTTTGCATGTCCCATTCCCCATGTGGAATGCACCTGATTGGTGGCTGAATGTTATCTATAGCACCTTTTAAATATTTCACAATTAACCTCTCCCCATTTTATTGTTATTTCCTCACTCCTTACAATTCAAGTTAAAAACCTGCATTGCACCTTGTACTAATGTAATGTTTTTCAAAGATTGGCTTTCCATTTGGATAACTTTTTCTTTCAAATTTAGGATTCCTGAATAATGTGACCAGTACATGAATGGGTCAATGCTGTCGCTCGTCATAAATCGATCTATATTAATTCATGTTGTTTCTTTTTCAAATGTAGCCAAGAGTAAAGACCCTAACCCTATCAAAACAGCAGTCAAAGTGTATATTTTCAGCACTACGTTTGTTTACCAATGATTTTAAGTAGGGATGCTCGATATTGGCTTTTTTACCGATACCGATATTGTCCAACTCTTAATTTCCGATACCGATATATGCAGGGCCCCCCCCACCCCAAAATGGAATAATTTCAGGTAATTAACATTACATATATCTTGTTGTGGAATTAACACAACATTATCCATACTTTTGACAATAAATAAAATCAGAATTTGTTCTTACTTGCTTGCCTGGGTAAATAAAGGTTATAGAAATGAATATTCCATTTTGAAAACCGATACCGATATTTTCCGATATCACATTTTAATGCCGATATCGGCCGATAATATCGGACATCCCTAATTTTAAGTTTTATTAGCGAAATATGAGTATGAATATGAATTCTCTGTGCATTGCATCTGAAAAAGGCAAGTATTCACACAAGGAAATTACTAAATCCAGATTGAACTCTGCCATTGGAAAGAGGAGATTTGTCCCGATCCATAGATGACTTGGCCATAATAAGGTCATTTATAGGCCCGATATTCTATATTCAAATTGCATGTGTCCGGATGGCAAGATTCAGTACTGTATCTACAAAAAAAACTGTAAATCATCTCCCCTTTATTCTTTTGCTTAGATCTTTTGTACACTTGATCTCAAGAAGGTGCTGAATGAGCTCAGTGAATTAGTTTATTTCGTGGTCAATGTTAGCATGTTGTTACCGGTATTCACTGTCAAAGATGAAAAGAAAAAATATAATTGAATATAAAATATTTCTGACAATGGGAATACATTCCCTGAGGTCCATAGATGTCCCAAGATAGAACATGCAAATGGACCTTGTAGAAGTGGAGCAATCTTCCATTTACTTGGGTATGTACTTTTAGGCAGGTTTTCTGAAAATATGGCTAGAGCTCATTCCCCGCCAACAACGAGTTTACTCGTTATTTGATCGTTTTTCCTTCCCCCCCCCCCCCCCCCCCCCCCGATATTTTCATTCATTATTCATCCGGGGACCTCTGTGTTACCATAGGGCAGTGCTTCTCAAACTTTTTCTGTCAGGCCCCCCTTTGGCGGACCAAAATATTTTGGGCCCCCCTCGCCCCAACAAAATAGTCATGAAATGGGCCATGTTTAAATTTATTGAAATAACACCAATATCGTGACCTTTCAAATTGGCCCTATATTTTGTTTTCAGAGCTGTCATGGATGAAAAGCCAGCTTCACACCGATACTGTATGTGGTGCTGAATGGTATCAACACCTTAACTGCTGCATCATGAGATATTTGGTGGGCCATGAGATGAGATACTTGGTACTCAGCACCACACTCTGAAACTAGCTCTCTAGGTGGTATCAGATGAGATTTCAAAGAGTTCTTCCAAGAGTTTGGATGGAGATGTGTCAGGAAGCTTTGTCTCAATGTTGTCTGTAAAGGTTTTTTTTATCCAGAGTAACTTGGTGATCCTTTTCTGTGTTTTATTAAATAATGATTTTCAGATTTTGAGAAATGGTATTTTCATGGAGAACAGTGCAGCTGCAACAGATAGCACTTTAGTGATAATTTTCTGTAATCCAATTTCAAGGCCCCCCCTGTCATGCCTCTGCGCCCCCCCTGGGGGGCGCGCCCCCCACTTTGAGAAACACTGCCATAGGGAATGAGTCTCAGATCGCCAAAGTACAATACCGGCCGCATCCAGCTAGGTGGCGGTATCGAGCACCCTTTGAAACCTTGTATCTTGGCCTGTGCAACGGTCAAATGTCACCGGGCTCTTTGTTGGGCGAATGGAGCGGTTATAACAATCGGATTGAGAAGCGTCGAATGCTCCCGATGCATGATGTGTGGTGGATTATGTTGGCGACACGATCGACACCAATACTGGGACTCGCAATCCGATAATTGGAATATTCTTTTTGGGGTACATCCTAGTGAAGGTAAGGGCTATATGATATCAATCCTGCGTTGATCCAACCATGTCTTCACCCTGATCGCAACATGTGTGTGTAACGTTACTCCACAACTTATGCCGTTGGTGACGATCAAAGCATTAAACCCCCCCCTTTCATGCATTCATGATGAAACATAATACCTATGATATAGCTTTGATTTGGGAATAATAGCGTGTACAGGCAAGAAACGGCAACGTTTATAGTAGAATTGACGTATAAGGCTATTACTCAGCCTTTCCGGGAATTACCCCAGACCACGCTATAACATACTTATATTCACCACGGTATAACACGGGAACGTATGTGTAACGGGGAAGCCCGTGGGTATGTCCACAGTCACGGAAACAGGTGTGTTGACGAGTGACTGTGGCAGTGCGGGCTGGTAAGTTAAACTCACTTCCTCATAACAGGGTTAACAGACGCATAGGTAAGGTAGTTAGGAGTGAATTCACTTCTTAGTGCAGCGGCCTGTGTCGTCGGACGCGGGAGCTCCCCTGTTCGACTCCCCCTCGGGACATCAGCATTTAACATTAATGCAGAGTAACCCAATACGATCCGTCACAGTGGTGCCCAGTGACCCGGATGTCCTGAGGGGCGTGAGTTTAGGGAGGTGAGTGTAACGGGGAAGCCCGTGGGTATGTCCACAGTCACGGAAACAGGTGTGTTGACGAGTGACTGTGGCAGTGCGGGCTGGTAAGTTAAACTCACTTCCTCATAACAGGGTTAACAGACGCATAGGTACGGTAGTTAGGAGTGAATTCACTTCTTAGTGCAGAGGCCTGTGTCATCGGACGCGGGAGCCCCCTGTTCGACTCCCCCTCGGGACATAAGCATTTAACATCAAACACAACGCAGACCCAGTATGATCCGTCACATATGGATGGAAAATTGTATTCTTTTTCACATATTGAACGATAGATAGGTGATGTCAAATGGGCCATAGTATTGTATCCATAGCTATAATATATAATATAGTTGTGGGGTTGTAGTTGTGGGGCGGCTTTGGCTCAGGGGTAGAACGGGTCGTCCAATGATCGAATGGTTGGTGGTTCGAATCCCGCTCAAGCCCATGTCCATCCCATCGCCGTTGTGTCCTTGGGCAAGACACTTAACCTACTTGCCTCGTATGAATGTGTATGCATGTGAATGAATGTTGGTGGTGGTGGTCGGAGGGGCCGTAGGCGATGATTATTCGCCACGCTTCCGTGAGTCTGCCTCAGGGCAGCTCTGGCTGCAATTGTAGCTTACCAAGTTTCAAGTTTCAAGTTTCTGTGTGTATGAACGAATAATGGACTCTGTGAAGCGCTCTGGGTGTCATGAAGAGCGCTATATAAATCCAAGCCATTATTATAGTTATAGCTCTGCTCTACAAACAAGGTGACGCACTCCTATCTTTTAAAGCGTGGCAGTGCTAGAACAGGGCCCCGTCTAATCCCCGGCGGTCAACGAGTTAAGAGGTTAAAAAAGGCCCAATCAGTGATCCAAACGTAGACAAATGAATTGCCCCACCACCACAAATAAGAAATAGAAATGAAGATGTGCTGTCATTCTCTAGTTGACTGACTGAGCTCTTGATACAAGGACTAACACTAGACAACATGCTGTCATTCTCTAGTTGACTGACTGAGCTCTTGATACAAGGACTAACACTAGACAACATGCTGTCATTCTCTAGTTGACTGACTGAGCTCTTGATACAAGGACTAACACTAGACAACATGCTGTCATTCTCTAGTTGACTGACTGAGCTCTTGATACAAGGACTAATACTAGACAACATGCTGTCATTCTCTAGTTGATTGACTGAGCTCTTGATACAAGGACTAACACTAGACAACATGCTGTCACTCTCTAGTTGACTGACTGAGCTCTTGATACAAGGACTAACACTAGACAACATGCTGTCATTCTCTAGTTGACTGACTGAGCTCTTGATACAAGGACTAACACTAGACAACATGCTGTCACTCTCTAGTTGATTGACTGAGCTCTTGATACAAGGACTAACACTAGACAACATGCTGTCATTCTCTAGTTGACTGACTGAGCTCTTGATACAAGGACTAACACTAGACAACATGCTGTCATTCTCTAGTTGACTGACTGAGCTCTTGATACAAGGACTAACACTAGACAACATGCTGTCATTCTCTAGTTGACTGACTGAGCTCTTGATACAAGGACTAACACTAGACAACATGCTGTCACTCTCTAGTTGACTGACTGAGCTCTTGATACAAGGACTAACACTAGACAACATGCTGTCATTCTCTAGTTGACTGACTGAGCTCTTGATACAAGGACTAACACTAGACAACATGCTGTCACTCTCTAGTTGATTGACTGAGCTCTTGATACAAGGACTAACACTAGACAACATGCTGTCACTCTCTAGTTGACTGACTGAGCTCTTGATACAAGGACTAACACTAGACAACATGCTGTCATTCTCTAGTTGACTGACTGAGCTCTTGATACAAGGACTAACACTAGACAACATGCTGTCATTCTCTAGTTGACTGACTGAGCTCTTGATACAAGGACTAACACTAGACAACATGCTGTCACTCTCTAGTTGACTGACTGAGCTCTTGATACAAGGACTAATACTACACAACCGGTAAATATGTATTTATTGTTGTTGTATTTTGTGGCTGTTTATGCTGGTAATATTTGTAAACACGAGTAAAACTAATCTACAATTTATTATAATTTGTGACGTGTTAAGAAAGTTTAAAAAAGCTTATTTCCCTTCTACAGATCAAACTCTTCAAATTGAATATACCTTTAATATCTCAAAACATACTGTATATATACTGTACAGGCACTCAGGAGTCCACTAAAAGTCACTGCCACAATCCGTCTGAATAGGTTTTATTCATCTTGTCAGTTGCATTTGCTGGAGATCAGATACCGTTAGTTACCTTGTTTTACTGTATGCCTGGAGACCTGCCCAGGAGAACACAGGAACACATGCGTATCGTCATAGGATTCCGTATCGGGAAAACAATGTCTGCTGTGGTATATGGAGAACTCTGGTTTTATATTTTGACTTAAGCCAGTGTTTCTCAACCCCTTTTAATGTTGTAAAAGATAATTTATTTATTTATTCGTAAAAGAACAAGAAAATTCCAAGGCACCTAATAATTTAGCTTGTAAATATCGTAGAAAACGTAGAATGATCATACATGAATTATTAACTTTAATTGGAGAAAGTATTATTATAGGCTGATTTCATTATATTGTAATGAATAAAATTGTATTGTGTGTCTTGACAATTGTCTACATTTGAGAAAAATGTCAAGACACACCAGTTGAGAACCAGTGACGTAAGCAACAACACTGAGAATAATATAAAACCTCAATAAATAATAATTTATCAATTTGAAACAGAGTAAGGTGTAACCATATCCATAAAAGTGATAAAAAAAACCGCTTGTAGAAAAAAATAAATGGGGGGGAGGGGGGTATATATTGCAATCCGTATTTCCAAAGTCACTTTCTTATACTCTCCGAATCACTTCCTCTTCTCTCTCTCATCATCTCGTTCACTTCCCCTTGACGCTCAGGGCGGCGCTGCTCTTGGCCTTGCCCACTGTGAACCTCACGGTCCCGCTCATGTCGGCGCTGGTGTCCCTCAGGGTGAGTTTGTGGACCATCCCGTTGTTCTCCAGGCGGACCAAGGGGCCGTGCTGGAGGGTCTCCCCGTTCAGAGTCCACGCGGCGGCCTTGCCGATGTCCATCGACACCTCACACTGGAAACACGCCTGTTCCGACTCCGTCACTTCCACGTCCTCCAACTCTCTGACCATCAGGAGGGCCTGGGCTGCGGTCGCAAAGGTGAGAGAGAGAGAGAGAGAGAGACAGAGAGGGAGAGAGAGAGAGAGAGGTAAGACTACTTAATTTGATTTTTCTACTCAAGAGACCCATGTTCACAGCTAGGTTATTATAGTTAACTAAAACTAGGTGTGGAAAAAACATATATATATCTTTTTTTAGTTTACTGATTGTTCTGAAGGGCCAGATTAACACTGAGAATCTACGTTTTATTGTTTTATATAACTTGTATATTATTTATATATATAAGCTATATCCCTTTAAGCCTCCGTTTGAATCATAGCATTATTCGCTTTCCTCATTGGATAATGCCCTTGACGTTGGTGGCGCCAAGAATCGCGCCCCTCAGACAAGTTCAAAGACGAGTCTGGACAAGTTGAGACATGCCTGGGGCCAGCGCATTGATTCCAGACAAGAGCTTCGGCTGCGCACTAGAAAGCCCTCTAAGTATATATATTGTGGAAGGCGCAAACAGTAGTTCGTTCGTCCGAAGTAATGCAACAGCAGTAGTTGAACCTAACGTATTGTGCAGTTCGTCATTACAGTTAACGCAGTAACGTTAACCCAGTTCGTCTAGTAGCAGAGTCAAGTTCGACCTAACTTAACGTGAAGTAAAGAGTCGTCATTTAGTGTGAATCGTATTACAGCAGTTCGTTCGGTGTGCAGCATTAACAAGCAGTTCGTTCGTTTAGTAACTAGCGTGAACCTTAGCAAGTGTGTGTGGACTTAAAGTAATTAGTGCCAGAACACGAGGTGGACCTAGCAGCAGAACTATTGGACATGTGAGCATTGGAACCTACCGCAGCGATATTGTAGAACCATTATTGGTGGATTATAGTGATTTGTGGAAACGTCGTATCGTGGAGAAGAGCATCGTTAATACCATTGTCGTTTGGATTTAACTACCCTGAAGATTCTACATCGGGCTAGCTTCGGGGACGAAGCTGGCTGGCTATCATCATTGCTATCGGGCATTGGATTACAGCTATTACCTTGCTACCGTGCACTTGGATTATAAAGACCGGATCCGTATGAGAACCCCTTTCTTCAAGTGACCAGCCTGAGTATCCGTATATTCTTCATTCCTCTGGAGCTTACAACTCTGTGGGAGGATATCACCAGTCTCCAGCTATACCCTCGTTTGCCCACTATATTGCCATCTCACGCCATGCGGCGTCCGGTCTAGTATACTTATCCTAGGAATTATTCATTCCCACTGACTTTGCTACTCTCTGACTTTCTAATATCATTCGCCATAAAAGAGCGACCCAGTAATTATCAGTTGTATCTTCTGCATAATAATAAAATACTGTAAATGATATCTCTTTGTCACTGTGCCGTCTATTTGAGTGTCTGCCATAATAACTGTACTGTCTGGCAAGTAATAATAATAATAATATGTAGTAGTGGTTTAATCTATCACAATCTTTAATACAGTCAGGGTTTTGTAACCCCTCAGTTACACTGATATTTAAATAGAAGCTAGACTATAAAAAACTATTATAATAACTTGTGTACTAAAATAAAAATACAGAACATTTCTTTAGTTTCAGTCTGTCAAATATGTCAACACAGCAAACATGAGGAAGCACTGTCAGTCAATTGCCTTCACAAAGTGATGTGTTTGTATGACACAATACCTATTCTGAACTTCTCAAGTCTAGCCCTTGACAAATACCCCCCATATTGTAATAAACCAAACAAACAAACATTCTAAAACACATAAACTAATAAAAACTATACAAAATCAGTTAAAGTTGCACTGGGCAGCTTTGGGAGAGAAATTTGTAACTTGAAATAAAAATATTTATTATAAAATATTTTTTTTACAACTGAATAAACAAAACATCTGAAAGGGTTTACGTTTGGTTCTTGGTGCCTCAAAATTATTTAGTTTTGATTTATGAAGACAAAAGATACAATAATTCTAAGGATTACATGTATAGTAAATATATTTGTAAACTAATTGAAGCTTATGCAAATGTGTACAAACAACCCCCCTCCCCTGAAACTGCATAGTGCACCTTTAAACTAAACTGAAACTTGCAAACCCACTCTGGAATCTGACTCGCAACTAAACTGAATTGGAAACGAATGAGGCACACGGTATTCCAAATACTAAGTTTACATCCTGGCCAAGGTCGTAGACAGGATATGACGTTGTTTTATGCATTGTCACATCACAATCAGAATCCCCAGAAGACTATTATTGCAACTATAAACAGCAGAAATGGAACGTAACAGGATGAGGTGTTTACACGCCTTATCATTTTTATTTTCCTAGGTACATACATACTGTACATAGCCCTGGCCCCTACACATCAGGGTTGGCAGGTACAGCTGCCCTTCAGCGTAGTTATTATGCCCATGTTCTGCCCATATCTAGTAATGGTGCATTCCATTGATGTCAGAAGTAGGAAAAATCCAACCTCCTACTAAGACAAATGCAATACGGAGAACTCCTGCCTGTGCAACATGGAGAGAAGATAAGATATTCCTTTATTGATCCCCTTGGGGAAATTCAGGCATCATAGCAGCAGGGGGAGGGGAGAGGGGAGGTACAGGTAGTAGAAGACATGGTACAGGTCAGAATTATAGTACAGTGGACAAGTAAAAATAAAAATAGAATAAAAAGGCAGTGTAAACAATATAACAATATAATTAACTCTGGACATGCGCATAATGAGCAACAAGGTGCGAGATGAGGGTATGTATGCCCTCTCAGTTATATTTGCCCTACAATAATAGTCACAATATATAATCTAATAATCCAATAATCTAAATTGAATCTAATATATAATTTAAAAAAATTACGAAATGCTAAATATATGCAATATATAATCTAATAATCCAATAATCTAAATCTAGTCTAATATATAATCTTAAAATGCTAAATATATGCTCTGATGAAGTATACAGTATACACATAAGGTGTGGTATGCATAAGGTAAGTATATATTGTCCATTTAGGTGGGAGTCAGAATAGAATAAAATAGAAATACTTGAATCATCCCAAGGGATAGGTTCCTAGTAGTAGTAGTAGGAACTACACATTCTATTTATGACTATTTACATAATGATCTGTATGGTATGTATCTATGGTCTGTAATTCTGAGCCGGATATTGGAATGCACCGAGGTCGTCAATTCCGAGCTCCCAGCTGGGAACTTCCAACCTCCGATTTTGAATAGAATGCGGTAAAAATTATAGGAAGTTAAAAACTTGTCGATCGACCCCGTCACCCCCAGCCCCCCCCCCCAGGAACGTACCCTCCACCAACAGCTTGGCCTTGGACGTGTGCTCCCCGACCCGGATGCTGTAGGTGCCCTCGTCGCTCACCGCCACTTCCTGGATCACCAGCTTGTGGCAGCAGCCGTCGGAGGTGATCTCCAGGCGCTCCGAGGAGGACAGCTCCTCCCGGCCCTTGTACCAGGTGGCGTGGGAGCGCGCCGTGGACACGGTGCACTCCAGGATCAGGCGGTGCTTCTCCAGCGCGGTGCGGTCGCGAAGCGGCTTCACGATGGAGACGGGGAGTTCTGGGGTGACGAGAAGAGAGAGTGTCGCTTTTTTAAATCTATCTGTCTGTCTGTCAGTCTATCAGTCTGTCTGTCAGTCTTTCAGTCTATCAGTCTATCAGTCAGGCGGAGAGTTTGATTAGCATTTGTCTGCTGCCCATCTGTGCCATATAGGGGCGACAGTGGCTCGGGAGGTAGAGCAGTCGTCTGGGATAATCTGGAGGTTCCCGGTTCGATTCCCGCACCTCCCGGCCAGTGTGTCGAAATGACACTTGAACCCTAATTGGTCCCGTTGGCACATTGCATGGTTGCCTCCACCGTCGGTGTGTGAATGTGTGAGTGAATGGGTAAAATGTGAGGAACAAATTGAAAAGCGATTTGGATAAATGCGCTATATAAATGCACCATTTACCATTTACCATATTGGGGTTCCTCAACGCCCACCCCTTCTCTGGTTCTAGAAGTATTGATGTACACACTAATCAATATATTGAGAGTGATCTGTGATGCGATGTGATGTCTGTTGTCGTCATGCTTTGTTTGTGAGTTGTCCTGTTTTATTGTACCCTGTGTATCCGTCCTGCTGTGAAGCCTGTAAGAATGTCTCTGTGCTGTTGTCAAGGTCCTGTACATTCTTAGTCATACTAGCCCAATCAAGTGTTTGTGATCCTAATTCTGGTGAACTCATTCTGCGCCAATCACGGAAAAAGTCGGGTTAACTCGCCAATCATTCAGCGCCAATCACTGAGCAGTATTTGGAATGGCGATCAGATAATTGGATTATTTCTTTTGCATTACATCAGATACCAGGTAAGGACTCTATATATAAAATCTTGTGTTGATCTGATATTTCTTTCTACCCCGATCGTGGCTGTCTGTGTGTGTGTATGTGTGGCTGTGTGCCGTTGGGTGCAGGAGGGGACTGGGGGAGCCTCGCGCTACGAGGGCCATTTCATTCTTGCATGAGGAAGGATAATAAATAATGATAATCTAGTGTTGATTTCAGGAAGATAATCAGGCGAAAAATTACAACGTGTTTAGTGTATTCCACTAAAGGGCTATTATCGCGTCTTTTCCTGGGATTACTAAGAATCGCCAAAACCATATTCATATTCAAAATGGTATAAAACAGAAATGTACGGATGAAAAAACAATCCGTTTTGTGCATGTTGACTGGAAGCAACTCACTGACACCCCATAGCTATAATATAAGATATATTTTAAGCACTCGCAAATCTCGCAGTCCCCCCATTGATTAAAGCGATGGCGTAATAGCGCCCCCTCTGGCGCATTAAGTGATGGCGCAGAATGAGTTAAGAGTAGACAACAACAAATCTTGCCTTTGGCGGGGGCGGCTAGGTGGTGTAGTGGGCAAGGCACTCGCCACCAGTGTGGAGACGCTAGGATTCGCGTGTTCGAATCCAGCTCTCCACATTGTTTTCAGTTTAGCTGGTCGTCCGCAGTAATACACATTGGCCGTATTACGGGGAGGGAAACTGAAGGGTGGGGATCGGGCGTTGTGAACAAGCGACAAGTCGGTTGGTGCGCCTGCGCAGTAGAATCAGGAAGTGTCGGGGGCAGCGTGAGCCTCCCACGCGTTACTCCTCGACACTGAGAGATCGAGCTGCGCAGGTGAAAAGATGCGACTGCTGTTACCTCAAGTACCGGAGGGGACTTGTGCTATGTATGACTTAGTCCACATTGCAGCCGGCTTGTGGGAGGCAAGAAACAGCGTTCGTGACAGGGGAGGGTTGAATTGGATGATACGAAATTGGGATGGGAGAAAAATATAGAAAAATGGGAGAAAAAGTGGATAAAAAAAAAAAAATCTTGCCTTTGGCCTTTTGGAAAACCCAACCCAGAGCAGGTTAGCAACAAGTAATATACCTCACACATTGTTTCTCTTAGTAGCTCTGACCCACTTTTGATGTAGCAGACAAAGAGGAGAGATATCCTCTATAGGGAAACAGACCATTACCTTCAACTTCCAGGTAGGCGGTGGATTCAACCTCTTTGGCGACAAAGCGGATGTCCCCAGAGTCCTCGGCTTTGACGTTGCACATCAACAGGAAGTGCTTGATCCCTGGAGAGAGGAAACAATGTTATAGAATTATAATTTGACTGCAGTTACATTTTATGTTTTACATATATAATACTTTTTTTCCCTGTCCATATCTGGTGTACATATTTATTTTTTATGTTTTCTCAGAATCCTATCTTGGAATCCTAGGCCTCCACATCCTTCGGTGGCCATTGTAACATCATCAAAATGTATCTCAAAAATCTAATCACACAGGTGAGATGGTGCAAGAATGAATCAATCAACCGATCGACCGATCGTTCAGCCCAGTCAACCCTGTCCTGTACCTTCGGTGCGGATCTTGATGGTGCTGGTGGGCCGTATCTTGTGTCCGTCCTTGTACCAGTCCGCGGCCACGTTCTCCAAGGACACCTCACACATGAAGACGGCGTTCTGGTCCTCCTTGACGAGGAGGTCCTCCAAGTGATGGATGATCTCCAGTTTATGCGCTGTGGGCGAGTAACAGCAGATCAGAGATGTTAGGTATGGATCAGATGTTGGGTATGGATCAGATGTTAGGTATGGATCAGATGTTAGGAATGGATCAGATGTTAGGAATGGATCAGATGTTAGGAATGGATCAGATGTTAGGTATGGATCAGATGTTAGGTATGGATCAGAGATGTTAGGAATGGATCAGATGTTAAAGTATGGATCAGATGTTAAAGTATGGATCAGATGTTAGGTATGGATCAGAGATGTTAGGCTCAACAGAAGCCAAGTGATTTGACAGATACGTTTTCCCCCTAAAAAGTGGGATCAAAGTTAAGATAAGTCTGCGGAGCATCACTAAGGTGTCCTGTCTCCTGTCGGACAAACACAGCCCTACCTATTCAAGAAAAGACAGGGAGGTATGTCAAAAATACATTTATAGACTTAAAATTACAAGTGTCTATCATCAGGTGTGTACATCTTACATGTCTTGTCTTCCTACCATTTCTGCCACCCCTCCCGTATCAGAAGCCGTTATATAACACCACTTCCCTCCTGTAGCCTCTAGGTGGCGGTATCACTCAGTACAGGCACTAAGTCTGGCCGCATGCTTGCTGTTCCACAACAGGCCGTCCAGCATGCAACACAGAACTGTTGAAATCAAAAGGTCATTCAAACGTGTTTAAATGATAGTACATGTATCATTACCATAGATTCACTGATTCACTAACAGATTCACTGAGAACGTGGGGATGCTTACCATAGACCTCCAGTGTACAGGAAGTAGTGATTTCTCCTGTGTCACATGTATAGGTGCCTGAGTCGGCCAGGCTGCACTGCATGACCTGACAGAAGCGCTTCCTCCCCATGGAGTAGATCCTGTAGTCCTTCCCTGGCTTCAGCTCCACCGTGTCCTGATTCACACACAAGTCAGAGGCCTTGGTTGCATTTTCACACTTTGGAGATTTTTGTGTGGTGTTAGGGTCCGAACTGACCCGTTTCAAGAATCTAAAATGCAATAATTGCCATCTCGTTTATTTATTTTTTTCGGAACAAGGCTTTGAGTATGTGCTCATGGCGGCTATTTAAACACAAAAACACTCATGTTTACAATTTTAGCAAATTCTGAATCTCTTCTAGAAATGTTTTTACATCTGTGGTGTTCGGCTCCAAACGGACCCGGTATAGAAAAATGGCTATAGACATCAGTTGGCTTCATAGAAATGCTACGGCTAGCTCTGTGGATCACATGTCATTCAAGGTTCATATTTGACTAGACACTTCACCCCCCCCCCCCCCCCCCCCTCTCCATGGGATTAAGAGCAGGAGCGAGAGAGGGAGGTGGAGAGGAGGAACAGAGTGATAGGGAGAGGAGGAACAGAGTGATAGGGAGAGGAGGAACAGAGTGATAGGGAGGTGGAGAGGGAAAGGGAACAGAGCGATAGGTAGAGGGAGAGGAGGAACAGAGTGATAGGGAGGTGGAGAGGAGGAACAGAGTGATAGGGAGAGGAGGAACAGAGTGATAGGGAGGTGGAGAGGAGGAACAGAGTGATAGGGAGAGGAGGAACAGAGTGATAGGGAGGTGGAGAGGGAAAGGGAACGGAGCAAGAGGGAGAGGAGGAACAGAGTGATAGGGAGGTGGAGAGGGAAAGGGAACAGAGTGATAGGGAGGTGGAGAAGGAGAGGAGGTGGAGAGGGAGAGGAGGAACAGAGTGATAGGGAGGTGGAGAGGGAGAGGAGGAACAGAGCGATGGGGAGAGGGAGAGGAGGAACAGAGTGATAGGGAGGTGGAGAGGGAAAGGGAACAGAGTGATAGGGAGGTGGAGAGGGAGAGGAGGAACAGAGCGATGGGGAGAGGAGGGACAGAGGTGGAGAGGTAGAGGAGGAACAGAGTGATAGGGAGGTGGAGAGGAGTGGTGTTCGGCTCCAAACGGACCCGGTATAGAAAAATGGCTATAGACATCAGTTGGCTTCATAGAAATGCTACGGCTAGCTCTGTGGATCACATGTCATTCAAGGTTCATATTTGACTAGACACTTCACCCCCCCCCCCCCCTCTCCATGGGATTAAGAGCAGGAGCGAGAGAGGGAGGTGGAGAGGAGGAACAGAGTGATAGGGAGAGGAGGAACAGAGTGATAGGGAGGTGGAGAGGGAAAGGGAACAGAGCGATAGGTAGAGGGAGAGGAGGAACAGAGTGATAGGGAGGTGGAGAGGAGGAACAGAGTGATAGGGAGAGGAGGAACAGAGTGATAGGGAGGTGGAGAGGAGGAACAGAGTGATAGGGAGAGGAGGAACAGAGTGATAGGGAGGTGGAGAGGGAAAGGGAACGGAGCAAGAGGGAGAGGAGGAACAGAGTGATAGGGAGGTGGAGAGGGAAAGGGAACAGAGTGATAGGGAGGTGGAGAAGGAGAGGAGGTGGAGAGGGAGAGGAGGAACAGAGTGATAGGGAGGTGGAGAGGGAGAGGAGGAACAGAGCGATGGGGAGAGGGAGAGGAGGAACAGAGTGATAGGGAGGTGGAGAGGGAAAGGGAACAGAGTGATAGGGAGGTGGAGAGGGAGAGGAGGAACAGAGCGATGGGGAGAGGAGGGACAGAGGTGGAGAGGTAGAGGAGGAACAGAGTGATAGGGAGGTGGAGAGGAGGAACAGAGTGATAGGGAGAGGAGGAACAGAGAGGTGGAGAGGTAGAGGAGGAACAGAGTGATAGGGAGGTGGAGAGGGAGAGGAGGAACAGAGTGATAGGGAGAGGAGGAACATAGAGGTGGAGAGGAAGAGGAACAGAGTGATAGGGAGGTGGATGAGGAAGAGTGATAGGGAGGTGGATGAGGAAGCATTATAGGAAGGTGGAGAGGAGGAAGAGAGTGATAGGGAGGTGGAGAGGGAGAGGAACAGAGTGATAGGGAGAGGAGGAACAGTGTGATAGGGAGGTGGAGAGGGAGAGAAGGAAGAGAGTGATATGGAGGTGGAGAGGGAGAGGAGGAAGAGAGTGATATGGAGGTGGAGAGGAGGAAGAGAGTGATATGGAGGTGGAGAGGGAGAGGAGGGAGAGAGTGATAGGGAGGTGGAGAGGGAGAGGAACAGAGTGATAGGGAGAGGGAGAGGAGGAACAGTGTGATAGGGAGGTGGAGAGGGGGAGGAAGAAGAGAGTGATAGGGAGGTGGAGAGGGGGAGGAGGAAGAGCGATAGGGAGGTGGAGAGGGGGAGGAGGAAGAGAGTTATAGGGAGGTGGAGAGGGAGAGGAGGAAGAGAGTGATAGGGAGGTGGAGAGGGGGAGGAAGAAGACAGTGATAGGGAGGTGGAGAGGGGGAGGAAGAAGAGAGTGATAGGGAGGTGGAGAGGGAGAGGAAGAAGATAGTGATAGGGAGGTGGAGAGGGGGAGGAAGAGTGATATGGAGAGGGAGAGGAACAGAGTGATAGGGAGAGGGAGAGGAGGAAGAGAGTGATAGGGAGGTGGAGAGGGAGAGGAACAGAGTGATAGGGAGGTGGAGAGTGAGAGGAGGAAGAGAGTGATAGGGAGGTGGAGAGGGAGAGGAACAGAGTGATGGGGAGGTGGAGAGGGAGAGGAGGAAGAGAGAGATAGGGAGGTGGAGAGGGAGAGGAGGAAGAGAGCGATAGGGAGGTGGAGAGGGAGAGATGGAAGAGAGTGATAGGGAGGTGGAGAGGGAGAGGAACAGAGTGATAGGGAGGTGGAGAGGGAGAGGAGGAAGAGAGTGATAGGGAGGTGGAGAGGGAGAGGAACAGAGTGATAGGGAGGTGGATAGGGAGAGGAACAGCGTGATGGGGAGAGGGAGAGGAGGAAGAGAGATAGGGAGGCTGAGAGGGAGAGGAGGAAGAGAGTGATATGGAGGTGAAGAGGGAGAGGAGGAAGAGAGCGATAGGGAGGTGGAGAGGGAGAGGAGGAAGAGAGATAGGGAGGTGGAGAGGGCGAGGAGGAAGAGAGTGATAGGGAGGTGGAGAGGGAGAGAAGGAAGAGAGTGATAGGGAGGTGGAGTTCTTTTGTTCCTTGATTTATTTCCATAATACAGTTCTAAAACCCACAAAGCAGTTTACTCAATAAAGTGTCTTCATATATTAGCCTGTTATAGTCAGATTGCATAAATATTTCCCCTTTTTCTTCAATATGGGGAACAGCATGAGTGAATATAATCCTATTTTCGATTGAAAAAATATGTATATTGTGTCTTGGGGCCATATAGAATAATGTTTGATATGGGTACTGGTTATGATGAGCTAATAAGTTAGTAATGAAGTACAAAACAAAACTGGATAATAATCCTTATTTTTTGGGGTGGTTGGTACTGAGTTACACACCGGGTCCATTCGGACCCAGAGTTTTTGTTAACACCAATGAACCACAAACATGAAACAACAGTTCCAACGTCCTGTCCATCACCTCTGCTGTATCCATGCTGTATGCATTATGTATCATCTGTGTCCAATAGACTTATCCGGATTGTTCTTTTTGGTTTATTTAAAATATATATATTATTGTATTTTATATATACCATAATATATATATTCTTTTCTTTATTCTTCAAGGGATCCTTTTCTCCTCGTCATTGTTTTTTTTTTCTTAATCGACCTGCCTGGTTATATAAAAATAAATAAATGAATAAAACCAGCAAGATGAGTTATGATTCTTTGTGTTACCTTGCACCACTTGACCTCCACCATCTGCCTGGAGAACTCACACTCCAGCGTGACGGACAGCTCCTCCTCCACGCGCATTGGAGTCAGCTTCCTCAGGAGAGACACTGGTGTTTCTGTCAGTCACACAGTCAACAGTCTGGGTATTAGTCCATGTTAGTATACATTCACACCATCCACTTCTCCATCCATCTGTCCATACTTTCATCATCCATTCATCCACCCACCATCCATCCATCCATCCACACATCCACCAAAACAAGCCCCCCCTCCACATTACCACCACACATCCACCAAAACAAGCCCCCCCCCCCCACATTACCAACACACATCCACCAAAACAAGCTCCCCCCCACATTACCAACACACATCCACCAAAACAAGCCCCCCCCCCCCACCACCACACATCCACCAAAACAAGCCCCCCCCCACACATCCACCAAAACAAGCCCCCCCCACCACCACACATCCACCAAAACAAGCCCCCCCCCACCACCACACATCCACCAAAACAAGCCCCCCCCCACCACCACACATCCACCAAAACAAGCCCCCCCCCACCACCACACATCCACCAAAACAAGCCCCCCCCCCCACCACAACACATCCACCAAAACAAGCTCCCCCCTCCCCACCACAACACATCCACCAAAACAAGCTCCCCCCTCCCCACCACAACACATCCACCAAAACAAGCCCCCCCCACCACCACACATCCACCAAAACAAGCCCCCCCCCCACCACCACACATCCACCAAAACAAGCCCCCCCCACATTACCACCACACATCCACCAAAACAAGCCCCCCCCCCCCCACATTACCGCTGATGGTGAGCCTGGCGGTGCTGCGCGCCCCCTCGGCTGAGAACACGATGGTGCCCGTGTCCTCCAGGGTGAGGTTGGACAGGGTGAGACTGTGGGCCAGCCCGTTGCTGCTCACCCTCCACAGGTTGCTGGGTTTCACCCGGATCCCGTCCTTCTGCCACACCCCCTCCACGTCCGCGTGGGACAGCTCCACCTCGAAGGTGGCCGTCTCCCGCTCGTACGTCTCCGTGTCGGTCAGACCCTTGCGGATGGAGATCTTACGGGCTAGAGGTGGACGCGAGAGAGGAGAGGCTATGTCAATGTGGCCCACCACAATATCAGGTAGACCCACCACAAATAGTTTTTTTTTCCAAAAACTGACACAATGACATGTTAACAATGCTTCTTGTGGGGTATGTGAACATCTCTTCCCACTGCTGAATCCAACTCAAATGGATTATGGACCGTGGTGTGGTATCATTATTGTCACATGCTCAACTTTCTATAAACAACACTGGACTGCTCTTTAGCCTTTTGTAACTGGCGGCAACATGCCAGTTAGCAGAAGCACTGCCCAGTTCCTGTTCTGAGTATACCCTCTCTGGTCCAAATTAACCCTGATATCCTGTTTCATCGATAGACCACTACACTTCCGCGTTACATTGAAATCGGGGAGGAGATTGCGGGGGGACCAAATGAATCAATGTGGATGAGAGCCGTGATGTAAGTGGTTGCAGATACGGCTGTGGGGGTGATAGAGACATGATCGAATAGACGTTTATGCGCCTCAATCTCCTGAACACAGCGCGACCCATTCCTAAATCGGCAGAGAAAAAGCCCATTTTAAAGCACCTATTTCCCATGCACATGCGCAGATTGCCCATGGAGTCTGGACGACGCGAGATGACGCATGAATGAATGTGGACTGTTCCATCAGACGGGGGAGCTTCGGTGGTAATGTGAGTGGCTACAGACCGCTGCACTTAAATATAAACATTAGTCTACCTGGAGACTCAATGAGGTAATTGTAGATGTCGCCATAAGATGCGTCTGGCCATTTAGTGGGATAATTTTTTCATTATCCTGTTCGGCTGAAAGGACACTGGCCACCGAAGCTCCCCCCTCTGATAGAACAGTCCACATTCATTCGTGCGTCATCTCGCGTCGTCCAGACTCCATGGGCAATCTGCGCATGTGCATGGGGAATAGGTGCTTTAAAATTGGCTTTTTCTCTGCCAATTTAGTTCTGATCGATTAGGAATGGGTCGCGCCGTGTTCAGGAGATTGAGGCGCATAAACGTCTATTCGATCATGTCTGCATTAAATACCACTGCTACGCAGACGACATACAGCTACTCTGCTCTTCCGATAAATTGGAGAAACTCAGCCTTCTCCAGGAGTGCCTGCTCAGCATTGAGAGTTGGATGGGGAGTAACTTCCTCCAGTTAAATGCTGCAAAAACGGAGGTGCTGATCGTAGCAGCTGAAAAGACTGCAGCTAGATTGGCCACTCACTTGGGGTCCCTTAAAGACAACATACACCCCCATCTGAGAAACCTGGGTGTTGTCTTCGACCAGGCCATGAATCTTGACAAACATGTCAAAACACTCACACGCACCTGCTTTTTTCACCTCAGAAATATTTCAAAACTACGCACCATCATATCTCACTCTGAATTAGAACTGTCCGTGCATGCTTTTATTTCCTCTAGGCTTGACTACTGCAACTCACTTTTCACCTGTCTCACCAAATCATCCACTGACAAACTACAAATGGTCCAAAATGCTGCAGCCAGGCTTCTCACAAGGTCAAAAAAAATCATGTCACATCACTCCCATTCTGGCATCTCTGCACTGGCTCCTGGTACACTATAGAATTCACTTCAAAGTCCTCACTTTTACTCTCGGAGCACTCCACGGTCAGGCCCCTATCTACATCACTCACAACTCATCCATCCCTACACCAACACCCGCTCACTCAGAGCTGCCGATCAGCATCTCCTGGTGGTCCCCAAGTCCAGGCTTAAAACAAGGGGTGATCGAGCCTTCGAGGTGACGGCACCAAGGCCCCCTCTGAAAACTCTGAAAACTCTGAAAACAACTAAAGTAAAAACACATATGTTTAGACAGGCCTTTGGTCATACTTAGGCACTCTTTCTTGTCCTCACTGTTCCTATAGTTATTTTTTTTATTTTTATTATTTTTTATTATTAGTGACTGAAGATTTTATCTCAATTCTTTTATTCTACTATTTTATCTGGTTTCACTGTTTTTAACTGCTGTCTGTTGTTGTTATCATTTATTTCTGATAAAAAAAAAAAAAAAAAAAAATAAGCTGCAGTGTAAAGCACCCTGTGCATTCGTGCTGTGAAGGGTGCTATATAAATAAAAGTAATTCATTCATTCACTACTCTCTGAACATGATTGTATTTTTCAGGAACTGGGCAGTGCTTCTGCTAACTGGCTAGCCCAGTGTTGTTTATAGAAAGCTAAGTTTAGCATGTGACAATAATGATACCACACCATGGTCCATAATCCATTTTAGTCCTAGTATCACTCAGTACACTATTGTATGACAGTATAATGGCATTGCACCAGCCTTTTCCTGCCTCAGGAGAGACCTTACCCTTTGGAAGTTATTTAGTATCTGGTTACAGCTACTTTTTTGTAAGACCCTGTATAGTCCAGCCAGGATGATATGAAAGTGTGAATGATCAACTCTAGCTCAGGTTGTGATACAACAGACCTGAGTTTGGCAATGTTTCTTAAATGGAAGAAATATGTACAGGTCAAAGCTTTGATTGAAGTACAATACTGACAAAAATGTTTCTAAGGTTAGAACGTACAGCCGAAGAAAGGGACCCAATACACAGAGAAACCTTGGAGCTATGATATCTGAAGCAACGATAAGGACCTCGGTCGTATCTGCATTTAGTTGTAATACATCTTTGTAAAGATCTGCCGTAATGGCAGTCAGACCATTGTGCAAAGCAGGCTTAAAAGAGATATACAGCTGAATATCATCAGCATTACAGTGATATGAGATACCTTTAAATTGACTAATAATATGACCAAAGGTAAGCACATACAAGGCTAATAGTATAGGACCCAAGACAGAACCCTGAGGCACACCATAGGTGTGAGCAGGAGTTTCAGACATGTAGGGACCAAGCCACACAGAGGAACTACAGTCTGAGAGATAGGAGGAGAACCAGTCCAGGATGCTCCCAGAAACACCCGCCCTAAGTCCAAGCCTCTCAGTCAGGATGCTGTGATCTACAGTATCAAAAGCTGCACCAAGACCCAGCAGCACCAAAACAGAGCATTCACCCACATCAGAGGCTGTTATTATATCATTTGAGACTCTGAGAGCTGCTGAATGCTTCTGGCAGAGATTTGTATTTATCTCAAATGGTGTGTGCAGTCAAGCTGTTTGGCAACAACTTTATAAATGTTTTTTGGCATAAAATACATTGTGTGTGTGTGTGTGTGTGTGTGTGTGTGTGTGTGTGTGTGTGTGTGTGAGAGAGAGTGCAGGAAACACGTGAGAGTGTGTGTATGCACTATGTGTGTGTGTGTGCACGTGCATGAGTGTGAGTGAGTGTGTGTGTATATGTAACGGTTGTGACAACGTCACCTCAAACTTCGATGCCCCGAGGGAGATTCGAACATGGGTCTGCCACGCCACGTGCAACAACACAGACCGCTATACCAAGAGGTGAATCCACTTCTTTGTACCGTGTCTATGCGTCTTTTGAGGATGTGAGAGTGAGTTTAACCCATAGCACCGCTACTCACCCCAGCCCTTCATGACTGCGCTTCACGATACCATCCGTTACATATATACTGTATCAAGCTGTTCATTAAAAGGAGCCTATGTGCAAGAAATCCAAATATCCATGCCTGACCGGATCTACTTACGCTCCACGTTGACCTTGACCTGCGTGCGGTCATGCAGGGTCTCGCAGCGGTAGGTTCCCCGGTCGGACAGCGTCAGCTCTCGGATGGTCAGGCTGCGCTTGCAGCCGCTCTGTCCCAGCGTGTGTCGGGGGCCGGTCTGGATGACCACCCCCTGTCTCATCCACTGGACCTCGCCACTCTCCAGGCTCACCTCTGTCTCCATGGTGGCGTCGCCGTACTCCTCCGCCATGACGGGCTCCATCTTCTTAGTAAACATGACCTGGGCCTCTGAACGCAGCGCAGAGAGAGAGAGAGAGAGAGAGAGAGAGAGAGAGGGGGGTAAATGTTATGTTCTTAGACAGTAAACCTCTCGTATTTAGGGAAGTGTAAAAAGAAATTTTTCATTTGACCCCGATTTAGGAAGAACCCTTCATTCTACTCAGGCTGTGATGGAGCTCAGTGACCACGGGTTGTACTGAGACAGGACTCTACCTGGTCACAGACCAGAAGGAAATAGCTTTTTAACCCCTTTCTAACTGCCGTCCCTATAGCGCTCTCACCCTGTACTTTGAGGCTGGCCTTGCTCACGCTCCCCTCGGCCTCGGCGGTGATCTTGGAGCAGTCCAGCATCTGACACTTCCTGACCACCAGCGTGTGGCACAGGCCATTACGGGTCGCCTGGAAGCGGTCGCCGAGGACGACGGGCTCGTTGTCCATGAGCCACACCAGCTCCACGTCCTCGGGGGACACCACGCACTTGAAGGTGGCGTCCTCGCCCTCCAGCACCATGGTGTTGTGCAGCTCCGTCACGAACTCCACCACGCGGGGCACTGAGGGATGGAGGGAAGAGATTGTGATGGAGGAGAGGGTGGAGGAGGAGAGGGTGATGGAGGAGAGGGTGGAGGAGTGACGGTTGAGGCAGAGGAGAGGAGGAGGAGCAGAGGAGAAAGAAGTGAGTGGTGGAACTCCACTGGGAGTTGATAGGAGCCTCGCTTGGTTTTAAAGGTATAATCTGTAATGTTGTCAAACAGTGACCTCTAGGCAAAAGTGCCCTGCTTGCTTGGTATTGCACTTTGTTTACATTTGTTTTTGTTTTGTTTTGATGTTTGGGTTGGAGTTTAGCAACTTATTATAGTGTGAATTTCTCCAGACCTCTCTTGGCCAGCAATAGAAACCCCTCCCCTATCCTCCCTCAACTCCAACCCACACATCATACCAAAACAAAACATGTAAACAAAGTACAATACTAAGCGGGGCTCTTTTGCATAGAGGTCGCTGTTTGGCGGCATTACGGAGTCTACCTTTAAGTCCTAATTGGTACATCAATATAATAATGATGCTTCCATGAAGTTAGATTTTGATTATTGTGTAATATGTGAAAACAACATTCAATCAGTCAATTGTCCCGACATATAGTATACCTCTATACGTAGTGCAGTGTGGCTTATCAACAGCATCAGAGTCCGGGTATACTTACTCTCTACGGTCAGGAAAGACACCGTCCTGTCGTCTTTGGACTCGCAGGCGTATTCCCCGGCGTCGTCTCTGGTCAGCCGGTGGATGGCCAAGCTTCGCTCCACGCCGTCTGCCCGGATGGTGTAGCGCCTGCTGGGGACCACCTCCACGCCGTTCCTCAGCCACTGGACGTCCGCTTTGGGCTTGCACACCTCGCAGCGGAGGGTCACCATGCCGTCGGCGTGAGCCAGCGTGTTTCGGAGAGGCACCACAAACTTGATCCTCATTTCTAGGAGATAGAGAGGCATGAAGACCCAGAGGAGGCACGGGTACTACGTTCTCAAGTTTCAAGTTTGTTTATTATTTGTCACAACAAAATACAGAATACTTTATGATGAAATGCTTGTTTCTGTATGAGCCCCTGAGATTGTGCTACATACAGTAAGTAGGCCTAAAGTCAATATACATTATACAATATATAATACAGAGTAAAATGAGTAACAGTGAGGTACAATGCAGAGGTACAAAACTTAGGGTAAGGCGCAAATGAGGTATGAATGTAGTGTTCTGAGTTCTTCTGAGTCATACATTTCACCCATACCGAGTACTGATCCGGTCATTGGTTAATTTTACATTTCAGAAAATCAGCCTCGCAGATGTATAGTTGTAAACGCTTGTCCTGCCGGAGTATTTAAACCCCTGCCCGCTAAGGCTGAGCCCGAATCCTGTTTTTAGGGTTCGAACGTTCGCCAGGGTTTATCGAACGAACGTTCGAACGTTCGTTTTTTGTACATTTTTTAATAAAAAAACATTTTTATTACATTTTTTTTTTTTTATATATAATTTTTTTTTGTGTTATAGATCCTACGGAGGGCGGCATTGCATAATCTATTGGTGAAAAAACATGTTGTTTACAGTGGTGGCTGTTCATGTAAACATGTAATTAAACAAAGCACTCAGAAGAAAATAAACAAGCTACTGAGTACTGCATCAAAGTTCCTACTTATGATAAACAATAGCCCTTGCACACCGCAGTCACGTAAGGGGCTAGTTAAACAAAGGCATTCGTTTTGTGGCATTAACGTTATATAGTTAGTGTTACACGTTCAATAACAGGTATTCACTCTTGGTCGACGGGAAGGAGAGAGGCGCGCGCCTCGGCTCCTTCCACCGTCTAAGTCGGAAATGGGGGACGGCAGAGAGACAGAGAGACACCGGCGCGGGGGTCCCGCCGGGCTCCCAACACGCCTGCTGCCTCGGCCAGAGTTGTTTCCAACGCAACCACCTCCCGCCATGAAGCTCGCGCTCCGTGGCCGAAAAAGGCTGGTATTCATTAATGATCCTTCCGCAGGTTCACCTATGGAAACCTTGTTACGACTTTTACTTCCTCGGCGGGGAGCTAACGCTACGTTAATGCTTCTCGCAAGCAGATCAATGGTGGCATTGCCAGAAGTAAAAAAAATAATAAACGCTTGCCGATTGGTGGTAACAGCAGAGGCGGGTGCAAGCGGTGTGACGTAATTGGCAGAATCGCCTGTCATTCAATCAAAATTGTTCTATTGCATTCGTTGAGACTAGAGCTCTGGTTGAGTATCCAGCAACAGCCCTGCAGAGACCATACTGGTTGAGCCGAGCGACTCGGGGGACGCGCCGCTTCACATCGCCTCACCGTCGTTGCGCCTGCTTTATTTTTTTTCACCGAACGTTCGAACCCATTAATTAAAGTCCGAATGTCAGCTTAACGAACGAACGTTCGAACGTTCGGGCTCAGCCTTACCGCCCGCACGGCTCAGATCGGCCCAGAAAAGAAACTACACCATTTCTAATAGAGTGCAATACCGGCTGGAAGGCGTAGGTGGCGGTATTTGCCCTTTTGCGAGCTCAGACCCATTCCCAATGATAACATCAGGCTTGATGGATGAAAAATGAATGGATATAGCTAATAAAATAAATAACGATTAAAACCCGACTTTACTCGTGATTGGCGCTGAACGGTTGGCGAGTTAACCCGACTTTACTCATGACTGGCGCTGAATGAGTTAAGAATGAGTGACGTACTTGATTCAAGGAGTTCGGAGCTGTAATAATTTTGGCCACTTAAGAGCACCTATCCACGGGTTGATGTCTCCGGAGAGGACTATCGTAGCTTTCCTCTTATGAACTTCCTACAAGATTATTTATGAGGAAACTTACGAGAACGTTAGTGAATGAGGTCCAATTCTGACACCCTGTATCACCCTGGTAACAGTACAATATCTGACACCCTGTATCACCCTGGTAACAGGACAATATCTGACACCCTGTATCACCCTGGTAACAGGACAATATCTGACACCCTGTATCACCCTGGTAACAGGACAATATCTGACACCCTGTATCACCCTGGTAACAGGACAATATCTGACACCCTGTATCACCCTGGTAACAGGACAATATCTGACACCCTGTATCACCCTGGTAACAGGACAATATCTGACACCCTGTATCACCCTGGTAACAGGACAATATCTGGTATCAATTTACATTGGTGTGGAAACTGAAGATGTTGATTAATGTGCACTGTCCCTGAATTTTTATTTATTATAAAAAGCAAAACCAAGTGTTACCTTTGACCAACAGGCTGAAGTGCATCTGGTCTGAGTTGGCATCACAGGTGTACTCCCCGGCGTCAGAGCGCCTCAGCGGGTCGATGGTCAGGGTGCGGTGGTGGCCCTCCATGGACCTGCGGTAGCGCTCCCCCTCGACATGCGTCCCGTCTTTCATCCAGTGCACCATGGCGCTCTCCTTGGACACCATGCTCAGCAGGGTCACACTCTCCGCCTCGTAGCCCGTCACTACGATGTCATTCTCCTTGTTTACAAAGGTGACCGGAGTGTCTGCAGGCGAAAGAAGGGGAGTCAGTCCGATGTTAGCTTTTAAAGCCTGTTTTAGGTTAATGAGTTTATACTTAATATACTTGAGTTGTGGAAAGGGCTTACCCAAAGCTATGCCCTTTGTTATGTTCATCAGCTACTTGTGGTCATCAAAGTTGGCCCATTTGCTGACCATTTATGTCTATAGCTCCCCTTAGATTCCACACCAAATTGAGTCTTTATAGTACAAACATTTTAAAGGCCCGGACCAGCAGACTCCAGAACAGTTTTGTCCCCCAGTCAGACTCATGAACAAATAACACTAACAGCTACCGGCTTGTGACTGAGGAAAAAGCCAGTGCTATTTAATTTTACCGCTGTCTCTACTACTGATTTGCACACACTACACTTGTATTGTAAATTGATGCTATTATTTTTTTGTCATTGCTATGCCGGTCATTTTAAAATCTTCATACTGTTTTTATTGCTTCTTCTTGTACTACTCTGTGTTGATGCTGCTGCTAGGCTGAAAGTTGATTCTGTCTACTGTGGTGGAAAATAGCCGAAGATAACTTACTCAGTCCAAAGAGACTTGGTTATTACGATTTATTAACTCAATCAAAGTATCAATACAAAATAGTCAACAATAGTAGGCTGGATGACTCTCAACGAGGTGGTTAGCTAGGACACCCGGAATGAGAGACCCCTCACTGGATCTTGAATGGACTACGGGTATTGCACTACCACCCCTGCAGGACTTATACAATAGGAGGTGCAAATCCAGAGCCTGCAGAATAATGAAGGACCCCCACCACCCCAACAACAGCCTGTTCAAGCTGCTGCGGTCAGGCAAGCGCCTCCGTATACACGCAACAAGAACAGAGAGACTAAGTCTCAGCTTCTTCCCTCAGGCCATCAGAACAATGAACACTGATCTCTCCACACACAAGCACACATGAACACACACATACACACACACAACATTCTGCACTCGCACACACACAAACGCACCATAGGTCACTTTAAACACACAAGAAAAGGACACTTTAAAGGAAGGAAAAGGACACTTTAAGAAAATAACTTGTTGTGAAGTATAGCATAGGGACATAGAAGAAAAACTGCACATTGAATAGGAGTGTACATAGGATCCAGTGCCTTTAAGCGATTTATTAACATGTCTATTTACCATGTGTATAGTTATCTTATTATTATTACTACTATTACTATTGTTTTATTGCACAATCGTAGCAGGTATGGCCAACGGCATTTCACTGTATGCCCTGGTATGTGATAAATAAACTCTTGAATCTTGAATCTTGAACCATCTTTATACATACAATGTAAAGTAGGGGGGGTCAATGGAATGAGACATCTGGGATGGTGAGAAAGGAAGGAATGAGGGTAGGGATGTGGATAGGAAGGAAAGAGGGGGGGTCTTATCTCCCACACTACCTTGAATCCGGACGATGCTGGTCATCTTGTCGGTCGCAGCGTCGCACACGTACTTCCCGGACTCCGAGGCCGCGATGTTGGTTATGATGATCTTCCTCAGCGCGCCGTGGCTCTCGATGTGTGTCCGGGCGTTAGCGACCAGCGGGGTGTCGTTGTAGTACCACTGGACGGGCGCGTCTTCCCGGGACACCTCGCAGGCCAAGATGAGGTCATCACCCGCCATATACTCCTGGAAGTCAGGGGCATTCGAGTTGCCCACGATTTTCACCGGAGGCTCTGGTGACATAAGGAGGTATTTATTTTTAATAACGAAATGACTGATTTAGCTGATGATGTGTAATTTTCATCCACAAGCTACCAAATTAACCTCATAAAATTAACTTTAGAACAACAGGTGACTTGAAATACAAAAAGAGAAGCATGGAGAGGTCCAACACCTGGCACTTCATGGTCATCACCTAGAATGATGTGACGCTAAGATTGATGTGATGTGAATGATAATGAAGTCAGACACAGGCCTTTCTGGCTTGTCTGGAAGTTGGAAAATAAAGTACATTGGTTGCAAATAATATGAAGGAAAGTACCTTCTACTTTAACCCGGAAGGTGATACTATCATCTCCGACATCCAGGAAGTACTCTCCTGAATCTTGCAGCTCAGCATTGATGATGACCAGCGAGCGGAACGCCCCTTCTTCCTCCTCGCAAAACCTCTCGTCGCCTTCAAGGCGGCGGCCATCCTTGTACCATTTGGCGACGGCGTTGGCCCTGGAGAGCTCGCACTCCAGCACGACTTCATCAGATATCACGGACTTCACGTCCGTCTTCAGCTCCGACTTCTTCAGGATCTTTGCTGGAGCCTCTGGAGGATAAAGAATCACAGGTTACACAGAGGTAACCTAACCCTGTATTTTTTTTTAAAGACAACCATATTATAATGGTCTTCTTGACAGACAGACAGACAGACAGACAGACAGACAGACAGACAGACAGACAGACAGACAGACAGACAGACAGACAGACAGACAGACAGACAGACAGACAGACAGACAGACAGACAGACAGACAGACAGACAGACAGACCTTTTTTCCCCCTTTATTTACCCAGGATAGGTTATCTGAACACGAATGCTCTTTTTCAGCAACGCCCTGCTTCACATTCACACCTGGAAGCTTCCCAGTACAAACACAGTCTGACACTGTTGACCACTAGAAGCTGCCCAGTACAACCACAGTCTGACACTGTTGACCACTAGGAGCTGCCCAGTACAAACACAGTCTGACACTGTTGACCACTAGGAGCTGCCCAGTACAAACACAGTCTGATACTGTTGACCACTAGGAGCTGCCCAGTACAACCACAGTCTGACACTGTTGACCACTAGGAGCCGCCCAGTACAAACACAGTCTGACACTGTTGACCACTAGGAGCTGCCCAGTACAACCACAGTCTGACACTGGTGGCCACTGTGCAGCTACACTGGAGCAGTTGGGGGTTAAGTGCGGCATTTTGGCGGTTGGTATTGAGGGACGGGAGAGCGTTACTCATTCACTTCCCCACCAATATTTTTCCTACCGGTCCGGGGGATCGAACCGTCGACCTTCCGGTTACAAACCCGCTTCTCTAACCTTTAGGCCTCCTCTGCCCCCAAAACATTTCAAGACCGGTCTCTCGTCGTACCTGAAACCTTAACCCGGAAGTCAATCTTGTCATCGGTAGCGTCGCAGGTATATTTCCCAGAATCCTTCGGCGTGGGAGAGTGAATGGTCAGACGGCGGATGAGTCCGTCCTCGGTGGCGGTGATGTTGCTACTCTCCCACACCTCTCTCCCATCCACCCACCACTTCACCCGTGCGCCGGGGCGCGACACCTGGATCTCCAGCACGACGGGGTCGCCGGCAAAACGCTCCACTTCATCAGGAGTCTTTTCGGGACGAGTGAGCTTCACCGGTGGCTCTGAGGATCAGAAGAAGGAGGAGATTCACAGGTGCCAGACACAGATGTCACAATGCAGTAACTGATAGACATGAATGGAACCTCTGTGTGTCCTATTACTATTTTTTATCATCACTAATGATAGAGTCGACACTCATCACTGTGTCCTTTATGAGAAGGTTGGTTGGTCCTTGCTGATGGAGAGGCACAACAAAGGTCCCTCAAGGTTTCTCGGAACAGGGTAAATCTGCATTTAGCTATGATGCCCATAGCTCATGGAATGAACTCCAACAGTCCTTAAAGCTTGAGATTCTCCCCTCTGTTGCAGAGTTTAAAACCTTGATCTCCAACCTTTGTCAATCAAATTGTACATGTTTTAACTGATTGTTATCCTTACTTGTATATTGTTATGATTTTATATTCTGTGTGATTTTCTATGCCTTTTTTTTGCTTAACTCTGTATGTACACTCGACATGACTGTAAATGAGGGAAACATTTTCAAGTTTAAATAAAGGTTTGAAATGAAAATGTAATTAGGGACAAGATTTGAAGGTAGAACCCGCACACAGAGGTATAATTTAGACGTCTTTATTAATCTGACAATTAGGGATGTCCGATATTATCGGCCGACCGATATTATCGGCCGATATCGGCAGTAAAATGTGATATCGGAAAATATCGGTATCGGTAAAAAATAAATAAATAATTTTTTTTTTTTTTTTTTTTTTACATTTATTTAACCTTTATTTACCCAGGCAAGCAAGTAAGAACCAATTCTTATTTTATTTATTGTCAAAAGTATGCATGTTGGTTTAATTCAACAACAAGAGATATGTAATGTTAATTTTTACTTTTTTAATTATCATATTTTGCACAGATAATGCTTACATTTAGAAAGCCTTTTGAATGCATCCAGTGAAATTATTAATTACCTGAAATTATTCAGTTTTTTTGGGGGGAAACCCTGCATATATCGGTATCGGTTGATATCGGTATCGGTATCGGTATCGAAATTAAGAGTTGGACAATATCGGAATATCGGTATCGGTAAAAAAGCCAATATCGAGCATCCCTACTGACAATGTTTCGATCCATGGTGGATCTTTGTCATGCCCTTACCGTCTTCTCCAGAGTCAGACAAGATAGATACCAGTTATCTATCTTCTTGTCTGAGTCTGGAGAAGACAGTAAGCGCATTTCCCATAATATTGGCGTGTTCCTTTAAAAAACTACAGTGTGCCTTTGATTTAATGGAGGAGACTTGCTTTTTACAGTCCTGTTTGAGAATAAATATACCTCAATCAGCTCAATGAGCCCTTCCTAGCGTCTCATTAGGGCTGGACAATATGAAAGAAATCCCAGATCACCATAATCATCTGGAATCGTTCCAAGAGCAATATACATATATCATAAGTGAATAATATGCAAAATCACAATAAATAATCCAGTTGGTGTTCATCACATTGAACTGCATGATAATAGTTAAGTGTGATATCAAACCAAAACTCTGTTATTTTCAAATATCATCTCCTCAAATAATGAAAATCTAATCTTGAGAGAATCTTTTTCATCATTGATTTAGATGACAGAATTGTGCAAATTATATCATATCAAAATGTCATCACGATATGATACCAATCATCATCATACCAATAATACTGAATCATCACCCTGAATCAATCATCGTTACCTGCAATAGTCACCACGTAGGTCACGCAGTCGTCCTCCGTGTCACAGACATACTCCCCGCTGTCCTCCACAGTGGTCAGCGGGACGATCAGCCTGCGGTGGGCGCCGTCCACCTCCACGATCAGGTTGGCGGTCTCTTCCACCTCCAGCCCGTCTCGGTACCACCGCACCCGGGCCTCCGACTGGGAGATCTCGCAGCTCAGCTCCAGCCTCTCGGAGGCCAGTCGGGTCAGCGACAGCTCCGACTCGCTGGGCGAAACGATTTTGACCGGAGGTTCTGGTGAAGAGAGGGGTGAAGTTAAATAGTGATAACGAATGGTGAATGAACGGTGACTTGAATTTTTATAACACAGATGATCTACGATTGACCTGAAGTTCCACTCTCGCTCTCCCACTGCAGTGACTTACTTTGACTTAAAGAGGAGAATAGGCTACTGGAGTTCACATATCACGTTGTAAATCTTTATCAGGTGCAAGATTGAGCAAGTATTTCCGATTCACAAGAGTATCTGTGTGCTCTTTGATGCTGGTTCTGAGAGCACCTGGCCGGCAGCTCCACAACAGGTTGAAAAGCATGCGTAATCCCTCTCTATGTTTACTTTGACTTAACTCACTGAGTGCCACGGCATTTGGAACCATGAAAGCAGAGGTGCCCTTGAATATAATCGAAACAAAGCAATAAAAGGAACTGACCACACAAAGGCGTCCTACACTGTACCTGTGATGGTGAGCTGGAAGAAGACAGAATCTCCCTCCGTGTCGCAGACGTACTCTCCCGCGTCTCCCTTCGTGCTGCGGAGGACGGTCAGCCTCCTGTAGGGGCCCTCCGACGTCAGCCGCACGTTGGCATTGTCGCCGTCCGACACCTTCTGTCCGTCTTTGTACCAGTGGACGTTGCCGCTGGTGCGGGACAGCTCGCACTGCAGGACGATCTCCTCCGACACGTAGCGGTCCATGACGATGTCGTCCTTGGGCTCCACGATCATCACCGGAGGCTCTGTGTTTGGATTAGATAGAGGCATGGAGAGGCTGTTTGAGGTGTGTAGTCAACTACTAGTGTATAGTCGTCAGTCTTCCCTGTCAATGGTCTATTACCTACACCTGTTAACGATAACATATTCCTTTATTGATCCCCTTGGGGGATTCGGCTCAAACAAGGGACTAAACATGTTTCGCAATCATGCCACAAACAATAATGTGGAATGCCCTACCCACAGCCGTAAAAAGGAATGTGAATCCCTACCCTCCTTCAAAACCGCTCTCAAAGAGCACCTACGGGTGGCTGCAATTAGAAACTGGCCCCGGTAAATGTCCAAACCCCCCCCCCCAACCCCCTCCAATGTACAGTTTCTTCCCCTTCGGATGTATATCTTTTTTTTATGATCTCTTTTTCTCACACAGTACTGTATATCTTTTATGTCTTGTATGTCATGTCTTGATGAATTGAAAATGTAGTTTGTTTTAATTGATTGAAGTTTTCAATCAATCAATCAATTAGGGAAATGCAGGTGTCATAGCAGCACAGGGGAGGGGGAGGGGAGGTACAGGTATGGGCAGAGTAAACTTACTTAAACCCTTTTGCTCTTTGGGGAGCATAGGTCATTCATGGGCAGAGTAATAGGAAGACAACACATATAGGCACTAAAGAAAATGTAATATGAATATAAGATATGAATACAAGTAAACAGTGGACTATTGTGGGTAAATAGGTTTAGTTGAAAAAGCGTGGCTGAAACATTATTTGTTTATTCCCATAAAATGTGAAATCTAAATCTAAATGCTAAAAGCTTATTATCGTTATGTCCACTGTTATTTAAATCCCTCAGCTGTGATGATATGTTCTGCATTTGAGTCACTAGATTTTAAAGTGACTTCATTGTTAACCTCTTGGGCCCGAGTCCTATTTTCTGAAAAAGTTAATGGAAGATTGCTCCACTTCTACAAGGTCCATTTGCATGTTCTTGGTATCTAGGGATCTGTGTCAGAAATATTGTGTCTATTACTAGGCTTGCTTAAATTGTGAATATGAGAGAATATGAATTATGATTTGTCTTTGCATCTTTGACAGTGAATAACACACCATGCTAAAAATGACCAGACATGAAAAACTGCCACTGAGCTCGTTCAGTACCTTCTTGAGATCACGTATATAAAAAATCGAAGGAAATTAATAAAGGGAAAATGATTAAACAGAAGGTTTTGTAGATACAGTACTGAATTCTGCCACATGGGCCCATGCAATTTGAAATATTATTATAGAATATAGAATATGAGGCCTATAAATTACCTTATTACTCACACATCTATGGATCAGGGCCAGATCTCCTCTTTCAAATGGCAGAGTTCAATTTGGATTTAGTATCACGAGAATGAAGAATGAAATCTACTGTATGTACAGTTAGATTCTTAGAATGGATAATGGCTCCGCCTTTTTGGATCAGATTTCAACACAGATGGTTTCTAAATGTTCACAGAAGGTAGACACACTAACTGCACTCCAATCTATGCCAATAACGTTACGTTTTGTGGTATACAATCCCGAGAAATAAGAGAAATAAAAAAGAATAATACACAAGTAATTTGCTTGCAGGAAGCTAGAATTCGCTGGATACTGTAGTTTTTCGAAATTTCAACGCTCATTGAGAGCTCTGGATGCCCTGTGCTCATATGACTACAAATCATCATCATTCAGCGACGGCCGCTAATTCAAAATGGCGGATTTCCGCCAAAATATTAACACATTTCAAAAACTCAAATCTCACTAATAACACTTTAACCTATTGGTAAACAAACGTATTGCTGAAAATATACACTGTATATTTATGATTATATAATATGACTGTGTGCTGTTGTGACATGGTTAGGATGTTTACTCTTGGATACATTTGGAAAAAACCGCAACATTATGTCATACAGTCTAGACCAGGGGTGTCAAACTCATTTTCACAGAGGGCCACATCAGCATTATGGTTGCCCTCAAAGGGCCAAAGACCGTATAAATGTTAATGTAATGTAAAATAAATGTAGCCATACATTTACATATTGTTAAACATGGTGTTTCTGTATTTATTACTTATTCAAGTTATACATATTGCATATTCATTTGCATAAATGTAAAAATATATGTTAGCTTATGTTATTTTAACAAATAATTTTAGTTTATCAGAACCCCATATTACTCCACCAATCAATGATCAAACCATTCAAGTAAATAACAAAGAAGAATATCATCAAATACAAGCTATGACATTAAGTTTGTTCAAAACCTTTTTGTCACAGTCAAGAGGGGCAGAACTAACAACTGTGAGCTGCAAAGAACACGTGGGACAGATGTAGCAGATGTTACAAAAACAAATGGCTGCACACAACCTTGCAGAGGCCATACATCCAACTAATGGAAGATAGTTTAATTAACTTTAATTAACAGATTGCAGAATGGGTACAGTACAGTACAGCTCAATACACACAATTGTTAAGGGGATGCAGACCAGAGAAAGACTTTCGACTTGTTTACATCAGGGTCCCCCATTTTCAATTCGTAATGAAATTGCTATTATGTGTCTGCATGAACACACAACTGTAACTGTACTCAAAAATAACAAAATAAGGGTTGTCTCAGTTCACAACTATATTGGTCAAGTTTTGGGTGGGACTTGTTTGCGTCCCTACAGCTTCTTATTCAATTGAGCGAGATGCTCGGTTATGTCACACAGCCATTTTGCATCTGACAGTTCAGACAATATTTCTTCAACCCTTTGTTACCTATTCCGCCTGGATCTTTTTTGTATTTTGGGCTGTAAAATTGTCAAAGAATGTCTGAGGAGTAAGTGCTTTTGGCTTTTTTCCTTTGTTACCTCAGATGTTCAACATGTAAGAATATGTAATAACTAAGGCTGTCAAAGTTAAAGCTTTATTAACGCATTAACCCACAATTATTTTAACACTGCTATTTTTTTTTTTTTTTTTTACCTGAGCTCTTGGGGGGCCACATCAAATGACGTGGCGGGCCGGATTTGGCCCGCGGGCCGTGAGTTTGACACCTATGGTCTAGACAGATTGATGTCATTTTGGGACCGGTACCGGACCCGTCAGGCTTAGACTGATTAACCTATGGTTCTACTACGGAGCCAGACGGTGTACCGTACCTCTGATGTTGACAGTGAACGTCATGCTGTTGCTGCCGGCCTGGCAGGTATAGGTGCCGGCGTCCGTGGTCTCTGACGAGCGGATAATCAGCCGCCTCATGGTGCCCTCTGCCTGCAGAGTGATGTTGTCGCTGGGCTGGATCTCACACCCGTCCTTATACCTGACAAAACGGCAAAGCAGACCGGAATTAAGCAACACGTACACATGACAGAGTATGTTGTGGTAAATAATAAGGGTGAGGGGAAACATCGATACAGCGATATATATCGCAATATTTAGCATGCTGATATTATATTGATACCTAGTATTGATATTTTTCTTATGATTATTATTTTCTTTTTTGCTTGACAATTCCATTTTGCTGCAATAAAATAATTATGAGTATAATGAATATTTTAGAATCCATAGGATCTCCTGAGATGTAGGATATCTGGTTGGTTTCTTTCTCATCTGCATTGGTAATAAATATGACTAGAACAAAGTGTAAATATGCCAACATTATAAGGGTTGCTAGTTTTCAGTTGTAGTCCCTGGGCTAGATGTTTAACCTCTTAACAAGCTGGCAATTTTTGCAAACCAAAACAACATACTTTATACTTATAGCAAAAATATTCACTTTTAGTGCTAAAGTAATAGAGTTACATAGGTCTGAACTTGAGTTGTAAAAAAAACGTGTTACTCAAGTTTTTCTGTAGTAGTTAGTAGTCCAGAGGTAGTATTTCCCCAGAAGGTGGTATGGCTTACAAATCCAGACGGAGCCATAGCCTGAAGCCTTATGTAGTACATATCCAGATTTCATAAAGATCCATTCAGAAATGAGTGATTAGGAGTGATTCTGGTAAACTGTGTACAAAGAAAAACTCAGTTTTCTCATAGACTTCAATTCATTCGGCCTTTTTGCTCTTCCTGTTTTCGTGTTTCTTCGTGTTTTTTTTATTTTATTTATATCCCCATATGGGATATCATTGGAAAGCCACACTCATTGGTTACAACGATCCACAATAATTTTCGAGATCGGATCTAGATTGACGGAACTACTGCAGCCTGAGTCTGGAGTGGTATTTTGCGCAATACCGTGTACTTTGCACAAACCTCAAATACCGGCATGTAACTCAAAAACCGCTGAACGGATTTTGTCGGATTTCCACAGGCAACAAATAAGCCTTCAATTCGATATATATATTGTATTACAAAATATGCACAACCGAGCCACTAGGGGTCGCCAAAGTGCCGGTTGAAAAAATCTGAAAAAACGTCCCATATGAGGGACGTTGCAGCTTAAGAGGTTAAGCCAGAAAGAAACAGAAACATAGGACATTAAAGCTAATATAAAAACTATTTAAAACATTCTGTACATTCACTCACTAGGCATTCATGCATCTATAAAAAAAAAAACAGGGACAAATAAAAGCCCATACGTGTATGCACTGTATAGGCAGGCACACATATACATAATCATAATCATTGATCCGGTTGTATTCCTCCACATATTGAATTTCGACACCTGGCCCTAATCATAGACTGTTCCCGTACCACACAGCCGGGGCGTCCTCCCTGGAGACCTGGCAGTAGAGCACCACGGGGTCCAGCTCCATAGCGCTCTTATGACGCTCCTCCTCGGGGACGGGACTGAACTCCACAGGGAGGCCTGGAGACGAGGAGGGACGAGAGGACGTGGGAGAGGACAGAGAGAAGAGGGGGGGTTAGCCGGAGGACAAGAGAGAGTGAGAGACGCCTATTTGAGGACATGCATAGGATTATGGAGGTCACGTGACCCGTAGCTTTCAAGGCGCATTCGTCACAATTCAATGGAATCTTGTGAGTAAGAGACGAAGGTGTTACCGATTCAAGATTCAATGTTATTTCAGAATAGGTCAGAAGAAGGAAAGCAAGTTCACAAAAAAACACAGAAAGAGCTGTAAGTGAAAAATAGAGAAGAGTTCATTTGATACAAGATGTTAGGAGGGACTTTCAACCTGGATTCACGTAAAAGGACACAATAATAGAGACATCATTCGACAGATAAAGTCGACCCTTCACGGCAAAGTTATCAAACGGCAAAATCCATCAACACTAGTATTAGCATTCCGTTTTTTCCCCCGCCACAAGAAAGAACAACCAGTCGCCGACGACGATCACCTTTGACCTCCAACCGAAACGCAGTGACATCATCGTCCGTCCGACAAGTGTACAAGCCCGAGTGCGAGCACTCGGCCGATTGGATAATCAGCGTCCTCCTGTGACCCTCCTCCAGCAGGTCTATCCCCGGGTGGTTGAGTATCTGTACGCCATCTTTGTACCAGCATACCCGGGCCGAGGGGTCCGACAGGTCGCACTGGAGGACAATGGCGTCACCTGTCTCGTGGGATTTGGTCCTTTCGTCCTCAGGGATCGCATGGAACTTGACAGGGGCAGCTGTATGAGCGTTGTGAGTTGGTTAGTGAGGGACAGATGATGACATGGTCGGTCAGTTGGATTGGTTGTCAATATACGGTGTGATGTGACATCATCAAGTATCGCTGAGGATGAATGTTGTTAATTGAATGAAAAGCTATGAAACGTTATATATGTAACAAAAACACGCCCACATTATGGGAAATGCACTTACCATCTTCTCCAGTCTCAGACTAGAAGATAGACAGTGATTTCCTCTCTGCACGTTTGGTATAAAGCTATCCGGATGCAAGCTCGCTTGCAGCCGGATAGCTTTCTACTGAACGCACAGAGTGGAAATTGATATCTATCTTCTTGTCTGACTCTGGAGAAGATGGTAAGTGCATTTCCCATAATGTTAGTGTGTTCTTTTAAATGTTAAACATATGAATTACTCCTACTGTAGTTCCACTGTCAGCAAAGATTTGACAACAGGATTTTATCCATCCAAATGTATGAATCCATAAATTCTATATCGTCCGACCACCTGTGGCAGAGGACTTGCAAAGATGAACGTTTAGACGTGTTTATGAATGATAAGGTAGGGAATTTACCTATCTCAAACTCTGCCCTCTTTTCTTGATCCTCCAATCACAACTGTTGCTTCCCTCAACAGTTGTCGTCCCCAAGCAACAGTTGTGATTGGAGGATCAAGAAAAGAGAGAGGGTTTGAGAAATTGTATTTATTTATTTATTTAACCTTTCTTTAACCAATATATAAATACAATGTGAAAGATGAAATTAAATGTAATGTTATGTTATGTCTTATATGTTAATGTCTTGGTGTCATGATTGTGATGATTTTACAATGAATGTATTAGAGTAACAGCAACATTTGCATGTCCAAGACAAATCTCCCCAAGCGGACCAATAAAGTCTTATCTTACCTTATCTTATCTTATCTTATCTTATCTTATTTGATCTTATCTTATCTTATCTTATCTTATCTTACCTTACCTTACCTTACCTTACCTTACCTTACCTTACCTTACCTTACCTTAGCTTAGCTTAGCTTAGTTTACCTTACCTTACCTTACCTTAGCTTAGCTTACCTTAGCTTAGCTTAGCTTACCTTACCTTACCTTACCTGATGGAAAATGTTTTTTCCCTCAATATCTTTTTTCTGTTTTACTAAAAGGTGCTATAGATAACATTCAGCTACTAGATCGCCAGAATGTCATTTATCCAATCAGGTGCATTCCATGTGAGGAAATGGGAAATAGGGAGTGGATACACGTAAACAACAACATTCATTTTGGACCTGCCATTTTTTTTATGATAAATGCATTACACAATATTTTTTGGGGGGGAAAGCAATACTTTTATTCCTTTCTAAAAGCTATGTGGATGTATGAAAAAAAAAAAAAATTACTCTACTTAAAGATTTTATCTATAGCACATTTAATTTATTTCTTAATCTTGATACATTTCTCCAAATTAATGTCACAAGACGGAATATGATCTGATGAGAATACGGAAGGCAGAAATAACTCCCTGGGTTTGCTGGCGACACATAACATCCATCACACACACACACACACACTGACCTGCCACTTCCACGTTGAATTTGATGGCGTCGCCGTATGTTTCACACGTGTAAACTCCCGAGTCGGAGGGCTTGGCAGATTGGAGGACGATCCTCCTCATGTTCCCCTCCGCTTGGATGGCGAGGGCATCGTTCGCCCCGAGCTCCACCCCATCTTTGAACCAGCACACTCTGGCCGAAGGGTGGGACACCTCACAGTAGAGGACGACGGGGTCGCCGTGTTCCGCCTTTTTGTTGCTGTCTCGTTCTGATATGGGGCCGAACTTCACCACAACAGCTGAAATGTGATTTTAAAAACGTTTTTAGAACATGCAATACGATTAACCCTTTGATGTGTGAAATTTTTCAAATCGTTTCCTCAGAATTATATTTAGGAAATTAGAATGTTTAGATCTCAAAATCTTAAATCACACGTGGTTTGATCGTACACCTCAAAAGGCCAAAAAAAAAGATTTTCCCACTTACATTTAACGCTGAGGACGGCAGAATCGCGGACCCCGTTGGCTATGAACGTGACCTCGGCGGTGTTGTCCGTGGGCCGCGTGTCGTGGAGGACCAGCGAGTGCGTCGTCTGGGAGTGTCGGATGGAGTAGCGCTCGCCGTGCTGCAGCTGGGTGCTGTTCAGGAACCAGGTTCCCGTCATGGACGCCGACAGTTCAATGGAGAAGCGTGCGTCTTCTCCCTCCACCACCTCACAGCCCTGGAGCTGGCTGCGAATCCTGGGTCCAGGGACTGGGAGAAAGAACGAGGGACATCCAAGTTATTAAAATAATTTTTAAGAATCCCCAATTATTATTGTGCCAGTTGAATCAATATTTGTGAACATGCACCACTCTCTCCTAAAGGCCCAATCGTAGTCCAGACGTATGTGATTCGTTGTATAAATAAGATTCAAAGTCCACGGATTCTCAGCTCATGTGCAGATTTATTCTGGTGATCTGGTAATATAGATGCACAAGACACAATATCAGGTGGGCTCCACACCAAAGTGATTTTCATGAGCGTTTTTAGAGCAAAACCAGACTGGGAGGATGAATATGGTGACTCCTCCCCCTATCTCCTCCCCCCTATTCAATCAATCAATCAATCAATTCAATCAATCAATCAAACCCTACCGGGGCAACAGGAGGTAGAGCAGTCGTCTGGTAATCCAGATGTTCCCGGTTCGATTCCCGGCTCCTGTCCTTGAGCAAGACACTTAAACCCTAATTGCCCATGATGAGCAGGTTGGCACCTTGCATGGTTGCCTCTGCCATCGGTGTGTGAATGTGTGAGTGAATGGGTTTGGGCAAAACGTGCTATATAAATGCACCATTTACCATTTTACCATTTTTATCTACAAGCGGGCACATTTCCAACCAATAGAAAAATACCTCACAACAGCATATTCATACAGTGGCAAGTGGATACAAAACGAACCCTGTTACAGACGCAGGGACCGAACTCTGCTGGGGTCCACGTGGACTAACATGATCCAACAGCAGACCTCAGCCTATACGATCACATAGGCACATGGGACACCACGCAATTCTTCTATCTGCGCATACCAAAAGTACTATGGCTTGGCATGCTGATCAAAGCAGACTGGCGGATCAAAGAGCCCAGCTCAGTTTCCTCTCTGTGTCTTCAGTAGAAAGCCTCACGCCTATGAAAGACAAAGGAGTGTATGTGCCCTGCACTCCTAGACTGTGAGAGCCCTAAAGCTAGAACTTGGAGTGAGAACCCCTACGATTTGCGATGGCGTCTGGACATAAACTGGGGCTTCTCCATTGACATTGAGGGACTGAACAGTCCTGAGGCACAGGAGTAACACGTGGGAATTCTTGAAACGAGTAGCATTCCCCTTTAAGAACCGGCAATATATGTCTGGCCAAGAGGATATAATTACTAAAGGAGGATGGGTGATGTGCATCAGATCGGCTTACACAACCTCACTCAATCGTAATCCTTTTATGATTGAAACGTAACACAGCGTTGTGGGTTCAATTCCGGCTTGGGTCATTTATCACATGTCAGTGTGTCTCCCTCCCACCCCTTCTCTCTCTCTCTCTCTCTCTCTCTCTCTCTCTCTCTCTCTCTCTCTCTCTCTCTCTCTCTCTCTCTCTCTCTCTCTCTCTCTCTCTCTCTCTCTCTCTCTCTCGTCCAATAAAGCAATAATGTCTTAAGCCCTAGCCCTATTTTCAGAAGATTCGCGTAAAAATACATACCTAAGTAAATGGAAGATTGCTCCATTTCTACAAGGTCCATTTGCATGTTCTTGGTATCTAGGGACATCTATGGATAATTCTTTTCTTTATTTAAAAAAAAATCTTTGCCAGTGAATAACACCATGCTAACATTGACAAAAAAATCTAAGCAAATGAATAAAGGGCAGATTATTTACAGGGTTTTTTGTAGATACAGTACTGACAGGACACATATTGGAAATATGAATATAGAATATAGATGATCAGGCCTATAATTGACCGTATTATGGATCGGGCCAAATCTCCTCTTTCCAATGGCAGAGTTCAATCTGGATTTAGTACCACCAGGCGCCCCTGACAGGGCAGCAAAAACGTGAATGAAATCTACTGTAAGTACAGTTACTTTTTTGTAATGTAAATTGCTCCGCCATTTTTTCATCTGATTGAGCCACGTTTTTTTCCTAGATGTTCACAGAAAGGTAAAGAAACAAACTACGTTTTATTTTATGGCAATGAAGTTCAGGTTTGTTCGACCCGTGAGATATGATCCCGAAAATAACGTTAAAAAAAAAAGAGAGGCAGATAGAGGAAAATGGTATCTATCTTCTTGCCTGACTCTGGAGAAGACGGTAAGTGCATTTCCCATAATGTTGTTGTGTTCCTATAAAAAAAGAAAAAATCCTAATCTAATAACATGATACCTGCAGGCCTCCACAGTCTACGACTCACCCAGATGGACAACTTTAGGGAACTCCACGTGGCCGCTGCGTCCGTACTTGTTGATGCAGCAGATGCGGAAGCGGTAGTCGCCCTCACATGGCACGCTATCGCCGGTGACCTCCGCCGAGTTGGCCGTCTCTGAGTTGAAACACTTCTGCCAGTCCTGGGATCCCACCTCCAGCCTCTCAACGACAAAGATGGAGCGGGTGGTGGTCTGGGTTCCAGGGGCCGGTACCCAGGTGAGGAGGGCGCTGTTGTGTCCGTCTACGTCCATTTTGATCCCCACAGGACAGATAGGGGGGCTGTGTCTCGCAGCTGGATGGAAAACATGGGTGAAAAGAGCGTAAATAAACCAGTGTTTTCATTTGGTAGAATTGTGCTGATTCTGTGCTGTGCTGATGGGTGTGGATTGTAAAACGATTGTAAAAACATGACAAAAAATGTACTGTGACTAAATAATTTATCCACTTAATATACTGTATTGGTTAGACCAATCATCAATACAAAGAAAATTGTGAATTTTGAGCATCCCTGCCGTATTCCTAATTCAACAAAAATATTTCAGATTATTGTCCATTTCGTGTCAATTGTTAGTACCTTTGACCTTGAGGCGTGATGAGGTCTTGGATCTTCCTGCGATAAAGGTCACGACCCCGGAGTCCTGATAGGTCACGTTGACAAAGACCAGGATGTGGGTTTTACCAAAAGACTTCAGGATGGTCTGGTGAGTCTCGAGAAGCTGCAGGCCGTCTTTGTACCAGTGGACCTCCATGTCCTCCTCCTCCACCTCCACGCAGAAGGCGGCGTTCTCGCCCTCCAGCACCTCCAGCTTACGGGGAAGTTTCTGAACAATAGTGCCTGTGGGTAGAGGGGGAACATTATAGGAATGCTAGAAAACACAGCTGGGTTTGTACTTAATACAGCAACTAGGGGTGGAAAGTAACTACTGTAGGTGGAGAACTAAGCTGGAGAACTAACGGCTGCAGAACCTGAGAATTATTACGAATGTCTGACTCTTAAGACTCTGGAGCCTGGTCTTCATGATGTAGAGAGTTAGTTACGACTCTGGAGTCTGGTCTTCATGTTGTACAGAGTTAGCTGGAGTCTGGTCTTCATGATGTAGAGAGTTAATAATGTATGACTCTGGAGTCTGGTCTTCATGATGTAGAGAGTTAGTTAACTACTTTAATGATACAATTCTACACAGCCATAATACAAAACATCATTTCACTCTCCATCACTGTATGGTACGGCAACACACCCAAACACACACTACACAGACTAGACAGGATCATCATAAGGGCATCCAAAATCATTAACTGCAAACTCCCCACCCTGGACTCCATACACAAACATCACACCATCACACGCGCACACAAAATCATCAGCGACCCCCTGCACCCAGCTCATCACCTCTTCCAACACCTCCCCTCTGGTAGGAGGTTCAGGTCACTGGGCAGTCGCACGGTTAGGTTCAACAACAGTTTCTTCCCCAAGGCCATACAACTACTTAACTCCAACTCCTCCTAATTTTACCCCCTGCTGTTATGTTATGTTATGTTATGTTTACGTTATGTTATGTTCCATGTGTCTTCTTATGTCTTTGTGGACTGTGGTGTATTGTCGCAGCTACCACCTGCACCGTGCTCGAATTCCACCGGCCTGGCCGTGTGGCAATAAAAGGAACTTGAACTTGAACTTGAACTAACTCTGTACAACATGAAGACCAGACTCCAGAGTCTTAACCACCAAAACCTGCACGGACTATAACGTATAACGTATATCATGCCAGTTAGGGTGCAGGTCATATACTCATAGTGTATATTCCAATTGTCTTTTTGCCTATATTTATTGTAACGTATATTACAGCCTACAATGCCGAGCTTGTGACAGGCAACATGAATGACCACAAGGTGGCGAGATACAACGTAAGGAGGTCAGTAATAGAGGCAAAACGGCGCTACAGGGATACAATTGAACTTCAGTATGAACAGGCTGACTCTAGAGGTATGTGGCAGGGCCTCAGAACGATGACAGATTACAAAGGCACCTCCCTCAAGCTGAACAGTGACTGGCAAATTATCTCAATACCTTCTATGCGAGGTTTGAGGCTGTGAATAAAAACACCAGCCTGCAAACCACTGCAATGGAGGGGGGGCCACTGCCGATGGAGTCTCAGTGTTCAGGATAACAGAACATGCGGTGAGGAGGACCTTTAAGAAAGTGAATATCAGGAAGGCAGCAGGACCGGACGGTATCCCCGGCCGCGTTCCAAAAGTCTGTGCCGACCAACTGGCCCCGGTATTCTCTGACATATTTAACCTGTCCTTAGAACAGGCTGTCATCCCCACCTGTCTGAAGAAGTCCACCATTATCCCTGTACCCAAAAAATCCAAGCCTGCTTTCCTCAACGACTACCGCCCTGTAGCTCTCACCTCCATAGCCATGAAGTGCTTTGAGAAGCTAGTGAAGGGCTACATCTGTTCCTCCCTCCCCATCAACCTGGACCCCCTGCAATTTGCATACTGTACCACCCCAACGCGTGTATTTACAACGCATCCGCGTTTCCGGCGCTCTGATTGGCCAGGTCATGTGACATGTGCGCCCAATAGAGTGTTTGCCCATTTCCGCGTCGAACAGCCTGCAAACTACCTGGCGTTCTATCGCCATGCTCTAAGACAAGCTCTAACCTTAACCAACTTCGAAATTAGTGCCTAAGCTTAACCGGCGAAAGAACTTGCCGTCACGCTCTAAGACAAACTCTAACCTTAACCAACTTCGAAGAGTGCCTAAGCTTAACCAGTGTAGAAACTTGCCGTCCCATGATTGGCGCTCATGTCACATGACCTGGCCAATCAGAGCGCAAAACGGGAACCCGGAAACGGCGATGCGTTGTAAAAAGGCTTCAAGCCGCCCCAACAGGTTCACAGAGGACGCCATAGCCCATGTGCTGCACACAGCAGCATCACACCTGGACGTGTCATTACTTTTACAGTTCCTTTTTACTTCTGATTGGCCACTGACGTTTCTGGTCATGTGACATCTGCGCCAATCGTGTGACGCCTGTTTCTATCACCGGTTAAGCTTAGGCACTCTTTCGAAGTTGGTTAAGGTTAGAGTTTGTCTTAGAGCAGGGCGATAGAACACCAGCCCTGATTCCAAACTCTAACCTTAACCAACTTTGAAAGAGTCGCCTAAGCTTAACCAGTGATAAACTAGGCGTTAGGTAGTTTGCAGGCTGTTCGACGTGGAAATAGGCGCAGAAACAGGCGTCACGCGATTGGCGCACATGTCACATGACCAGAAACGTCAGTGGCCAATCAGATTGCAGAACGCGAACGCGGAACTGGAAATTGGTAAAAGTATAGACGCCACCTGGACAAGAGGCTGGGGAACTATGTGAGAATGCTATTCATCGATTACAGCTCAGCATTCAATACCATAGTCCCCTACAGAGAGTGGCCCGTTCAGCCTGAGGGAAATCGGTGGTTTTTCAATGTATGTGATGTATAGATTGGGGGGAGATGACCACATCTAACGGTGCCGGGTCAGAGAGATCGAAATGTGCATGGTTTGCCTTAGAAGAGGGTGGTGGAAGAGGTGTTTCAGAGCGAGCAGGAGTCACTGAATAGCAGCACACTGACCGAGCAGGGTGTTTGTTTTGAATTCCGATCTAAGACACAACAAGCTGATACCGTGGCAGGGCACAGAGGCAGAGCGCGATGGAGGTTTTGACAGTAATGAAACGTTTTGAAATGTGTGAAAGGTTATTAGCAGTTGTCATGACAGCGCATGACAACCAGAAGAGGGGCGGGCCGTCGTTGCTATGGCGAAGGTCCTATAAATCTAACAGTGATTCCGGGTGTAAGCCAGACCAAGAGCGGCTAAGGGCAGACTACAATCTGACTAGGACTGAGAGACTCTCTCCTCTCATCACGGAGAGGGGGGGGGGAGGAGGAATGACACATCATCATTAGCTTCGGCTAACGGCTACGACCAGGCTTGACTACCATTGGACTGAATAGCAGAAGGACGATAGACTGAACACACTGAAAGATCATTAGAATAGATTTCACAAGGACAATACGAATTGGTTCACATCTGATTATGAGGTCTCTGTTTATGTAAATAAACACTGCTTCTCCTTGTAAGGTATTACGCTGTGTCAAAGTGTCGAATTCTTACGAAGGTGGAGAATTATTATGGTTTGCGGATCGCACTAACGGGGAGAGATAAGGATTGTATCAGCCAGTATATGAGACGTCAGGACCATTAAAAGTACACAACGCAGAGGAGTGGATGGAGAGAGGATAACACAAGAAGACGTGATACTGGCCGAATGATCAGAATCTAACAAGCCGAACGCACAATTGGAGGGGGGCTTCCCACTCTCCAAGACATTTACAACAAGCGCTGTATGGGTAAGGCTAAGAGAATAATCATCATCATCATCATCATCATCATCATCATCATCATCATCATCAAACATTTATTTGAATAGGCAGGTTAATTAAGAACAAGTTCTTATTTTCAATAACGGCCTATTTGGGGGTAAAAAGACCCCATCCACCCAAACAACTGCCTCTTTGAACTGCTGCGGTCAGGCAAGCCATACCGGAGTCTCATGGCAAGCACAGAGAGACTCAGAAGGAGCTTCTATCCCCAGGCCATCAGGATGCTCAATGAACAATGAACAATAACAGACCATCAAACACACCCACAACACACACATCCACACGCACACACTCACTTTAAATAAACAACACACTGTAGCACCCACTTACCCACTTTAGACACTAACACACACTTTATATTGATTGGCATCAATCCCATGCACCTCATTGCACCTCACCACCACAAGGTGGCACCAGAAGCTAAGCTATACCTCACCATTCTACACTGTACTGTATAGTAGCTGACTGTATAGACCAGGGGTCAGGAACCTTTTTGACTGGGAGAGCCATAAAAGCCAAATATTACTAAATATATTTCATTGAGAGCCATATGGTATTTTTAACGTATAATAAATTAAATATGTCTTACTTTTAATGCGACTTCTGGTGCTGCATGGTTTTGCTGATGGCCT